>NW_017387305.1:0-414157 GCF_001636725.1 Cordyceps fumosorosea ARSEF 2679 | reverse complement strand
CCCCCCCTCCCCCTTCCAGCGGAGGACATGATCCTACATAGGTTGCGAGCACGGCGACGGACAAGTACCGAGGCGGTTGACTTATTTCTCAAGAGACATGAATGAGCAAGGATTATCTGAGAAGGCGTGGGGTAAACAAGAAAAGCAGCCTTCCTCCGATGAATAGTCTTCATCATGGCAGAGTAAAAGCCTTCGAGGCAGCGTCACATCGCTCGAGGCCGAGACCGCGTTCCTTTGGTGATTCTTACTCGCCGCGCGCTCACGGGCTGGCTTCCCATTTGTTACCAGGAACCTGGCTCGAGTTGTTTGCCCAGCATAACACCAGGATCCAAAACAGCGCAAGCCCAACGACAAGGACAAGGGGCATCCGACAACGCTCACGGAACTACCCGTCAATGACGCGAAGCCCAGGTGACAGACTGCTCCTGCAGCTGGTACGGAGCAAAATGTGCGCCCCATGCCCATATCCCATGCCCACATCGAGCAGATAGATGATGGCTCACTGCCGCTCTGTCTTGTCCGGTCTATACTACATCTCGTTAGCCGAGCCGTGGGAAGAAACCAAATCGGCCCCGTCCGCACCCGACTGACTGGTAAAGGGCTGTCCTTGGTCGTGTAAGTATGTGTGTATGGTGCTCTGTCTGTCTGAGCGATTTGCATCAGCCACCCCAGATGTCCATCATCATGCAGTCAGTCCCGTCTTCTTGGCGGTACTCTCTTGGATTGCGACGGAGGTGGGTGTAAGACGCTAACAGGCTCGCGAGAAACAGAAAGGAAGATGATGTACGTCAACATGCGGGGGGATTGACTCGCGGCATTGCAACCAAGATAGATGCATCGTAAAAGGAAGGGGAAAAAAACAGAAGAAAAGAGCCGGCCCGAGACAGGGAAACTTCTGATAGCCAGGCGAGGAAGAAGGCGAGGCGACTAGCTGTACAGCACCGCCCGAGTCAACTGCCACGCTCACCAGCCAAAAGAAAAGGGAATTTGTCGAAACTAGAAGCCAACTCCGAAGAAAAGATACGAATGGAGGGCGGCTTCTTTTTCATGAATGCAACACGCCCCCTCCTCCAAGACCACGATGGCGGAGAGTAGCGCATCTCACGAGCGTGGTGGGGAGAGAGAGGAGGGGAGAAAAGGCAAAGGATGGCAATGATGCATTTCATTCTCACCACAGCTTCTGTTTTCTGCCTCGTGCAGTAGCGTGCTGGGCTAACGAACAAGTTGAGTGAGGTAGCATCTCAGGTCAGGGGTCTGGGCCGAAGGAGCCATGCCGTTAGCAATGTCTCAGGTCGATGCATGCCATGACGCCAAGTTGAAGCTAGTTAATAAGAAAGAAAAGGCGCCTGACCATGACAAGTACTGGTACTGGTACTGAGGAACTATTCCGTTGAAGTTTTTGTGAGGGCATGCCGGACTGGAGACTCCCAAGGTTCGCTTGCACGAGCGGCCCCAGATGAACTAGTTAGTTATCACGACCAACTGCCGGGAAATTGAGAGGCAGGAAAAGTACAACAGCCCGTTTTTTCCTTTTTTTTTTTTTTTTTGCCTAGGTGTCAGACAAGTTGGTCCCCCAGCCACAGCGGGCAGTGGCTGTTCGTCACACGTGGCCGCCGGCGGGTTGTCCGTCCTTGGCTATTCTGATGTGAAAAGGCTAAAAAGAAGTCGGCGATGCGCAGGGAGAACTGCAAGCTCGGTAACTTGAGGTTGTAGCTGGTCAAGTGCAGGACGGCTTCAACACGGGCCGCTGTCAGGCCAACCACCCAGCCCTTGGCAGTTGCCCGTGAGAGTGTCGTCACCATCGCCTGAAACGGCCAACTGCCCAACCGAGCAAGTATACAGATGGGAGTAGCACAATCACCCAGATATACAGGATACTCTCGTGACCGGCGAAGTAGCGCGGCACTAGGCATCGGTGATGACAGCATCGATTCGGCTCATGGCGTTGACGGTGTTGACGCTGGTCTTCTCCATCCCACGTTTTTCGGCTTGCTTTTTTTTTTTTTTTCTCGTCCTTCTACCAGTGGGATGATGGGGGGAGAGAGAGGCTTGATACTGACTAGTCTGAGATTTCCCCCTTCTAGACGACGGCCTAGAACACTCGACCTCCTCCAACTCCATCAAGCTACCAACTAAACAATGCAGCAGCTCCAGGTAGCTGCGGAACTAGGAAACGCCCAGGGTGCCGCACTAAACTAGACGAGGAGGCCCGTGGATCAGCGAGTGAGCGAGTTCGGTGAGCTTCCTCTTGCTGGAGAGGAGTTTTTGTGTCTTTTTCCTTTTTTTTTTTTTTTTCCTTCCTTTTTTTCTCATCTTCTTTTGGCCCCCATGGCAACGTGAGGTGAGGGCTACCCCGACCCGTGCGTCTGCAGGGAAGGGAAGTGGCGGGAGGGTATAAGATGACTTGTTACTTTACTTTGAGTTTGAACATTCAACGTGCAAAACGAGGCGGCCGCCAGTGATAAAACTAGCTCATTGTCATGGGAAAAAGAAAGGCCAGTGGAAGCAAATTCCGCTTCGCCAGGGCAACTGCATCTGCATTCCGCGGCGCGCGGCTACCACCCACTGCCCACCCCGTTAGTTGGTTTCGTTGCTGGATCTAAGAATGGAGGTCTTGAAATGCATGGAGCTCCTTTTTGCATCTCTTCTTCTTTTCTTTTTTCTTTTTTAACAAAGTATCAAACAACAACTGTAGCCCGTCCCCTCCTCATGTTCCTCGCCCTGCAGCAAGCCTTGATGCAGGTCTGCCTGCAAGTGGAACGGCCTATATGACTGCATACGTATGTATAGCCCGACAGGGTGATGATTAGCCCTGTAGCTCGATCTCGTCCGCGGCAGGTATCGGCGTATACTGTGCTGGGTTATGCATCCCGTTATTATCGGCGGTGATATACTCCGTAGTCAGGGTCGTGATCGCTCTTTTCTTCTGGTCCAGGCGGCCAATACAGAGAAATCCATGATTGTCAAGGCCGTCACTTTTAACCGTTGATCACTTTCTTCTAGTTAACATACAAGTTGTGTTGGTACACCCGCACGTTTTACTTGGCGGCACTCTATAGCTAACTAACTAACTACGTTACCAAGCGACCCACGGGTGTCTAAATAAGCTACGCCTTGCCTTGCTCCCATGCAGGCGCTCCTTCACTCATTAACGCACCATGTATAGTTAATGTAGTCCTGTTTATACATCATGCAAGGATCTTTGTCCCTTGAACTCGGTGAGCTGTTTTGCCAGGTATAATATGGCCACTTTGCGCAGCGACGGCGGTTGATTGGATCGAAGGCTTGCCCACCTCCATTATGCGGCAGCAAGCCATCTCAGAAAATACTACGTAGTTCACCTATGCTTGGTAGTTTGCAATGCCCTCTGGAACTGAGCATGCTTTCATGATCATTATTGTACGTCGTACTATGCTTCTCTTGCGCAGATCGTCCCCGTACATGGGAACTGTCGCCCCATTCGTGGCGCGATGCTGAATAAATGCATGTCTCTGCCCTTTTGTCTTCCCTTTTCTGTGGCCAGAGACATCCCGGGTGTGAAACAAAACCCACAGTGCAAGGGCAATTTTCATCATGCAAAGGCATCAAGATGCGATAGTCCCCTCTTTCTCCCCGGATTTAGAAACGGGGACAGTGTGCATTTTTGAATGGTAATGTCAACCCTCTTGCATTGCCAAGGACATTGGCTTCTCCAGTCTGGAGCAAAAGGCTGCAGTCCGCATCCTTGCGTAGATATTTCGCGCTCTATCTACCTGAGACACCTGCCTCGTTGCTTGTTGCGGTTGCCGCCCACGTCGGGCAGTCATCACGGCGTCATCGCACCTACGTTGGAACGAGATTCTATCCTTCACGTTCTCGTGCCCGGTACTCGACTTTCAATGCCCAAGCTATCTTGTTGATTTCCTGGAGCCCATCTAAGAGGCGTGTAACTCTCTGCGCGTTGGCGCGGAACTAGGAAGCGGGAAACCGCATATCTAGTACCTGGGTAGTTACAGTACCTGACTGGAGGGCACAAACTGCAACAAGCTAGCACCGCAATCTAATCAACTAACTAGTCTTTACGTAGTCGTACCGCACATGTACAGCAGCGGGCGGCGGTTTGTGGAGGGTAGCACCAAGCAAGCCTCCTGTCGCCATGGCCCGTTTAGGACATCAGGATTGACCACTGAAGGGGCAGTCTGTCGACGCTGCCTCCGAGTAGCCAGACATTAGGAATAGTAGCAATTCACTTGGTTACCAGACCGTAGTTGACTGGGGTGGTCAGTTTTCCGCTGCCTCAGTCTTGCTAGGCGCATCGTGGATCTCGAGTGAAATGAAGAGGCGTTCTGGCGTGTAACCCTTGCGATGCGGCTTAATCTATTCTTGGATGCTCGCCGCTCGCCGCTCGGTTGGGAATTTGATCGTGTAAAAGTACTCCGTAATAAGCTGCGACTCTCCGAACCTCGCCAACTAACGGGAGCAGCAGTGTATTCGCCGAGCGACGTGGCGAGCGGTTTCACATGACTACTTTACTTAGTACAGGGATACGGGGTTTGTTTGTATCGCCAGTACTACATTGCCAGTATCGCCATTACGATGACGGACGGCCAGCAAAATAGACAAGTGACAAGAACAGAGAGAGAAAAAAACCCGACAGGGGGCGGGTACTTCCTTGCAGGCAAGATGGCCCTGAACTACTCGACCTGGACGAGACATTTGGGCCAATTTTAGCTCTGCAGTAGTAAAGTAATGGTGAGCTACTGCAGCACTCTACTATGTGCGTAACCCCAGGCCTACTACCACTGCAATGATGGATTGTAAAGGCGAAAGAAAGATCGGTAACGAATGAGCAGACACTGCTGTCAGAACATGTCGAAATGGCATCCATCTAACAAGACGTCGGGTGGTATGGAGTACTGTGCTGTACGAATAGGGCCGATGGATGCGCATGTACATGGGTTGCACGATTTATCCGGATCAAGTCCTTCTGGTACATCGTGATTGTTCGCTCCAAGTCGTCTTGTGCTGTCATATTCGCCATATTCCTCTTTTGGTGTCTCTTGCAAGCCACACCACCAACATGGCTGCGACACGCAGACATACATCCACATACACACACACACACACACACCCTTCCTAATGAACTGACCGAGAAGGCTAACTACTTGCCTACCAGTAATGCCTCGATTCAAGCACGGCTACAGCTGCTCTGAGTGCAAACCGCATCGGGGATGAAGCTCGTGGCTGAGTCCCCTTCCAGACTAATAACAGCCCATCCGTGCTGGGTTTCCGTTTTCCAGGCTGTCATTCGTACCAGTCCAAGCAACGGAACAATTAGCTCTCAAAAGTGGACTTGGGCCGGGACCGACCGGATCTACAACTGGTTTGGTTTGGTTGTGTCTTGTTCCTCGTCACACCCCCTCCCCCCCCCCCCTTTTTCCCCTCGACTCGCGCCAGCCCATGACAAGTGACAACTCCACTAGGACTTCCGCCCTGGCACTGGAGAGTTCCCCGACGCTGGCATATTTTTTTTTGCCCTTTGTCCTTACTCCTGTTTTGCTGTGTGTTTGTAGGAATTACACTGAACTGAGGAGCCATCGCTCTCGTCAGGGTCGGGGCCAGGCCGCAAAACAAAAAAAAAAAAAAAAAAAGCGTCCTCTATTCTGAGAGAGCGCTCGCCATGCAATCTAGGCGAAGCCGTGATGGAAACCACCCCATTCTCTTGTCGGCCAACCATACGAGAAACGATGGCGCTGGTTGTTTTTAGCTGCATGACATCAGGGGTGCCCAGCACATGGCCGACAGGGGACAGGCCGCGGGCGGCGTGCGGTGCGGGCTCGCACCGCCGTCAAATCGAAAGTACCAGCAGGAATCATGGAGGGGGGCGAGGGGAGGGGAGGGGGCCGAGAAAGGAAGACAAGACAGACAATCCAAGAGAGAGAGACCCAAACCCATTGCCCGCTCTGACTTGGTGCGCTCTGGGCTCAAAGTCCGGCCCATGAAATTGTGTGGCTTGCAAAACTCGCGCCACTGGTAGATTTGCGGGTAACACCTTTCTTTTTCTTGTTACCTTTTTTTTTTCCTTTCTTCTTAACCTGCTCGTTTTTGCTTGGTTTTTATATTAACCGATGAGTTGATTCGTGACGCCCTCTGGTCAAGAAACAACGCCATTCAAAGCTTAAAAAGAAATAATTTTGGCTTTGCCATCTGTTCTGCGGTATGGTATCGTATGGTATCCGCCCTTCCGTGTACGAGCAGCACGCCTCTCGCATGATACGGTGCTCCCGCGATGCATCGTTACACGGAATCATGTGGGAAGTTTCTAGTCATGTATCTTATCCTTTTCTTCTGTCTCCTCTTCGTCTAATCTGTGCGCGTTATTGTCCTCGAGCAAACCCCGCCGCTGCTGTCGGAATGCCCGGCTGTTGTTGAATATTCCACTTCAGGACGCAATTCTCTCCCTGGCCCACCATGGCGAGAGACCGATTTCCATCCGTGGCATGCCTTATATCCGGCTGTGCACCAATACACCGACGACTTTGGCTCATGTCGCTCAACTCAGTTGGTCGTGACACAGCCGCCCGACAGCGCTGCGCCGATTCGCCAAGAGACAGCGAGCCACTTGCAACTCGGCTGCTGGGCTTCTGGAAGAGGGGAACCGAACCAAAACGCTGGAAGCGGGCTGATGGAAACTTCCGCCAAACCTCCTCGTCGTCCCTCTTCTGTTTTTGCTTCATTTGCTTCTTCCACCCCCTCCGCGTCTGGCCCGCGATCATTATCGAGCCATGCAACTCGGATAGATCATCAGTGCGCAGCGGCAAGCTTCTTTGCGGCCTCGTGCTACCCCCACCTTCCGGCAACTGAGACAACACCTGAGGCTTTGCCAGGAACAAACACGGGTGTATGTATGTTGGTGTTGAGGGGTTGTCTACCAACCCGAGAAGGTCTTTGTTTTTCTTTGACAATATTGTAGGCCATCGTTTATCTTCTTTCTGGATGCAGACAAGCGCGGGACGTGCGTACGTTGCCCGCTGCTTCTCCTACTGGTAGTTGTTAGTTAGTTCCTACAGTAGACTCATCAGCCCAGAAGAGTCCAGCCCAGCCAGCCATATCCGCGATATTTCGGGCCGTTGCTTTTCTCACGCATCGGCCTGCCTTCTGGAAAAGCCTAGCGGGGCTGCTGGCAGCATTCGTTCCCTTTTTTGGGCGCCTCTTTTTCTGTATTTGCCTCTCTTTTCTTTCTCAACCCGCATGCCAAGTCGTCTTCATCAGCGCAACGGTTGTATTGGTGGCCGCGAGGCTGAGGGCCAGGGGCTTGTAAAGAATGGGCAGCAGAATCTGGATTAGGCTACCTATCAGCGGTAATAGCTCGCGCCACAGGTGCGGGATGATAGCACAAACAGCATGCTATACAGTTGCTGCGTGCGAATTTGGCTTTTTTCTTTTTTTGCCTTTCATTCTTTGAATGAGATGGCAAAGTGGATTATGCGAGAGCAATGGGCGCAAGACTCGTCATCTGCGAGGTTGCACCATGACGAGACGAGAAAAAAAAATCTCGGGCAACACGGTTACACACGCGATCTCACCTAAGACATTGCATGTCTTGGATGGAAATAGAAATGCGACGCTTGCATCCAGACAAGGTGCAGTCCGACCCAAAAATAGGACTTTGCTGGGGAATGACGCTGGTATACCTAGCATACCGAGGAGAGAACTGCATGTGGTTCATGGCAGGATCACAAGCATGAACTACTGGTACTCCTGAGTCCTAGATTATGTGCGAGGTATTAGGCGAGACGGTGCGCAAAGTGCGAGCGCAATGCTGCACATCTATTTTATAAATGAAATGGCATCGGTGGCATACTTTAGATAGCCGAGAATGATCTGCAACGCGGCATTGAATAGGTAATGAGGCTGGGTGTAGCTGAGCTGGAACAAGGAACCGCTGGAATGATACTAACGGTTACCAGCTGAGCGCCTACCCGTTGGCTGTCGGGGTGGCGTCGGGTTTGATACAGCGCATTGGGAGTATTCCCATGCTGATGCTGATGCTGATTCTGATGCTGATTCTGATTGCCAATCCAGCTATCCGTACTGTATTATGGGTAGACATATATCTTGGGATGACCAGCTGGCAGGGGAGTTTTGTTATTTTCCTCGCCTAGTTTGATGGGCGAGGCTGCGGCGGGGTCGTGGCCAGAGCGGCGGTGGTAGTGGGGACCAAACAGGCAGCGTCAGGCCAGGCCGGTCAGAGACAAGAGAAAGAACTAATCGGGGAGAGCGACAAGGCGAGAGAGAAGGAGTCTCAAAAGACAAAATGAGGCTGATGGATGAAGAGGGCACTGGAGCTTGCGTGATGGGGGGCGTGCGGGTGGCAGCTGGTGATGGCTGATGGCTGATGGCTAAGATTTGCTCAGAGAAAACGTGCGGAGGTGGTCCGACGAACGGGAAAGCGCGAGGCCCAAACAGGAGCATCCTCCGACCGAAGCCAAGCCTGCAGGGTCGGAATGAGCAGGTGAACACTGGCCACTGGGAACAGGCGAACAGGTGAACAGGTTGGTTGCATTGCAGCCTAAGCCGTAGAGGTATTTTCCTTTCGCTCCTCCATCCTGCAGGCAGCACAGCACCAAAACCAAGATGCACTGATGCAAGTGGCCGATGCGAATTCTGGGGAGGGGGGCCGGGCCGCCGGAGGAGAGCGATGACTCTGTCTCTTCTTTCTTTTTGCCTTCCTGGTCAGTCCCTACCATCCGGGATACCTTCGACAAGCGTACAACTCCCACCGCACACCCGTCTTGGCTGTCCACCTACGATTTCCACGCACACCATTTAGATGAGACCATCCATCCGGGGGTCCCTTGTCTGGCCCAGCAGTCTGGATTCGGGGCCTTTGCAAGTCATGTCCTCGCTGCGCATCCATTCCGTCATTTATCTCTCATCAACGCCGTGTCTTGGACTATCCTTACTAATTAGCCATTGTTTTCAGCATCGCTAATAAAGACCTACGACCAAATTCGTCCGCTTACAGTCAATCAACCCCCATCGGGAGGGCTTCCCGAGCTGTCGTGTTACCACCACTTCTTTCGAAGAGGGGGGCTGAAAGGAAATGAGGGACGGGCCTATCTGTTTGCGTTGTCTGCCTGCGCTGCTCGAGATGCACCGAACTAGACCAAGTAAGCCGCAAAGAAGGAAACGAAAAGAAAAAGCCGAAGGCTATGATGCAAAATGGGACGATGTAGAAGATGCCGTCTACAGCCGTACCAAACCGTCCTAGCCTTGAGCCGACAAGGAGGACGCCTGCCGGACGAAATGTGTAGGCGACTCTTATTATCATGACAGCCGAACACTTGCGCTTTTTGTATGTCAATGAAGGCATACACTGCCATCCATCGCTACTTTTTTGATGGTAAAACATTCTGACTTGGGTTCGGCACGCAGGAAGGCTAGGCCCAGCTAGCCTCACCGCGCACCAACACCGTCACCGTCGTCTCGCGTGGTAATTCGTATTAGCTCCTTCCCACTATCACCAGGGTACAGATTAGGGCAGGTCACCACAAGGTTCTCGGTTCGGTCCTTGACTAAAAACGGCCTGGATTCCCGTTCATTGGCGAGGGTAGAGGCTCGAAGCCCAGAGCCTCATCCGCACCCTCCCTTACGTCCAAGCTACACCCCCCCCTCCCAATCCAGGTAAATCAGCACCACTAAGTTAAACCTGTCGTTGCGATGCAGTGGCCGGTACCAGTATGTTTGTCCCTTGACCGTCCGTCCACCAGTACAAGGTGAGTGAGTCCGGCCGTCACAAGCACGAAAACTTTTTTACTGCACAAACTTGACAAAGTAAAGGCCGCGAAAAAGGAAGCAGGGCAGGAAGCCCGCTACGTCGCCTGCTCCAGGGAGGCGACAAGAGAAAGTGGCGAGAGTGGTAGTAGGGGTGAAAGTGAGGAAACGGCCCCCAAAACCCCATAACAATGGCAAGTCAGCCACGCTGCAAGGTCGAGCGATCCATTCACAGCACACCTACGGTGGGCCTAGTTACTAGCAGCCGAGATAACTACCAGACGAATACTGGTAATAAGAGATGCACCGGCTTCTTTTTGCTTACTAGGGAAGATGGAGAGACGGGTCGATGGAGCTGCAGCATCCCACCTGCGAGATTTGGTGATGTCGTCTGTTGTTAACTTGACAAGCATGAGTTTGGACTCGACCCGCTCGAGCAAGGAAGAAGATGCAAAGCAATTGGATCCGATGAACGCCGCAGGCCCGGCTTGCTGGCCCAAAGCAGGACCATGCAACGAGGCGGCAGGTGAAAACGGTGTCCAATCGCAGCGGTGGAACCGCCGTGGCCCACTCCGGACCGGGCTTCCTAGCCACAACTCCTACGGGGATGCTGGATGGGGGGCGAGGACGAGGTAACTAATAAGTGGGAAGGCGGAGGAGGTTTGGAGGAGGTTTGCGAGGCTGGCTGCAGCTTGCTGTTGTACTCGGCGGGGGCTCTGTTGAACGCGGAGCGGAACGCCTCCGGGCGGTCCTATGCTGTTGTGCTGTTTTTTTTTTTCTTTGCAGCGGTTGCTAGGCATTTGTCTACTGCTGTCGCACGGGAAGCTCGGCGATGCGCATCGGTGACTGAACTCCGTTACACGACAGTGGCAGCAGAGCTCGCTTCTTCGTCTTCTTTCTTCTTCTTATCCAACGAAAGTGATGCATGGGCATTGGGGCCCGGAATCTCAACGTTTGCATAGGGGAATTCTGGGTAAGGTATTAGGGTGCTTATTATTAATCTGAGGCGATGGGAGGGGCGTGTGTTGTTCATCATCGGATATGGAAACCACTTCGCAATGGGGCGAGGCAACGATGATAACCAGCCGTGGTAACCCGTGACCCCATCCCAGCACAGACCCGACTAGCCAGTCAATGGGCCCTTTGCTGGGCAAACGAAACGAAGACGGCCTTACTGTACCAGTATGTACTGATGGGATGGAGACTGTGGAACCGAGGTGGTAGGCCGCTGCTTGAGCGATGGGAGGCAGGACATGAGAAGAGGTTGTTTTACTTGCGCATTGTAGGTGGGTATGAGGTTCGCATTTTGCATCTGATTTTGCAGCCAGAAAATTTTTGAAGAAGAAAAGGAAAAGGAAAGGAAAAGGCGTCTGCAAGTTCAAGGTCGATGTGGGCTGTTTAATATGGTTTCGATGCCCTCCGAGGAGGTGCGCAGGTCAATCTCCAGTCAACTCCATCGCCACACGCACACGCAAACACGTCAGGCCAAGACTGAGGCGAACCCACCTACCATGCGCGAGCGAGCATCCACGGTGTTATAGGCCGGGGTTGTTGTGTTGGGTTTCTGATTTATTACAAAGGGCTCAGGGCTCATGAGCAAGGAGCTTGAAGAGGGGGTCTGGACTTGGGTCGAATGGAATGAAAGATGGCAATGGTTCCAGCTTGAATCTCGTGCCCTTGATTAGGTTATTGGTCAAGCTTTGTACTGAACAGGCAGGGAAGCTGGGCCCGAGGGAGGAGGGCATTGGTTCCCAAGGGAAAGGAAGCAATCACATCAAAACGAGTCTTGGAGTCTATATACCTCCCTGAGGAACCTCCCCCCTCGTTCATGCGCGCGCTCGTCTCCCTGTAGTTTGCGGCCACGAGGGTCCGCGTAAAGAAGCCGGGGCGGAGATGGCAAAGCATATGCTGCAGATGCATACAGAAATACATGTATACATTGTATGTGTGTGCGTGTGTGATGCAGACTTTTCTTTGCTTTTTTGCCTCTTCGTGAGCCAGAACAGGGATAAGTTTTTGTTATTGGATACGAGTAATAAGAAGGGAGAAAAGTCGACAGCAAGGCGAGATGGGCTGGGCTTTTAGTTGGTGGTGTCGTGCTCGGTACTAGCTATCTATGTATGTATGCATGTATGTACCTATGTATGTACATAGGTAGCTACCTGCTTGGTCTTGGAAAGGCGTGCCTGGATAGTTACCAGTACAGCACATGGCAGGCATGGCATGAGTATTATAAATAATCAACTTGAAGTGTAGTTCAATCATCAGAATCCATCCCAATTACTCATTTATCTGTTCACCCTGGAAACTACAACGAGGTACAACGGTGGTTGCAGGGCAGTGGTGGTCCCACACCGAGTTGTGGCTTCCGCATTTTGCCTTCCATAGCGATATGCCGATGTAAAGGAAAAAAGTCTACTCCCAGAACGGCCGTGCATGTAGGCAGGGCAGATGATGATGACAAAATGATTAGACTTGACAAGAAACCCCTCCATGCACCTAGGTAGAAGAACTTCTTGAGGGAGACGCGCAGCCGAGGGCACGACGCGTCTGGCTGGAGCGAGCTGGCTAATAAGAAGAAGATGGTTTGACTTTGCTGCCCTCGACTATCCGAGTGCCTCCCTTGCAATTTCACGACGGTAAGATGTAGACAAGACGCCAAACCAACGCCAAGAAACTCGATCTTTCTGCCATGCCCCAACTAACTACCTGGCACAGGTACAGTAGGTTAACATAACTGATGCCTACCTATTACTGGCGGGAAACGAAACAGCTCCTCTGTGCGTGGGAGGTACCCGCCGGGTGGCGCCTTCGAACTCCCCGTTGCATCACGGCGCTGTTATAGGTACCCAGCATCCCGCCGTAGAGGTGCATGGGCCGGCTTACTGGGTGCCTAGCTCAATGTATGAGGTAGAAATTCCGGGTTCTCACTTGTTGTCCTATGATAAGCTCTCCGGAATCGCTCAGTCAATTCTCTCCAACAGCGACCAAGCAGCACGAGTCGGTCGTTTGCCCACTAGAAAAATAGAGAGGTCTGAGCTGGGGCGGGTTCTGCAAGTTTGTAGGTACTGTAGGTAGGTAGAAGCCCACCAGCGCGCTCTCACCATTCATTCCAGGCGCCCCTGTCTGCATGGACCTGCACCACCACCTGCACCACGACGCGGCCACTGCAAACTCACACCCTCCCCTCCTCTCCCCCTCCCCCCCGGTTCAATTGGCTTCCCTCGCCCACAGACGGCCTCGTTTCTTTCCCCTCCTTGCTCCTTCTATTCGTCCTTTCCTCCTTCGCCTTGCCTTCCCTGGCCTGCTCTCCGTACCCGCACCCAGGCTACGCCACCGGTGGTGACCAGGCCAGCCAGGGCCAGGGGTCAGATTGTCCTTCGTCCCCTTCCGGCTACCCAGTCAAGCCCCATCGCCTTCACCATACCCCTCCCTCTCATCTCTCACTCCCTCAACTTCCACCTCACCCCTTCTCGCCCGCGCGCCCGCCATCCATCAATCATCATCATAATCCATCATCATTCACCACACACCTCCCCTCTCCTCTCCTCCACGCAGCACACGCACCTACCCTCTCTCGCTGCGCTGCCACACACAACCCACACGCGCGCGCGCGCCCACACACACACACACTCACGCACCTCTCGCTCCCCTCCCCAATCACCACACTCTCCCCCCCCCCCGGTGGATGTCCCAGTGTGGATGTCCTTGACCCAGCCGACCAGGGCCCTTCGCCTCTCTCGCGCCTCCTCCTCCTCCTCCTCCCCCTCGGTCCCAATGCCGGACTACAGAATACATTGTCTTGCCCTTTTTCTACCTCGTATGCCCCTCTCCTCCTCCGGCCCTGTCCCACCATGCTATGCCTTCTCTTCAACAACATCTTCCCCCTTCGTCAAACTCGTCCTACGAGGGCAGAGTCTCAATTCTGACCGAGCTTGCTTGTCTTACCTCTCGTACCCTTTTCGCTTCCCGCAATCCTATCCACCCGTCTCGTCTCTCCTCACCTCGCTCTCCCTCTCTCTCTCTTATTAAATAGAGCCTCCACATCCACCGAACCTCTTGTTGCTCTTGCTGCCTTCCTCATCGCTCGCGTCAATCTACTATTATCCGCAAACTTAGTCATCTACTCCAACTTGTTGCCGCCTTGTTCTTCAGGACTCTTCTGCAGCTCTTGTTTATACACTTGCTCCGGACACGACCTCGTCGTCTCTTGGCCACTTCTTGGCTCACACCCAGCAGGCCAACTCAAAGTCCAAATACCTATGCGGCACGCTGCAACTTGCAAATAACCTTGCAAGCAGCAACTCACTCCTCACACAACCCATCAGTCGCCACCATGACTCCCTTTACTTCAAACAACTGGGCTAGCTGGCCGTACACCGTCAGCGATCCCTTCGCCGCCGCCGCCGCCGCCTACTCTCAAGTCTCCAACACCAACTATCCGACATACATGGCCGACTCCATGGACCCCTACCAGGTTCACCACCAGCGCCTGCTTAACCAGCAAATGCCTCGTACCACAGAGTCTAAGCCTCGTCTATCCAAAGAAGAGGTTGAGATTCTCGAGGCCGAGTTCCAAAAGAACCACAAGCCCAACAGCACAACCAAGAAGGCTCTGGCTGAGTCTATGCGAGTAGACAACGCTCGCATCAACGTAAGTTCCCTTCTAGTTTCTTACACACTCCCCATCGTCTCCACGACCATTTCCGCTAACACGCCAAAGAACTGGTTTCAAAACCGTCGTGCGAGGGAAAAAAAGGAGAAGAACATCCGGGAATACGAGGCCAAGCAGAAGCAAGAAAAGGACAAGGCCGTTGCTGATGGTGTCAGCATTGTTGGTCATCGCAAGCGTGACCTGGTCGCCTCGAGTGCTCCTTTCCCGGGCTCCCAGCCCGCTTCTCACATTCGCGACAGTTCCAGCTCGCCAGTCGCCACCCCCAACAGTACCATCATTGATCTTATCAAGTCGGATGGTGCCCCCTCCACGGAGACTACACCCGAGCTCGTTAGCGAGGCCTCTACTTTTGACACGCGCAAGGAATCCACCAGAAACAACACCGAGGACAAGTCGCCGGAAGAGATCAACGACCATCTCTCAATTTCCGATGCCAGCACCGATGCCCTTTCCGTGAGCGACAATGAGCTTTACATGCCCATGGCAAACCGTAGCCCCAGCCAGCTGCTTGGTCCCGAGTTTCAGAGCCTACATGCTGGCGGTGCCAGGGTCAACCCATTGTTCTCCTCGCCAATGTTCCTTGGCACCCTTGAGACGGACGAGTCCAGATTTGGTGGCCTAGTTGACCGCGATATCTCCATCAGCCCAACCTGCCAACTTACCGCAGGCATGCACCTCAAGTCTCCCCCTTGCATCGACATTGCCACTCGCCGCAACAGACGCCCGACCCCCTTGGCAATCAATGCCGCCCGCACTGGCACCTCAGGCTGCGGGCTTCCTAAATCCGCCATCGACTTTGGCAAGATGGCTGAGACGACCAGTTTCATGCGTAGAACGTCGTCGGCCTCGAGTTCTGGACGTGTCTCCAAGCCCGCATGCACGCCTCGCAACATGTTGAGCATGCATCGCTCGCCGTCATCAACTACTGGCGCCAGCTCCATGGCTCCCCCGACCCCCGACACACCTATTGTGAACAACGCTCAGGGCTTGAACGACCTGACACTTGCTGGCCCTTTCTCACTCGACACGAAGCTAGCTGGCTTCATCGCCCATGACCCCACACTATCGACACCTCCTACCACTCCTGGCATGGTCGACAATATGTTCAGCATGAACTCGGTATATGGCATGGGTGTTTCGGAAGACTATCTCGTCAACACAGGTCTGTCTGGTCTTCCTGCATCCTATGACCTCGCTGCCGTTTCCGTGCCCGGGTACGTCAATGATGTCAGCACCCCAGTCCTGCAGGTCCATGGGGCATACAGCCAGCAAAGTGGTCACCCCTTCCATTTGGGTCTCTACAGCAATGCCGACTGGTCTGAGGCCTAGTTTCGATGTGGGATCAAGTGGTGAGCAACGCACAGAAGAGCAAGTGCGTATGCAAAAGCCGAGACATGTTCTTTTTTTTCCCTTTTGTCAAGATGCAGCGGCCGCTTCATCTGGATCTGACATTTATTCGACGACGATATACCGTCACATATACCCATCTTCGGCGACAAACTTGGCGACCTCGGACATTTGAGTCGGGGCAATTGTACACTACGAACTTGCGCGGCGGCTGCGACAGGGAGCTTGCCGCTTGGAATTGAGATGCCAATGAGAGTGGCTCTACGGCATAATTTTCTGGCAATCGGCGCGACTACTAATAATGTAATGAACCGACGACCTTTTCTGTGGTGTTTTTTTTGGCTATCTTCTTCTTTCTTATATATAACCACTTTTTCTTCAGGGCATATTCAGGGAATCTCGGCGCTTGGCATTTTTTGCAATTGGTTTTTTTCCCGTGCTGGGAACGCTTGGGTATTTTTTATCATTGCTATTTGGCGTCTTGACGGTTAATGCATCTGGGTCTTTGGTCAGCAATTATGGGCAGACATTGCTGAGGAAAAAGTTGACCACGGTATATGAGGAGGAGTAACAGAATACAAGTTATTTTCTCGATTTTACATGGCATGTGCCTGATTCTTACTTGCAGATATAACCACTTTCCATGAATTAAGCTGAAATCCATAAACTCTGATGATTGTTGTTGGTGGTGAAACCCTCCTCAAGTGGTGGGTTGCGAGGGAGGTGGGTTGAAACGGAAAATGACGGATATTCGATCTGCACGACATCCGATCTTAGCACCATCTTGTGTATTTCCCTGTTTTTGATTTTTATTCCTCCTCTGTTAAAAGGGAGGGGTGTGTGCCTTATTATAATAGGGACTTTGCCCTCATCAATTTGGATCTGGACTTGACTTTGAGCCTAGAGCCACGTGGAACGCGGCCGGCACGCCCCCCCTCTTTCCTTCCGATGTTGTCAAGAAATTCGCTAGGGACGGAGTAAGTTAGTCTGGTTGAGATGGAGAGAGCCAAGAATGTGTGTGTGGCGGTGCGAGGCTGTGAATAACAATGGGAACAAAGAGGCTTGGCCATGAGGGGAAGGGATCGGCGTCTGAGGGAGAGAAGGCGAATCTTTGGGCTTCGAGTTTTACTACTTTTTTTGGTGGGATTTTATCCTTTGCTTTCCTACCTATAAGTGCAATTATTAGACTGATTTGTAAGTTACTCGAGGCAAGCTCTAGCTGTGTCTTTTTGCATGTCCAGTGGGGGATAGATACTTGGGTTCGGCACAAGTCGTGATGGCTTCTGTGGCTTAGCGCCTTACCCTGAAGCCACCTCAATATATATTTCGAGTGCACTGTGGTGCCAGCTTTATCGAAATTTACAGTATCTTCTGCTTTGGTTTTTTTTTAAGTGTTTTTCTGTTTCCAGCCCTGTTACTGCCTTTTCTCCCAGTTACCACGCTGTGATAAGAGCAATGCTCATAGAGCCTGGTCGCCATCTACGTAATATTCGGTCTGTAGGGCCAAGGAGGAGCCTTCCTGTGATGTTAATCATGTACCGACAGACTCAGATCCAGCACACATACAAATGAACAATACAAGCACGAGCAAAGTCAATGACTGCACTGACGCGTATTTAATCCCCTCCGGACCGTAAGCGCAGCAGCAGTTGGGGATGCAACCTGTGGCAAGGCTCAGGATACCGCAATCCAAGAAGCCAAGCTTACCTACCTACGAATGCGATGCAACGGAGCACGAGAGAAAAACCACATGAATAGCAGAAATTTCACAAACGTACATGACAAAATTCACAAGCATTGTTTTTTAGAATTTACCTGTCCCTGGCTACCTGTAAGGATGGTGTCAGGTATGTACCTGCCTACCTCTGCACCCAGCATGCCCCACTTACTGTTGACGCGTTTGACCGCGACGTCAGACTTCCAAAGTTGTCAGCCAAAAAATAACGAACTACCAAGTACCTACCTATCCGTTGGAGATACCAACACAGAGAAAACATCCCTTGTCTTGTTATGCTTTTGTACATACACAAACAAATATAGGTACCACACTGCATCATACGACGACTGCTCAAAAACACATCCCTCCATATTGAGAACCAAAAAAACGCCATGAGTTACGAATGAAGAGCCACCCGCGCCCATGTCCTCCTCTGTCGCCGCCGACGACAGAGTCGCGTCACACTCCCACTCTGGCATCCTCACGCAGAGCTCCGACGAACCGATTGATCATGCTGTAGCCAGTGCCGCAGCAGCCTTGCCGGAGGCGCGTGGCAAGCGCCGATCTGACGCAGCCATGGAGAGGCTGCTCCGGCCGTCCATTGCCGTCAAGGTAAGAAAGAGCCCGGGCTGTCTTCCTACCCCCCGGACGACCTCGAACTGACTGAACGCTGACGACGCCCCCTAGCCGCACCCGCACGCCCTACACGTGCAGCCCAAGATGCTGTCGCCCCTGTTCCTGCTTCGACGGCAGGACCTCCTTCTCGGCTGCATCGACTTCCGGTCCACGGCGGACGAGGCCGGCCACACCCGGCTCGTTGAATCCCGCGTCAAGATCCTCGACCTCGAGGCCCGCATGGTCGGCGCCGCGCAGAGCGTGCTGATTGCCCGGCATGACGGCTCGCGGCGCAACACCGTGTACGCCCTCGAGCGCCAGGACGACGAGGGCCGCTACGCCATATGCAGGCTCGGCGCCTGGGTCGACCTCGAGCGCCTCGCGCACCGCGCCACCGCCATCTGCGCTGACCGCGTCTTTACCGCCGCCGTCAAGGCCGAGGAGCCCACGACGACCGCGACGACCACGACGGCGCATATGAATCACGTACCGAGGAGCAAGCGCGCCGCCATCGAGGCCATCCAGTCGCTCGTGCGGAAGAAGCCCAAGCCGGAGCCCGGCCCGTCGAGCGACGACGCCGGGATGCGACAACCGGTGTCGGACCAGATGCCGCTGCAGCCTACATCGGCAAACGCCGGTCGGCAGGTGAAACAGCAGACTGCGGAGGAGTTGCAAACGCCAGGAGTGACATCCCCGCGCATTAAGAAGAGAGAGGATGAGACCTCTATACCCGAGATTCCATGTGTCCAGCCTGCGTCGGTGCAGCAAACTCATGCGGCGCAAACTATGGACTCCAAGGATAGTTGTGCCATCCCCAAGACCGAAGTAGAGGGCTTGGCGAACGACGCGCCATCAGGGCTCCCCTCAAGTCAAGTTTGCGCCCACACTACACACGATGATCATCAAGATACGGCTACAAAGATTTTTGAACACGTACGAGCTCAATATTTCGAGGCATTATACAAGTCAATGGTAAGAGTACTTGTCACAGAGTATCAATGAATTAACATTAACTCGATTCGATTTCTACAGGGTTCACTTGCATACTTTGCCAAAGGTCCCTTGTCACGGGCTAGATCTACATTCCACCTCGATCTCGAGGCGAACCTCGACATGACGGAGCTGATTGACTTTCTGAAGGGTCTCATTCTCACGACTGTACAAATTGACAAGAAATACCACGAAACTGCACCAAAAATCATCTCTGAGTTATCGACCGCTGTTGAAAACTCGGACGAAAATCGCTCGAGACGACGGAAATCGAAAAAGATGACTCTCAGCAAGAACGGCCTCTATCCCCACGAAGATGACCGCATTCGTAAGTGGTGGAACGCCAACAAGCCGGACGAGGAGCAGCTCACATCCGCTGCCACGCAAATCAAATCCCGTCTGTCGGTGCTTCGCACCCGCGAAACGCAGTTGCAGATGATTCTGATCATGGAGATTCTCGCCCTGGAGCCGCTGAAAGCCGCAGACGACGCGGCAGAGAACAGCCTTCCCCTGCTTCCCGGGGAGGCCGCCTCGCAAGCTCACCGCTCACCGGCGGCTGCTCATATAAAGAAGAGGAACAAGCATAACTTGCCGGTCCTCATTGACGTCCATGCCGACCGTTTAACAATCTGGCAGTCCACTGCTGCAGATGAGCAGCAGCTCGGGGAAGACTCACAGGCCAATGACCTCAAAGGTAGCCAAGTGCTAAAACCGTCCTCGGAGCCCCTGAAAGACTTTTGTACAGATGTTATTGTGCCATTGTAAGTTGCCTTCCGCTGCAGTCTGCATGGAATCTAACGGTCTGTAGCTTCTCGGCACGTATTCCAGACATGTGCAATGCCATTAGTAAAAAACTAGGAGGTCCTGTTCTTATACCCGCAGGCGGCAGATCGCATCATCGCTCTGCCCACAAGAAGGAGCAGAAGCCTGGCTCCGTTACCAAGAGGCCCGCTGCGCCCCGGCCGGTAAAGACACTTGAGCGCGCGCTGTCCACGGACCAGCATAGCCGCAGGAGCGTGTCTCGCGGACCTAGCAACATGATTGCCCTTCTGCGATCCGCGACCTCGACATCCCTGCCGAAGCGCGAAGGAAGCGAGCCTGCCAACCCCAGACGCCTTCCCAAGATGGAAGGCGACAGCCAGAGGAGACCGGCATTCTCGCGCAGCAGCAGCAGTATCAGCACGGCGAGCCAAGACGTGTCCAAGGCGAGTAGGAAAGCGATGGTGGACGCCCAAGTCAAGGATGCTATTGCTGCCTTGCGGAAGCCGAATAGGGAGGTCGTGGGCCAAGCCATGGAAGAGGCCGACCAGCAGAGAGCGCTCGCGGCGAAGAGTAAGTACTGCTGTTGCGAAGGCTGATCCTAGACACGCATGACTGACGGGGAGAGCAGAAGCCCGCAAGGCGCAACGAAGTTCTATTGTGAAGGCGACGCCCGCGAACAATCGATTCAGAGACGTTTTTGCCCTTGACCAGGGCAATCCCGATACACCTGCGCAGCAGCAGCAGTACATGTCGGATGTCATCCCGCCGTCCAGCATAGGGCCGTGTGTCCCGTCCACGGGCCATCGCAGCAGCTTCCGGAACCCCATGGATCTCGACATGTCGCCTGCGATTGACGCAATCGGAAGCACCCCGACGAAGCAGCGCGTGACAGCGTTGATGTTTCCCCCAAGCCCCTGCGCGAGCAGCTCGCTGCTACGGGGGCGTCCCGAGGCAGGCGGAGGGACCGCGGCGTGGCCGACGCGCGATAGGGATCACGTCTTCGCCACGCCCGTCAAGAAGGAGAAGCACCAGCAGCAGCCGGTGCCCAGCCTGAGTCCCGTGAGGCAGCCGCAGCTGCAGGACCAGACGCAGCCGCAGAAGTCTATTTACGAGGCGCTCGGCTGGGATGACGACTACGATTTTTAAAACCCGTGAAGGAAGATGTTGTGGATTCAAGGGGACTGCAAGTCCACTCTGCATTTTTATCTTTTTGATAGTAGACTTTTGGCGGCATTCATACAACTTGTTTTTGTTATGCATGGCGAAGAGAGCAGCATATGATTAGGAGTTATTTTTATCATTTCAATGTTGGAATTGGGAAATGCACATATAAATCGGTGCGGGAAGTGTGTTTTTTCAAGGAAGCGAAGCAGCATATTGATACAGAAAATACAATCGCTAACCTATCACCGCATCACACATATATAAATGGAATGTTTTTCTTCTACCTTCACTCATTTCCTTCGTGATGTCGTGTGCCTCCTCCCTTTATGCTTGTACGGCCGTTCTTTATACCAGTGCCCTCCCCGCGCCTCCCTTCCCAATTCCCCCCTTGTTCCCTTCACGCGCCGAGCGGCTCAATCACCGTCGTCGGCAGATCCCGAATGTCAACGTGCTCCTGGGAGCCGAGGTCGACGACGCGAACGGCCTCGACGCCGGCGACGCCCGGCCGCAGCGCGAGGAACTGCAGCTCGACCACGTGGCAGGCGCCAGGCCCGAGCGGCCCGACGCGCGTGTCGGCGCTGAGGCAGACGACGAGGTCGGCGGCGGCGGCGGCGGCGTCCACCACGGCGCTGCGCTGCAGCGCGTGCAGCACGTTCTCGTCCACGACGGCCGCGGCCACCTCCTTCTCCTCGCTGCCGTTGCTGTGGCGCGCGGATGCCATCGACGAGGGGCGCGGCACCGCGTACGAAGAGCGCGACTCTGCGTGTCGGCGGCGCTTGGGGATGGCGACGAGGGCTAGCTTGCGCGCGGCCATCTTGGCCGCCGCCTCGTCGTCGTCGCCGGTGCTGCTCGCGCGGTTGAGGACGTGCACGGTCCAGGAGAAGACCTCGCCGGGGCGGACGGCGGCGGTCGGCGCGCGGAACGACACGGTGATGCCGAGGTTGGGGAGGACGACGGCGGTCGGGGTGCCGGCGGCGGCGGCGGCGGCGCTGCTGGCCAGCGACCGGGTCTCGAGCACGGGCAGCGCGTCGGAGGGCGATTTGAGAGGCGTGACGGCCGAGGGGGACGCGGCGCTAGCTATGGAGAGCTGCGCGGGGCGGTGGGAGCGCTGGATGCCCGTCTCCGCTGCCGCGCCGAAGCTGGGGTTCAGCGGCGTGCTGAGGTCGAGGCCGGCCGTCCACGCCATGTCGATGCGAGGCGTGCAGCGCTGCGCCACCCGGATCGACGCCGACACGGCGATGTGTAGCAGCGCGCTACCGCCAGCGCCGGCGTCGTGGTCCCTGGCGCGGAGGTCTAGGCGGTGCGGCCGGATGGCGTACATGAGCGTGACGTGGTCGTACGCGACGCAGCGGAGGGGCAGGGCGAGTGCGGGTGCGGAATCGTCGGCGCCAGCATCGGCACCGCTGCTGCCGTCGCCCCGCGCGAAGCGGATGCGCGCGTGGGCCAGCGCGACGACGGGTAGCTGCAGCTGCGGTAGGGTGCGCAGCCGCGTCAGGAGGTCCTGCGGCCGGGTGACGGGCGCGACGCGCGACACGCGCAGGGCCGAGAGCCGCGGCCGCACCCCGTGCAAGGCCGGGTCGCCGGCGAACGACTCGAGGAGGTTGATGCCCGACGGCACGCCGCTCGGCAGGTAGCCTGCCGTGCGCCCGGCGCCGCTGCCGTCCTGCTCGGCGGGCGGCTCAGGCTTGACCCCTGCTGAGGCGGAAAAAAGGATGGACGGCCGGTGCAGGCGCATGCGCGGCCGCGACAGCGGCACCGCGAGCTTCCACACCGCGTAGAGGTATTGCTTCTTCGTCACCGCCGCCGTCCCCGTCTCCACGTCGGTGTCGCTGCCCGCCTCCTCGTCCACTACGACGAACGGGTCGCCAATGTCGCGCACAGCGCCGACGTAGATGGACTCAGACGCGGGGGGATCGCGGTTAGCGGCGGCCGGGCTGTTGACGACGTGCGCGGCTAGAGATATCATAAGCCTTTGTAGGCTAGACTGCAGCTCCTTTTCCTCCACCCATGGCGTCTTGAGGACGAGCAAGACTTGCACTGTTTCATCTGTGAGAGTCTCTGTGAGCTTTGAGGCCTCTGCTGGAGGATAGGGGGGAATGGTCACCGAAAAAGAGGGTTTCGCGTTGCGGTATTGACTCTAAGATCGGTTTTCCTTGATCCAAGTGCTTGAAAGCCTCCTCGAGGTTGATGTCCGTCTCTAACGGTACAAGGTAGGTGAGGTAGGACTGATCTGTGAAGCTCCCAGAGTTGTCTGGTGGCAGCGCTTGCGACGGTGGCTGGTCTTCTGATAATCTCGCATCGGCTTCCGACATGATGCGCGCTTTTGAATATTATTGAAATTATTATGAGTCCATAGAGGTGAAAATGCTATCAAAGGTGGCGCGCAATGCACCGTGAGCTTCAAATAGAACGGCAAGTGCAGCAATCTCATGGGCTTGCCGCCCCTTTGGTAGCGTTGATGAGAGAGTGTGGCACAAGCGATGTGGCTGGTTGAGAAAAAGTGGCTCGTGCGTGCTGAATCATTGCTGTCGGCGGCAGAAAAATTATAAGCTTGTTCGACCTGCGATGTCGACAATTTGCATCTGTGCACCCTACGACTGATCCTTGAAATCATCAGCACTGCTGTCGCAAGGGTTGTTGGAAGCTCTTTCGATATTCGAAGAACACTGAAAGCCCACGATGAACGGATACGGCGGCCACCAGGCGCCTCCAGCGACGCCATGGGCCGAGCATCGCACCCCAGACGGACGGGTCTATTACTACAACAGCGCGACACAGGTTACCCAATGGACGAAACCGGAGGAGATTATGACGCCAGTAGAGGTTAGTTCTTGACAACCACTCCCGGCCGGGAGCCTTGAGTGCCAGCCCTTAACTAACCACTGAGCGCAGCGTGCGCTGTCGTCGCAGCCATGGAAGGAGTACACGGCCGAAGGCGGACGCAAGTATTGGTATCACACCGAGACGAAGCAGAGCTCTTGGGAAATGCCTGATGCTTACAAGGCTGCCCTCGGCCACACCGGTGCGCCCGCTGCGCCGCAGCTTAGCCAAGGCAACACGCAGCTTGGCTACGACTCCCACCGCGACGGCCGTGATCCACGCGACTATCGCGACCACCGAGACCATCGCGACCACCGCGACCACCGCGACCACCGTGACCACCGTGACCATCGGGATCGAGACCGGCGCGACCGAGGAGACAGGGACTACCGCGACCGCGACCGCGATTCGTATGCGGATGCGCGACACCTCGCCGCCCCTATTGACCCTAAAATCAAGGCGTTCGTGCCAGCGAATGACGACCCCGACTACGCTACACCGGAAGAGGCAGAAGCTGCTTTTTCAAAGCTGCTCCGACGCAGCGGCGTGCAGCCAGATTGGAGCTGGGAGCAGGCGATTCGCGCTTCCGCCAAGGACGCCCAGTTCCGCGCCATCAGAGACCCTAAAGATCGTCGCGCTGCCTTTGAAAAGTATTGTCAAGATGTCATCGCGCAGGACAAGGAGCGCGCCGAAGAGAGAATGGCCAAATTACGAACGGATTTCGAGACTATGCTTAAACGGCATCCTGAGATTAGGCACTACACCCGGTGGAAGACCGCGCGAGCTATCATCGAGGGCGAAACTACCTTCCGAGCCACGAGCAAGGAGAATGAGCGGAGACACCTTTTCGAAGAATATATGCAGGGGCTCAGAAAAGCACACAAAGAGCAACAGGCGAATCTTCGGAAGAGTGCTATGGACGGACTCCTGGATCTGCTGCCACAGCTCAACCTCGAACCGTACTCCTCCTGGTCCGAAGCTCAGAAGACCCTCACGTCTACATCCACTTTTCAAAACGAAGAGAAGTATAAATCTCTGACACAATTTGACGTATTAACAGCGTTCCAAAATCACATGAAGGCGCTGGAACGCGCTTTCAACGATGCTAAGCAGGAGGAAAAGAATATGGCGTTTCGCGAGGAGCGTAAGGCTCGGGAGGCTTTTAAGCCCTTGCTTACCGAACTTCGAAATGGTGGAAAAATCACAGCGAAAACCACATGGTCGCAGATTGTTCCACTCATTGAAAAAGACGAGCGCTACATTGCCATGGCCAGCCACGAGGGGTCCACCGCCCAGGAGCTCTTCTGGGACGTCTTGGAGGAAGAGGAGCGCAACTTGCGTGGCCCCAGAAACCATGTCCTGGATGTTCTCGAAGTGAGTTATCATGGCCATCAAAACCGAGGTCTACTGCTAATCCCGTCAAGGACAAACGTGTGGAAATCACACCCACCAGCGATGTAGAGGAGTTCATGTCTATTATGAGGGATGATCGACGCACTGCTAACATTGATCCTGATACTCTTAAACTCCTCTTTGACCGAGTAAGCTCTGCCCTTCACTGCGGCTTAATCCAATGAGGTACTGACCAGATGCTAGCTGCGCGAAAAGCGAACCTCGAAACGCGATGAGGATAGGCAGTCTGATCGCCACCAGCGCCGCACAATGGATGATCTCCGCGTCCACCTGAAGCGCATGGATCCTCCTGTCACTATCGCTGACACTTTTGATAAGGTACGACCACGCATACTGAAGGTTGCAGAATTCCAGTCACTCCCGGAAGATGCTCTCCACAGCGTCTTTGACAGACATATGCGCCGGCTTCGTGAGAAGGAAGAGGACATGGAGCGAGGCGCGCGAAGGTCCAGCGAGCGAGACGTATCACGCCGTGACGGCGACCGCACGCGCGACCGCACGCACCGCTCCGGTGGCGGCCGACGACGCAGCCGAAGCCCTGAGCTGGACCCATACGAGGCGGACAGACGCAAGGCGATTGCCGAGCGCGAGCGCAACCATCGTAAGTCCACCATGGCCGAGAACCTTTTGGGAAGTGAGCGGAGTCGACCGTCGCCACCGCCGTCGTCACGCCGCGATCGCGACTCGCGCGACTATGATCGCCCCAGCCGCTCGCGGCGTGACGACGACCACGCCTATGACCGCGAGGGTCGGCGCGATAGGGAGGAGGACCGGGAGCGGTACCGCCGTCGTGGCGCGGATCGAGGTTCGCATGACGAGCTCCCCTACGGTGATGAACGTCCGGCCGGCTCGCGCCGCCGCCGTCAAGACGAGGAAGATGACTACTCCAGGAGAGATTCAAGAGATTCAAAGGTAAGCTGCGCCCACGCCCTATCCATAGCCCCCCCTTCAAAGGGACAAAAACAAGGAGAACAAAAATATAACACCTGGTTACTAACAAACATATACAGCGAGTGAGGAGAGATCGCTCACGCGCACGAACGCCCCCACGCGATGAGCAGCCTCGCGGCAAGACTCCCCCCCCTCGCGCAGCCGCTGCCGCACCGGAAGCTGCGGCTAAAGATAAGGACGCCGAAATGCTGAGCGGCAGCGAAGAGGGCGAGATCGAGGAGTAGCGGAAGGATCGGGGAAAGATATACACATACCAAAATAACGCCGAACCAAAATCAAAGGTAAACCCAGCTGTCGCCTGTTTTCTTCTTCCGTCTCGAACAACTTACGAATACGCGGCGGCGGACGGGGGAGCTGCGTTCTCTGAACATACCTATTGTGGAAAAAGACCGCCGTTATTCAGACACTTTTACTGTCGTCTTTCTCCTCACAGCCATCGTATCGGAGCCGCGCTATATCAATCAATCGTAGATGCATAGGGAGGGCCCTTAGTAGTACATGTAATTAAAAAAAAGAAGTTAATGCGGAGAGTACTACAGATTTTGCTTTTGCACTATACGAATCGGCGTATGGGTGAGATGTGTTGAATGCCTTCAATATTGAATAGACTTCGTCTTGAATGACTATTTAGAAATAAAACTTTGTTCATTAAAATGAACCCGTGTACCCGCGAGGATGGGACACGAGCACCTTTTTTTCTCTGCAAGTAGTCCTCCTGTCTTAATCCATTGTCCCTCAATCTGCCACGTATGAGACTGGCTACGAACAACAGTGCTCATAGTATCACTTGTCATGGCAGGACCAGACAACAGGGGAGAGGCTGCTTGCCGCCGGTGTTAGTCATCCGGCTCGTCTTCCTCGCTGGCGCCGCTTTCTGGCGCAGCCAGATCTTGGCGCTCCCGATTGGCGTGGGCTCCTAAGTTGCAACGTGCTTCACTGCCACCACTACCGTGCATCTGCTCATTGGGCGACTGCTGGTAGTGGGGAGGAACTTGATCCTTGTGGGTGCCCTTTTCAAGCAGTGACCTTGTCATCGCTGTCATCCAGGAAAAAGTAGTTGCCGTTCAACTTTTGCTCTTGATCCAGCTGAGAGTCAAGCTTGTTAATGCGAGGGCGGTAGTTGGTGGGATCACGGCGGAAGGTGACGTCGAGGTTCTTGAGGAAAGTGTTGCAGCCGGTGAGGAGAGACTCGGGTGTATTGGCGTGGGAGTCAATACCGGGTTTGCCGTCAAAGACGATGACGCGGTCAGCAAGGTAGGTAGCCATGATGAAATCGTGCTCGACGACAAAGGCTGTCTTCTTGTTGTGCATGATGAAACGCTTGATGACACGCGAGGCAATGATACGCTGCTCAGAGTCAAGGTAGGCAGAGGGCTCATCGATCAGATAGATGTCAGCTGGAAGGCCAAGTGACAGAACAATGGCAACACGCTGCAATTCACCACCAGACAAGTTCTTGACTTCTTGGTCAATGAAGTCGTCGAGCTTGAGAGGCTTGACGACATCCGTCTGGAACTGAGGAGACAAGAAAGCGGCCTTGATCTTCTTGAAGAAGAGCTGGCGGACAGTGCCGTCGAATTTGGGGGTGATGGTCTGTGGCTTCATGCTGATTCTCATGTCAGGAACGCCGGCCTTGGTATCAGGCTTAAGAGCACCAGCAAGTAGACGACAGAAGGTAGTCTTGCCAGTACCGTTCTCACCCATCATGACAATGATCTCAGAGTCGGTGAATTCACCAGAGTCGATACGGAGACGGAAGTTTCCAAGAGTCTTCTCCATCTTGGGGTACTTGAAGGCGCGAGAGCGGTCGAGGGCGTACTCATCTGCACCCTCGGCAATGCGGAAAGTGAGAGACTCGTCACGGAAACGCAAGTTCTCGGTAGGGATGTGACCATCGAGGAAGATGTTGATACCTTCACGGACAGACGAAGGCAGAGTAACCACGCCGTAAATGGCCGGTTTTCCGTAGAGAACGCAAATGAAGTCAGAGAGGTAGTCAAGGACGGACAAATCGTGCTCAACAACAATGATGTAGTCATCGTCACGCAGGAGTGAACGAATGATTCTGGCGGCCGACAGACGCTGCTTGACATCAAGATAGGAGGAAGGTTCGTCAAACATGTAGACATCGGCGTTCTGGACGCAGACGGTACCAATAGCAAAACGCTGAAGCTCACCACCAGATAGGAGGTTGATGTCACGGTCCATAATGTGGTTGAGTTCGAGAATATCGGCAACCTCCTTGGTGTTGTTGAGAGAGGCACGGCTTTCAATCAGGTGGCGTACGCTCTTCTCAGGGCCGCGCACAGCCTTGGGAATCTGATCCACATATTGCGGCTTAACAACAGCTTTCAGGTCATCCTCCAAAAGCTTGGTAAAGTAGTCTAAGGAATATACAGTTAGAGACCGTGGCAGAAACAACGAAGATAAAAGTATATGAACATACTCTGAAGCTCAGAGCCACGGAAGTGCTTGATGACGTCTTCCCAGTCGGGGGGGTTGTCGAATCGGCCGAGGTTGGGCTTGAGCTTGCCAGAAAGAATCTTCAGCGCAGTGCTCTTTCCGATACCGTTGGTTCCAACAAGACCAAGAACCTGATTAGGGCGAGGCATGGGCAGGCGGTGAAGCTTGAAGCTGTTGGGGCCATAACGGTGGGTAACCTGGCTCTCGAGGTTGGTCGGCAGGTTGATGATGGTAATGGCATCGAAGGGGCACTTCTTGGGACAGATACCGCAACCGATACACAGCGATTCAGAAATGAAGGCGAGACGAGAATCAGGAGCAACTTCGATGCAGAGCTTGCCACTGCGAACGACCGGGCACGACTTTTTGCACTCCTGTCTGCACTTTCGGGGCCGACACTAGAGACAGTCAGTACGGCGGGGTAGTCGACGATTGGCCCGGCAAGGGGAGGCGTACTTTGTCACTGTTGACAATGGCAATACTGAAAAAAGAAGACCGGAGTTAGCGAATGGGATCACTGTAATAGTTGGCACGTATTGCCACAGGCCACAGAGAGCATCGCGGCTTACCGAGTGAGTTTGTCGACCATGGTGGATGGTGGGGTAGAGAAGTTTTTGACACCGAGTTTTGTTTTTTTGATTCTCAGAATGCGGAACGAGCTGAACAGACTTGGTATGGCAGAACAGAAAGAAGAAAGAGAGAAAATCTCATGCGCAGAAAAATGACGGAAGCACACTTTATGCGCAAGGGCAAGTGGAAGAGTATTTCGAGGATTGGGGGTAGGAGGTGTAGGAGGTGTAGGAGGAGGAATAGGTGAGATAAAACGGTGGCCACGAGTAGTGGGATGGTCATCAATTTTTCGCGACTCGTGAATCGTCACTTTGGCGGGGCAGGGCAGCAGCAGCTCTGTAGAGGGTGACGAGGGAAGTGTTAAGGAATGTGGCACTGGCTAAGTCTATCTTTGGCTGCTGCGGCGTGGTAAGATACTTTAGTTCTATGGCGGTACCTACCGAAGATACATACATACCTAAATTTCCCAGGTCGCAGCTTTGCACCCATCTGGATCTTCCCGAGATGCTGGCCCAATAAAGCATCCAGCAAGGCGTGGGAATTGGGAATTTGGAATTTGGGTAGAGGATACATCACCAGAGTAATGACTGTGTGCTTATGTGCCTAGGCAATCTGAGTCTCGAATTTTCCTAAGTTTTCACTTCTCTAGAATAGCCTACTACCACCATGACCTTATACTTGGGATGGGTGGTACCCTTGAACTTAGCGTAGCTGTGACTACCTAGAAAGTTGAGTGGCGTTCGACCAATAATGAAAATAGGCGTAAGTAGATATTGCAGTGACTTGTCATGTACTTTGGTTCAAATTCTTACGATTATTGACCCATCATGGTCGTACAGTGGCTGTGCGACATTGCGGTGTCGTACCTACCTATACACATGGGCGCGGTGCTTGCTCTAGTAGTGTGAAGCTCTCGAGATGCAACTATGGCGGCTGTCGAGACAGGACAACAACGGCAAGAGGGGGAAAAGAAAAAATTCGTGGTTATAATTCCCAGTTACGTAAATTTATCTTTTACTTAGATAAAGTTTGTAATTGTGGAAAAGTAGCCTCAGTTCAGTGTAAAAGTAACAGAGACGGAGGTTGCAGAACATCAGCACGTGATCCCTGGTGATGGACATCACGGATTTGGATCCCATGGGTACCTGCACCTCAGACCGTGGTTATCCGTGGCTAGGTATCTATTAGAGCGTATATTGCAAGGAATAAATCGGACTTTCAAAACTTTGGATCTCATGTACTGGATGAGTCCTTAATTTCCCTCTTCAGTATTCTTTTTTCATTTTTCCATCGTATTTGAAAAGGGAAAAAAACACACATTGGCTCTCAAGGTAATACTTGTTCAACACACCTACTGGCCCATTGTCGCAGCGCTGGATGCTTTGTAGCGCCCCCTGTAACACTCCTTCCGCCTCAAGGCTTGCCGAACCTAAAATGGACTGGCCCCAACCCAGCCGTGCCTTTCGGTTCTCCGCCCGTCCCTCCATTTTCTTTCCACTACTAATAAACTACCCTTCTCTGCCTACCTGTGCTTTTTTCGATAATATTTCCGTCGTCTCCAACCACACGCTCTCTCGCGCCTTGTCGATTCCCCCCACGATCCCCCCCCGTTAGCTTTGTCCCATCTTGCTCTTTACTTCATCTGACGTTCCAAACATAGTCTGTCTTTTATTTATGAATGGTAGGTCTTGTGTGCATTGTCTGTGCTCTCGTCTTCCTGTGTCCAGCACTTCCCGCACCAGGTCTCGCCGATGCCCGGCTCCGACGCCTCATGGCGCTCCAGTCACTACCCCAGGCGGTAAATTCCATATATCCACGTCAATTCTCGATGAGAATCGCTAGAATTTGATGCCCTCATGATGCCTACGCTCTTGCACTACCTCCAGCGCCTCCCCTGGCATTCTGCCTGGTCTTGGTCCCCCAGTCTCTATCCATCGCCAAAATCTGCGATACCATGCGATACCGGCAATATTTCATCTCGATGCTACTTTTGCTTTGTATCCAGATTGTTGGGACCGATATTTCCTGCCACGATTTACTGCTATCGCCTCTGGGCTGCCATGCACGAGGGATATTCTGCTGACACTATTCTGGAAACAGGTCGCATCGACACTCGGCGGAATCACAAATCATGTCTAGCCCTACCTTGGGCAGTCCTATAAATGGACATGTAATGGAAGACGATAGAAACGACTCCCATGGCCTCGTCAAGCGCTCCCGAAGCAGCAGCGAGGCCTCGAACCGCTCCCTAACCCCGTCTCGACCGCCCTCGCCCATAGAATCCGTCATCGTCGCCAGTACTGGGGTAGACAACATCTCTGATGATGATCGCATGTTGGAAAGCGAAGAATCTAGTGCTGACGACGCGTCTAACGATGGCGACTTCGAGATGCAAATTGATAATCCCTCCCCTCAAGATCAAGACGACGAGGTGCCCGGCCACATCAGCTCCAGCGACTCAAATCATGTCTCCAAGCGAAAAGCATCATTCGACGAAGAGGAGTATATCAGAGCCAACCCAGAGCTCTATGGCCTACGCCGTAGTGTATGACATCTCCATCACCCGAAGAATTTTCAATTTGTCCATTGGCGCTAATCTTCTATTGTAGCGACGGCCCCAACCCCAAGTAAAAGTGGTATGTCGCCTCTGCATGTCGAAGCCTGTCATTTTACTCACAGTTGTCGCGTAGGCTGAATCTGAATCGGAATCTGATGCTGAGCCCATCAACCGTCGTCAAGCGAAGAGACGACGCGTTGGTAACTCTCGTACTTGTATGTCGTCTCTGGTTGTCTTCCTGGTCATTACCAACCGACTAACACGACCGATAGCCTCTAAAAGAGCAACGCCAGCTCTACAATTGTCTACCAACGATTCCGAATCCGACTCAGACACATACGGCGGTGCACGAGCAAAAAGCCAGATCAAGCGCGCGCGACAACGGCTCGAAGCCCAACCTGCGCTGGCTCTCACAGAAAAGCGTTGGTCCAATCGACGAGCGGCGCAACAAGTCCAGCAAGGGGCTTACGAAGAGAGCGAAGCAGACGAAGAAGAAGATGACACGGAAGTTGGACAGGGGGTTTTCGTCACCGACTATGTTGACGATTCCCCCTATGTCGAAAAAGTTGTCAGGCACCGGCCCAAAGATGGCGTCAGCATTGCGTACGACTCTGACCGCCATGACTACCAATACTTTATCAAATGGCAAGGAAAGTCGAACTTGCACGACACTTGGGAAACCATTAATTCTCTTCATAACGTGCGTGGCTTCCGCAAAGTCGAAAACTACTTCCGAAAGGTGGTCGAACGCGAGCTCGACATTACCTTTGGCGAGGATGTAGCCCCCGAGCTTAAAGAGCAATACTTTCTTGATCGTGAGCGTGACGAAGAGGCTTTCGAAGACTTCACAAAGGTCGAAAGAGTCGTCGCCGTCCGGGATGGCGAAGATGACACTGAGTACTTCGTTAAATGGAAAGGGCTCACCTACGAGGAATGCACCTGGGAAACAGTCGGCGACATTAGCCCAGAGTTCCAAGACAAGATTGACCAGTATCTTGACCGTGCATCAAGATCTTGGTTGTCTGATCGCAAGGAAACCAACCGGGATACCCGCTCCATGATGAAAAAGCTGGATGAGCAACCTAGCTATATCCAAAACGGCGAGTTGCGCTCCTTCCAGCTTCGTGGGCTCAACTTCCTTTGCCTTAACTGGTGCCGAGGCAACAACGTTATCCTTGCTGATGAGATGGGCCTCGGAAAGACGGTCCAAACTGTCTCGTTTCTCAGCTGGCTGCGCAACTGCCGCAATCAGGAAGGACCCTCGTTGGTTGTTGCTCCGCTCAGTGTCATTCCAGCTTGGTGCGACACGTTTAACCATTGGTCACCGGACCTGAACTATGTCGTGTATCTCGGCCCCGAAGATGCTCGCAACATCATTCGCGAAAACGAGTTGCTTGTTGATGGTAATCCCAAGAAACCCAAGTTCAACGTTCTTCTTACGTCATACGAGTTCATTCTTCAGGACTGGCAGTTTCTCCAATCCATCAAATTTCAGGTGCTTGCAGTTGATGAAGCTCATCGTCTCAAGAACCGCGAGTCGCAACTCTACATGCGTTTGGTTGGGTTCGGCATCCCCTGCAAGGTGCTCATTACCGGCACACCTATCCAAAACAATCTCTCCGAGCTTGCTGCCCTCATGGACTTCCTGAACCCAGGCAAAGTGGACATTGACGAGGATCTCGATACGCTCTCTGCAGTTGATGCTCAAGAGAAGCTTCAACAGCTACACTCTTCCATTGCGCCTTATATTCTGCGTCGGACGAAGGAGACAGTTGAATCTGATCTGCCGCCAAAGACGGAAAAGATCATCCGTGTTGAGCTTTCCGATCTGCAGCTGGATTATTACAAGAACATCCTGACCAGAAACTATACTGCGCTGTCCGATGCGAGCAATGGCCACCGAAACTCGCTGCTCAACATCATGATGGAGCTCAAGAAGATCAGCAACCACCCTTACATGTTTCCAGGCGCAGAGGAACGAGTTTTGGCTGGTAGTGTCCGTCGTGAAGATCAACTCAAAGGTCTTATTACAAGCAGCGGAAAGATGATGCTCTTGGATCAGTTGCTGTCCAAATTAAAAAGAGACGGTCATCGTGTTCTCATCTTCAGCCAGATGGTGAGAATGCTCGATATCCTTGGTGACTACATGTCTCTCCGTGGCTACAAGTTCCAGAGATTGGACGGAACGATCCAGGCAGGGCCCAGAAGAATGGCGATCAACCACTTCAACGCTGACGATAGCGAGGATTTCTGTTTTCTGCTATCCACTCGTGCAGGTGGCTTGGGCATTAATTTGATGACGGCAGACACTGTCATCATTTTCGATTCCGACTGGAACCCCCAGGCCGACTTGCAGGCTATGGCCCGAGCACACCGAATTGGCCAGAAGCGCCCCGTCAATATCTATCGCCTTGTCTCCAAAGAAACCGTCGAGGAAGAAGTTCTGGAACGTGCGCGAAACAAGCTGCTGCTGGAGTATCTTACCATCCAGGCTGGTGTTACTGATGATGGAAAGGCTGCATTTAAGGAGGAGCTTAACAAAAAGGGCATCAAGGTGGATGGGCCATCTTCGAATGAAGATATCCAAATGGTTCTCAAGATGCGCTCTTCCAAAATGTTTGAGCAGAGTGGCAACCAAGAGCGCCTCGAGCAGCTTGATATCGACTCTATTCTTGAGAATGCAGAAGTTACCAAGACCAAGGTCGATGACAAGATCAACCTCAGCAGCGGAGGCATCGATTGGGATAACTTCATGCAAATTACCGACGTCAAGGTGGATGACATTAACCTTGACTGGGATCAGATCATTCCCGCCGACAAGCTGGCAGAGATCAAGGCGGATGAAGAGAAACGCCAGCACGATGATTACCTGGCTAAAGTTGCCGCTGAGAGTGCACCGCGACGTGCTGCTGTCAAGAGCCGAAATCGGGAGACTGAACGAGCCGATCGCCTCAAGAAGCGACAGCGGGAACAACAGCAAGAAGAGGAAGAAGAGCGTGCTCTGCGAGCTGATCCTAAACGCCCTCTTAATGACAAGGAACAACGCAACCTCATCAAGGCCTTCTACCGGTTTGGATCCATGGATGACCGCGAAGAAGACATCATCCGCGAAGCAAAGCTTGTCGAACGCGATGGCAACTATGTCAAGTCTGTCCTAGACGACTTCATCAAAGCCGCACAGACAGCCGTGGATGATAATCTCAACAGGATGGCTGAGGAAGAGAAGAAGATGGGCAAAAGTTTGACGAAGAAGGACAAAAAGGCTGTTCTCTTCGATTTTGGTGGTCTGAAGAAGGTCAATGCCGAGACGGCCATCGAACGACCCAAACAACTACGGCTTCTTCGGGAGGCCATCCGAGACCAGGCTGATTGGAGAACGCTCCGCCTCCCTGACGCAACCAAGGGCGCCAACTACAGCTGCTCGTGGGGCGCTAAAGAGGATGCCATGCTTCTTGTTGGTATTGACAGGCACGGATATGGAGCATGGGTACAGATACGTGACGATCCAGACCTGGAGCTCTCTGAGAAGCTGTTCCTCGAGGAGCACCGTGTTGGCAAGAAGGAGGAGCGTTCCAAGGCCAACGACAAGCTCAAGGCGCCCGGTGCAGTGCATCTCGTGCGACGCTCTGAGTATCTGCTGTCCGTTCTTCTTGCAAGACAGTCTAATGATCGTTCTGGGCCAAGAACGGCCGAGGGTCACCGTTCCAAGAGGCAGCCACTGTCCAATGGGCATCGTAATAGCGCTGCTGCATCCCCAAGTGGCCAAGGCGCGAAACGGCCACGGGAAAAGGAGCGGGACCAAGAACGTGGGACTCCTCGACCCGAAGTCAAACGCAAGCACGGCTCCCATGATGATACGCGCATCGCCAAGTACCATCAAGCTGAAGAAGGTCGCCGCAACAGCAGACCCGATGATAGAGTTGATAGGCACGATAAAGCTCGTCGTCGGGATGATGAGGACCGGGCTCGACGCCATGAGAAACCTCGTCACAGGGATGATTATCGCAGAGAGGAATACCGCCGCGATGATTATAGGCGTGACGATAGACGCGATGACCGCCGTGACGATTATCGGCGGGATGACCGCCGTGATGATTATCGGCGGGATGATAGACGCGATGACAGACGCGATGATAGACGTGGCGACCGACGGGATGACCGACGTGAGGACAGGCGCGAGGACAGACGTGATGACAATCGACGTGATGATCGTCACGGGGACCGCGAGAGAAGCAACCATCATGAGCATCGCCCTCTGGATGAACGGAGAGAGAAGGCATTCCGGCGCTTGGACGAGTTACGCAGAATTGGTGATAACGCGGACCGGCGCCAGCAAGACAACGATGCCATGATTTGGTACCTGCTCAAGCCTGTTCGAGAGAACTTCGAACGCATCCTGTCAGCCACAAAGCACAACGTCAAGTCAAGAAAAGAGCGCGCGGCAATTTTCTCGGTGGAGCTGGTGGTGATTGGAACCTTCCTCGACGAGAAGCTTCCAGCTACGGTGGCAGATACCGGCCTGAAAGATAATTTCTGGTAAGTTGGTGTTGGAGCGATGGCTTGGATGCTGATGATGTTGACGATGTTGATGCTGACGTTTTACTAGGGAATTCCTTGCCGCTCTCTGGCCGGTCGATGATACGAACAAGAGCGTGACAGGCAAACGACTGTGCAACATGTATAAAACGTTGCACGCTCGCGACCGGGAAGGCGGCTCAGCCAGGCCGAGCACAAATGGTGCGTAGTTTGCCCAGTGCGCAAGGCACCAGAGCATTGCATCTTGAAGAAGACGGCGGAGTCAAGATCTGTATTGGATGGTGGTGGATGATTTCATAGCCTTTTGCAGTGTTTTCCGCATTTTCCCCGGCGTTTGGCATATCTTGGACTTTTGGGCTCTTCATATCTTTTTCTTTTTAGGCGAGGGCAAGCTACTATACAACATACCCAGAGATGCAAGGACGACTCACGAAGGACAGGCGGAGGAGAAGGAGTTTTTCGGGGGTCGCTGTCTGATTAGAACATTTGGAGGATATTTTGCGAGACTTGATGTTTTATCGTTAACATTGTTGGCCTTTTTGTGTCGATTGGCGGCTGCCCTGTCCCCATTGCGAGGGAGGAATGCCCCGTGTATTTTAATCATGACGGCTGAAGTTTTAGAACCGCTTGTGGGAGGACGAAAGCGATGTGCTAATGAGAATACATACATGTTGATTTGACCATGTACGCGGCTCCGTTGTGACGCAAGTAGGTGTGTTAAATGAGCTGATGACGTTTATTGTGTAATTTTGCATGTCCGCAGCAGCACAAGTACAGTGAGTGTTGTTCTGTAATGTAGTCTGTCCGACCTTGTGGTGGATGGAGGTATGGCTGTCGCTGCCAATAATGTCTTGATGACACCGACCCATCCCAACCTCTCCATCCATCATCCATCCATCCATTCATCCATCCATCATCCATCCACCACAAACAACGGCCACTACGAACCGCTGACCTCCTACAACTTGACCATTACATCACGACCGCCGTCATTTGAGGCACCCAATCACTCACCCACCCCCCCACGATGGCGGCGACCTTTGAACGCGAGCGAGCCGTCGCCGAGGCCGCCGTCCTGCGCGCCGCCATCCTCACCAAACGGGTGCAGTCCTCCCGCGTCCACGCCGTCTCCAAGGCCGACGCCACCCCCGTCACCGTCGCCGACTTCGCCGCCCAGGCGCTCCTCATCAGCGCCCTGCACGCCGCCTTCCCCGACGACCGCTTCCTCGGCGAGGAGGACTCGTCCGCGCTGCGCCGCGACCCCGCCCTGCGCGACGCCGTCTACGCCCTCGTCAGCTCCTCCGCCGACGGCCCGGCCTCGGTCGACGACATGCTCGACTTGATCGACCTGGGTGGTGCCGGCGCCGGCGGGCCGGCGGGTCGGTTTTGGGCGATGGACCCGATTGACGGCACGGCCACGTTCCTCAAGGGCCAGCAGTACGCGGTCGCGCTGGCGCTGGTTGAGCACGGCCGCGAGGTCGTCGGCGTCGTGGCCTATCCGAGCCTCGACCCCGACGCCGGCGGCGGCGTCGGCATTCGCGACCGCGTCGTCGACGCCCCGGACGGCATGGGCGTGCTCCTGACCGCCGTCAAGGGCCGGGGCGCCACCGTCCGGCGCTTCCCTTCCCTCGCGGCCGCCTCCCTGGCCTCGTCGCCCGCCTCGCCGCTGCCGCCGCTCCCACCACCCCCGCCGGCCGCGGACCTGCGCTTCGTCGACTGCCAGCGCTCGAGCTCCACGGACCACGGCCCCGTGCGCGCGCTCGCGGCACGCCTGGGGGCCAAGTACCCCGGCCTGGACATTTGGGCGAGCCACGTGCGCTACGCGGCGCTGGTGCTGGGCGCCGCGGACGCCTGGGTCCGCGTCCCCCGGCGGGGCGACGCGGTGTTTTGCACATGGGATAATGCGGGCGCGCAGCTGCTGTTCACGGAGCGCGGCGGATGCGTGACGGACTTGGACGGCCGGGAGATCGACTTTGGCGCGGGCCGCGCGCTGAGCGCGAACCGAGGCATGGTGGCGGCGCGCGCGGACGTGCACGCTGAGCTGCTCGCGGCCGTTACTGATGTCCTCGCCGCGGAGGACGACAAAGAGGCGGCAAGGTAAGCGGGAAACAATGGCTCGGGGTGAGCGTTGGGGATTATGCAGCAGTGGTGGTGGTCTGGGTGAGGACCAACAATTACTTCTGCACCTGTCTAGCTTCTAGTCGCTGTCAAAGGAACCCAAGCAGTGAACCGATAATGATTTATGAATCTATAGATATAACACGCCTAATCTTACATGAGACTGCTGCGGCCTCCAACTTCCGTGCTTCCCTGTCCATCCTTCATCTTGCCGCTGCGGCCGGCCACGAACTCGTGGTATATGCGCTCCAGGCGGTTCCTCTCCTCCTTGCTGATGCTCGCCCGTGTGTTGTCGAGCGCCTTGATGAGGTGCTCCCAGCCAATGACGACCTCCTTCTGCTCCGCTGGCGGTTTGCCGCCGTCGCCGGCCGCCGCATTGGCGTCTCCCACCGAGCCCTTGTGGACCTGCTTCTCCCTGCGGCGCGCAAGCTTGATCTGCTCTAGCTTGGACATGATGGCCGCGTGCTCTACGCGGGCGGCTGCTTTGCTCTGGGGCGCGCCGGGCGTCCCCGGCTCATCGCCGTACGGGAACTGCACGAAACTCGGGGCCGACCCGCGCTGGGCCCCATTCTGGCCGCTCTTCCCACGGACGGCGGTTGACGAGCCGCCGACGTCGAGGACATCGTGGATGGCTTCGAGCTGCGAGTTGGACACGAGCGCCTGGAGATCGGCGCCGGAAAAGCCGTCTGTGCGTCGTGCAATCTCCTCCCACGCGTCGTCCGAGTCGATGAGCTCCTCGGAGAGCCGCACCTTTTGGAATATCGCCTTGAGAATGTCGAGGCGATCCTGGGGTGACGGCATGTCGCACAGCAGAGATTTATCGAGACGACCGGGTCTGAGAAGTGCAGGGTCGATGAGGTCAGGGCGAGACGTCGCAGCGAGGACGTACACCCCGGATAAGCCCTCAGCGCCATCCATTTGCGTGAGCAGCTGGTTGACGACTCTGTCTGTTACACCTGTTGAATCATGACCGCGCTTAGGCGCAATAGAGTCGAATTCATCAAAGAAAAGAACGCAAGGCTTTGCCGCCTGGGCGCGATCAAACAGATCGCGCACACTCTTTTCCGAAGCACCGATGTATTTGTTCAAAATCTCCGGTCCCTTGACACTGATAAAATTCAGACCGCATTCGCCCGCGACGGCACTGGCAAGCAGGGTCTTGCCACATCCAGGAAACCCGTATAGAAGCAGACCAGACCGAAGTCTTAGGGGACACTGGGAAAAGATGGGCGCGTATTGCGTAGGGTATTGCAGCGTCTCCAGCAAAACCTTTCGGGTTTCCTGCAGACCGCCGATGTTTTTAAATGTAGTGGTAGAGCTCTGGAGCGAGACGTTCCGCAGGGAGGCGGGCGTGAAGCCCTTCAAAGCCTTGTCAAAGTCGACGCGGCTGAGACGAACAGGACCTCCAGAGGTATCGTTCGGAGACTCACTGAGGGCGCGAATAATGGCCTCGTTTCGAGCACGAGAGATGACCACTGTCAAATCTCCAGGCATGTAACCATCTGTCTGGCCGGCAATATCGAGGAAATCAAGATCTGAATCTAGGATGAACCCAGCATTGGGGGATTTTGAGACAACAGCAGCTGGCTTATCTGCCCCATGCAGCCAGTCTCCATTCTCCTCAATATTACTACCATCGGCAGTTGTCGGTCGGCTATTGCTGCTGAAGTCATCCCTGTCATCAGCTTCCACAGCATTTTGCTTGGCAATGCTTTCCATGACGCTTCTGCGAGCTTCCTTGGTTGGTGCCTTGAGTTCCACAATCTCACGCACAACGTGGCCGCTGACGATGACGTTGTTAAGAGAATCTTTGCCTTCGGCAGTAGCCAGAAGAACAATATTGCTATCGCGTGTACAGTACTGGCGTACAATCGATCGTATCGCTTCGCTGATTTGTCGACTTCGTCCGTTGTCATTGCCAACTTGAAGTTCTGTCTCGACCGGAGACAGCTTGTCAAGATCATCTAGAATTACGACACCCTTGCCCCCAAGCCGAGAACCCCAACTGGCAGACATGAACAGGCGCTCGAGCGTCTCCCGGATGGTTGATATTCTTGTCTCGTCTGTAACCAGCTTTCGGCAGGAAAAGTAGACTGTGTAAAACAGTGAGTCTTTGCGGAGCTTTCCCGCGATGTATTTCGCCACTGCAGTTTTGCCAGATCCCATCGATCCTGTTAACAAGACGGAAGATAGATGTGACAGGTGAGATTGCAGGCCTGAAAGAAGATTATCGATTCCGAGAAGTGCGCCGTCGTGTTTGGGTTCAAGTTCAAATTCGTCTGATTCAAGAATCCAGGATGGCCGCGGAACCGGAGGCTGGAATTCGACTTGCAATTTCCCATCTACCCCAGCTAACCAGTTCGTAGAATCTTTGCTCTGTTCCTGATCGGGACCGTATTCGAATCGGACGATGCCCCCTTCCCAGCCCTGTGGCGCGTCAAGTCCCTTATAGAGCCCAACAACGATGCCATCTGTGATGGGACCTTGCAGCAACCCTGGCCTTTCCTTGGAGCCAGCATAAATATGCCTGAAGCGTTTAGACGATTCCTCCTTTTCTGCTTTTGTTTCACTGCCAAATCGCAGACCTTCGGTAGACTTTGCGCCTGCGGCGAAGGGAAAGACCTTGATAAGCTGCACAGCGTTTCGTCCCAGCTGCTGCGGCGCAGCCTGGAGCTTGATTACACCGCCTACAATCCCAGCGCATCCGAGCGTGGCACAGAGCGGTGCCGAAAGTGCCGCAGCCTGTCCATTTGGAGGATCGTCCCAGGGCAGAAGCCGCGCAATGACCTTTGATGAGGCTAGTGTCTGAACCTGAGCTGCCTCTCCTTCAACCTGCGGTTTTTGCAGGCCAGCAGGGCGGATGATATCTACCAGGACGAAGTTGACGCCGCGGAATTCGTTTGTAAAGAGGCGGTCGCGATCGACCCAAACCACGAGGTCCTGGTTTGGGGAGGAGTCATCGAACCAATCTTGACAGTAGGACCTATCGATGGCGCGCAGGAACATGGTCGGCTTGGGCTCCTCTCTCGGGCCCTTCTTACGGACGGTGCTCGTGCCGCTTCGTCTCGATCGCGAAGTGCTAGCGACACTTCGATGGTCGCTGCTGCTTTGGGGTTGCTTGGCCCGGGTCTTGGGAGCTACAATGACTTCTGCATTGGGCGATAACTTCGCAAACGGCGCGCTAGAGGGAGGCGCTGGGTCCAGTGAGATGATTTTGATATTGGCTGTTGAGGTAGGAGAGAGGTGGAGCGTGAGGGGATGCGGAGGGATTGGCTTCTCGCCCGAGCCAGTGTAGGCCGGGTTGGGGAGCGCACGGATTTGAGACTGGAGATTAAGCTCTAGGAATGTGGCGTGAAGCTCAATGATCTCCCAGTCTTCAGGAGTCATGGGCTCGATATTGATGGTGTGCGCAATCGGAGGGTCGACGTGAACCGTGGCCATGACTTTCTGGCCGTCGCTGAGACCCAGTGTGTGCGCTAACGTCGCATCAATCTCGACAAGCTGGATATCCTGATCGCGCGACGAGATTCGTCCGCTGTCGCGGCTGACCGGGGCTGAAGTCCGTCGCTTGCTCGGCATGCCCGTCCAACCAACAAAGATGGAGCGTTCATGGGTACCGGAGGACGATTGCGCACCCGGTACTGGGGCGCGGAAGGTGAGCTCGACGACGACATTTTGAGCAGGCTGTAAAGTGAAAGTTAGCTGATGTCGCTGAAGCTAGATGGATTCGTGGAAAAGCTGAACGTACCGTGTTCACATTGACGAGCAGTGACACCAAGGTGGGGGGAAGGTTGACCAGGCAGTTCTTCAGATGAACAATTGAAAGCTCAGCGTTGACAGACTGCGCATTCTTTCTGGGGGCCATGTTGCAACGGGGGCAGCAGCTGTATGTCGCAGCATGCCAGAACTTGACTTGTCTGCGCAGAAACTATGCGAAGAGAATTGGATTGAAGAGCTGCCTTTGAAGGAAAGCCGAAGCCTCACCAGAGCTCAGAGCCCGAGTTCCGTCCACTGACCGAGGTAAGCGGCACGTGTAGTGGGTCAGTCTCTGTCGGGCAGCGGTCGACGGCCCCACAGAACACAGTGCCATAGGTGGCGCAGCAGCTTAATGGATTTTGTGGCGCACGAACGCGAAAGCGCGCTGCAACGCGTCTGGAACGCGCTGGCTCTTGCTACTGTCAATTCTCCCTGCAGGCGGCGGCCCCTCCCAGCCTCCATCGGTCTGTACCAGCCAACCAGGACAGTGGACGGATACCAAGGTTACCTATATCCCTGCACACCCTGTTGATTGATTTTGCATTCTCTCCGACACATCTCAGTCTTTCTGCAACCGCAGCGACGAAATCTCTTGTCGGGATTGCACGTCAAAATCGCCCATCATGGCGCTCCGCGATTTCAAGCCTCCCGTCAACTATGACACGCACCAAAGTGAGTACTGCGCTGCTTGGAGTTGCATGCGCCTGCTAACGGCTTTCGAGGCGCGTTTGAGGTCTTCCTCAAGGATTTCAAGACCTCGCCAGAGCACACCATTACCACCGCAATGGGAAACATCACCATTGACGAAGACGACTTGAGCGACGAGTACGACTTCATGGATGAGGACGATGAAACAGGCGAGCGCCGTCGTAATGACAAGGCGCAAAGTCGTGCCCCCCACCACAAATACAAGGACATGATACAGAAGCTGGCCGACCGTACGCGAGACGAAATTGTCGTTGAGCTTGATGATCTAGATGCGTGGGAAAGCAAGACTGGCGAGGGACTTAAGCTCGTCGACTGCATCGAGCTCAACACCAAGCATTACGTCGACATCATGTCCAGAGCTGTAGACAAGGTCATGCCTCCGCCAAGCGCGTCTGTCAGCTTCAAGAATGACGTCCTCGACGTCTTGATGGCGCGCCGTCAAGCCCGAAACCGCGAGTTTGAAGAGTCTGCCGAGCAAGACCCCACCCTCGAGGAGGACAAGTTCCCTGCCGAGCTTACTCGCCGATACACTCTCGTTTTCAAACCCCGTGTCAACTCACCCGACTTTGCCTCCAAGGCTCTCGCCGTGCGCCATGTGCGCGGCGAAAACTTGGGCCATCTCCTCACCGTCCGCGCCATCGCGACCCGCGTCTCCGATGTAAAGCCCATCATGCAGGTCAGCGCGTACACCTGCGACCGGTGTGGTTGCGAAATCTTTCAGCCAGTCACGGACAGGCAATATGGCCCTCTGCTGATGTGCCCTTCCAACGATTGCAAGAGCAACCAGTCCAAGAGACAGCTGAACCCTTCGTCGCGCGCTTCCAAGTTTCTTCCCTTCCAGGAGGTCAAGGTCCAGGAACTGGCCGAGCAAGTTCCTCTTGGTCAGGTGCCCCGATCTCTCACAGTGCACTGCTACGGCAGTCTTGTGCGCCGTGTGAATCCTGGCGACGTTGTGGATATTTCGGGCATCTTCCTCCCTACGCCCTACACCGGCTTCCAGGCTATGAAGGCTGGTCTTCTGACCGATACGTATCTTGAAGCTCACTACATCCGTCAACACAAGAAGGCTTACAGCGAGATGGTTGTTGACCCTGCATTGGTGCGGCGCATTGACCAGCACAGACAGAGTGGCCAAGTCTACGAACTGCTGGCCAAGTCCATTGCGCCTGAAATCTTTGGTCACCTTGACGTCAAGAAGGCGCTTCTTCTCCTGCTCATCGGTGGTGTTACCAAGGAGATGGGTGACGGTATGAAGATCAGGGGCGATGTTAACATCTGCATGATGGGTGACCCTGGTGTGGCCAAGTCTCAGCTCCTCAAGTACATCTCCAAGGTTGCCCCCCGTGGTGTCTACACCTCTGGACGTGGTAGCAGTGGCGTCGGCCTGACGGCCGCCGTAATGCGAGATCCCGTCACGGATGAGATGGTGCTGGAGGGCGGTGCTCTCGTTCTCGCCGACAACGGCATCTGCTGCATCGATGAGTTCGACAAGATGGACGAGAACGACCGCACTGCCATTCACGAAGTCATGGAACAGCAAACCATTTCCATCTCCAAGGCCGGAATCTCGACCACCCTCAACGCGCGCACCTCAATCCTCGCCGCAGCTAATCCCGTCTACGGCCGCTACAATCCTCGCATCTCTCCCCTCGACAACATCAATCTTCCCGCTGCGCTCCTGTCGCGTTTCGACATCATCTTCCTGCTGCTCGACGTGCCCAATCGCGAGTCGGATGCGCAGCTCGCCAAGCATGTGGCCTCCGTGCACATGGGCCGCCTCCACACCGACATGCCGACAGACGAGGTCGTCTTCACCCCGCATGAGGTCCGCTCCTACGTCGCCCGGGCCCGCACGTACCGGCCCGTCGTGCCCGAGTCCGTTACCGAGTACATGATCCGCACCTACGTCCGCATGCGCGACCAGCAGCAGCGCGCCGAGAACAAGGGCACGCAGCTGACGCATACCACCCCGCGCACGCTGCTCGGCGTCGTGCGCCTCGCCCAGGCCCTCGCCCGCCTCCGCTTCAGCAACGAGGTCACCCAGGACGACGTCGACGAGGCCCTCCGCCTCGTCGAGGCCTCCAAGGACAGCCTCAGCGTCGGCCAGGGCGGCTCCCGCCGCGGCCTCAACGCGAGCAGCAGGATCTACAACCTTGTCAAGGCGCTCGCCGACTCGGGCGCCTGCCGCGCGGACGACGCGGACGAGGACGAGGACGACGAGCTGGGCGTGGAGCTGAGCATGCGCAAGGTCAAGGAGCGCGTCATCGCAAAGGGTTTCACCGAGGACCACTGGATGAGCGCCCTGGAAGAGTACACAACTCTTGATGTAAGTTTCTCTCCGATGCATGTTTTTCTGTACCGCTTCTCTAACGCGACGTGTAGGTTTGGCAAACGACTGGTGGCGGCACGAGGCTGGTCTTCATCACTGCCACGGAGGACCAGGGCAACGATGATATGGATGATCAATAAGTGCAAGCAGGGGCGCATGGAAAGGTGTGGTATTTGTGCAATCTGTTGATGCGGAAATGCGGCGTTGGGAGTATCTATTGCATTCTATTTATAAGGTCTTCTGCGGGAAATGATGCTGTTGAACCTGCGTATTTTTCTGGGAATGAATGAGTAAGACGTTTGTGATCAATAAAATATGTCTTCATTTTAAGCTATAAGTACAGTTGCTCCAGGGAATCACTACATCCCGAGCTTGATTGAGTTGCCAACCAAGCATGCAATACCCAAGTATACAAGAACTACTAAGAAGGGGCTTCTGTCTCCATGTAAACAACTCCCAAGCGGCGTCCTATTGTACAACAAATCCCCTCGGTAGATTGCGACCCCCCGTCTCCATCCCATCGATGATGCTCAGGGAGGGAGGATAATGCTCCACTTCACATTTTCAGGTTCTGCAGCACGACGCGCTCCATCTCGCCGATGTTGCCGTGGCCGCCGAGCGCCCACTTCTGGGCAACCAGCTCCGTGCTGAGCACACCGCGGACGAGCCCGCTGGCGCCCCAATACTCCATCAGCGCGCGCGCCTCGTCATGGGAGACGCCCTCGAGGCGCATGACGTGGCAGTTCTTGAGCGCGTCGTAGACCCGGTCATCGTAGCCGCGGAGGTACGGGTCCGGGACCGGCACTTCGCGGCCGGCCTGGCCGGCCTCGAGCTGGCCGAGGACGAGCGCCTCGGAAGGGTGGCGCGCGGGCGTGTTGCTGGCCGAGTCGGCGGCGATGACGGCGCCGCCGTTGGGCATCGGGGTGGTGCCGGAGAGGGCGGCGAAGAAGTGCCCAATGAGGGTAAGGTCGTGGGCGTGGACCTTGTTGAAGGCCGGGTCGCGGTACTGCGTGTCTTTGTTGGCAAAGGTGAGGCCGTCCATGGCCATGAATACCGGCGGCCGCCCGGGCAACATCAGCTCGGACCACAAGGCGAGGAAACCTGGCCACGCGGCATCAGGCTCTCTGATGTTGACGATGAGGTCGGCGAGCGAGGAGCCCTCGGACAAGCCGGCTGTCAGCGAAGATTTTTGCTCAATCTTGACCTTCTCTAGCACTGCTTTGTTGGCTTTGAGAATGTTTTGCAGGAGGTTGAGAGTATACGTGGGCTGCGTGAATTGCATCGGCACCGTGTCCGGGACGGGTACGTAGTCTGTGTGGGCGATGACAAGATCCTGGGCTACTCAGAGGAAAAGCATGTTAGAGGACACTGTATCCAAAGAAAAAGAAATCGATTGGCGGTAGGGAGACGAGTTAATCATACCTTCAGGGATGTTGATGACCACCCAGTCGTTCTTCAGCGCGTGGCTCATCGCCTGGACAAGCGCCGTGCTCTTGCCGGAGGCCCGGCTGCCAGTGAGCACAATCCTGGCCGCCGTCTTGTCGGAAACGGCCTTGTCCATCCTGGCAACCATGTCCACCGTCTCCTTGCGCACCAGGACGTGCGGCTTCCGGAACAGACCCCAGCTCTGGCCGGGGCGGAAGGCACCGAGCGCGCGGAGCTGGTCCACTACCTGGTCGGGCAGCTCGACGACGGTGCCCGCGCTCCGCGCGTCGGCCAAGACACCTGAGCCGAGCACCTGCAGGCCCTCGACGGCCAGGGCGCTGTTGCTGCTCAGGGTGATGCGCTTGCGGAAGGCCTTGCGCTCGCCTGGGGCGGGCTTCCTAACGCTCTCCACGCCGAGGCGCTTCTTGTTGAACGTCTTCTTTGGGGACTTGACAATGTCCTGGCGGCTCTTGGGGCCCGAGGGCGCGGCGGCAAGGCTGGCCGTCGTCGAGAGCGGCGCGGCGGCGGATGAGGCCACCAGCAGAATCGGTTGGATGCGCGGCGCCCGCTGCAGCGCGGGCCTCAGCAACGCGACCTTGAGGCCGTTGGTGGCGGCGGCGGCGGATGCCATTGTGGCCGGCACGGGGTCCGGGAAGGGATAATAGATGTATCGATCGGAAGGTGGGACAAATGTTCACGACGGCGGCGATTAAGCCCAGAGGGCGGGCTGGCGGGTGGTAGGGAGGCTCGTAAATTGAAGTGATCAAAACTCGCTGGAAAAACCACTGACAACCCTCTCCCAGAAAATTGGACTTGAGCAACTAGTAACCAGAATCGTACCTACCTGTGACCCAGTAGGCTAGGGAGTCAGGTACTGGGGTACCTTCAACCACCCGGAACATCTGAGCGCCGTTGATCCGCCGCCAAACTGATAAGCACCTATCGCAAAAAAAAAAAGTTCGCAGGTATTCAAGACAAGCAGAACAGCTTGTGCACGTTTTTTTATCTCCAACGCAAATTGAACTCCGGCCCTTTCAAAGCACCATTGTCTCCCCTAAGCCGGCAAAAGAAAAACACAATTACTCCCACCCAACCCATCTACCCACCCAGAATCTTACACCATGTCGATCCCCGGCTCAAAACCGAAACTGCCCGTCGCCGTCGAGAAGCCGACCCCGTACACCTTCGACCTCGGCTACCTCCTCGCCGAGGACCCCAACACCATCACCCTCGACCGCGCCTCCCTCGAGCAGTCCCTCGCCGCCGTCGCCCGCGACGGCGCCCAATCCCTCGTCAACCAGCTCCTCACCACCTGCGCGCCGCGCTCCACCCGCGACGGCGTGCTGCTCACGCTGCCCGCGCCCTCCACGCGCCTCCCGCGCGAGAAGCCCGTGCCGCAGGTGCGCCCGCCCACGCGCTGGGAGCGCTTCGCCGCCAAGAAGGGCATCGCGCCCAAGACGCGCGAGCAGCGCCGCAACCTGACCTACGACGAGGCCACGGGCGAGTGGGTGAAGAAGTGGGGGTACAAGGGCCTGAACAAGAAGGGCGAGGACGGGTGGCTGGTGGAGGTGGACGCGGAGGCGGAGGCGAAGCGCAAGGAGGGCACGAGCGTGCGGGGGGACGGGCGGAGGGAGCGCAAGGAGAGGGTGCGCAGGAACGAGCGCAAGATGCGCAAGAACATGCGCGACGCCGACGAGAGCGCCAAGCTGAAGAAGTGAAGGCGGGAGTTCGCTCGCTGATGAATGGTGAAGAGAGCACGGCGGTGGCAGGGAAGGTGGAAAAGCATTATAGAGTGGGCAGAGGCTATCCAGAGCATCTGTCTATGACCACGGCGCGGGCGTTTAGGGTTCTGTTTTGTGGCTTTGGAGCATTGATTTTCGGATTTTAGGGACAGAGGTTTCGAGGATGCTACATCGTTGTATCCATGGGGTAGCTACAATATGGGCTCAACTTGATTCTTTTGATTTTAGGTATTGGCCATAATCACATCGTCGACTTCTGTCTCCAACGGGTCTTAACAACAAGTTATTCGCTTTAATAAAACGTGACATATCTCACTCTATTGTACATTTCAGGGAGACAACAGCTCCTTGGAGACTACGCCGAGTCAAGACTTCCTAAAGCAGCCTCCCGCCCTGAACAGGGGAACCAATATATAAAGGAACAGAAAAAAAGGGCAAATTCCCGCCTCCATCTTCACTTTCTATGCCAAACATTAATTATCAAACAAAAACGTAAAGCCACCCGTCTCTTTTGCTTTCTAGTGCGTCAGATATACAAAGCTTTGCGCTTGGCACGTGGCCTTAAGCAGCCAGCTCGATCAGAGCAGGCGTAGACTAGAAATAACGTAAAAAGCGAAGGAACAGGAAAGAAAAAGAAGAACAGCAGAATGTCTGAAACAAGCAGAAAAACGCATGGAGAAATTGCGTCAGACAAAACGCGATGTGGGGTATACCGACGGTGACTGTAGAGGGTGAGCCTTCCACGGCCAGAGGAACTGTCCTTGTTTTCGGCAATAAAGCTCCAGAGGGGGGCAAACAAAAGGGGCAGTCTCTGAAGTGATATTGTGATGGTTAAAAATGCAACGGAAAAAGAGCCCGAATGATGCCGGACGTACGTGCCGCATGGTGTTGGGCGCCGAGTCGTTATTTGACCAGCGTTGTGAGATGTGATGCCGCACTAAAATCCCAAGGGGGACAGCGGCTTGATTGGTGACAAAGGTCGCATGTCGGCTGTCTTTGGTCGAGCTTCGTGGGCACCATTCGTTTCGCCTATCGACTCGGAGTCGTTTGGACGTCCACCAGGAGCAGGAACGTCATTCAACTTCAACTCTTCTTTCGCATCCTGCTTGCTGCGGGGTGGGGATGCGTTGCGCACTTCAGTGTTGCTCGTCAGTTGTGCCGGTTCGGCGAGTCCTCTGGGTGGCGGCTGATCGAACCGCTTGTATTCTTCTTCGATGTATTTGGCCTCATTCTTGCATCCCTTCCAGCAGTTTCTCCAATCACAGACCAGAAATCTGAAGCAGAAGGCGTCAATCTTCATGCAGGGCTGGAAGCAGATGCACAAATTGCGAAAGTCCATCTTGTTCTTATCAGAGTGGGCAAGCAAAAGGCTGAGGTGACAGGTAATAGCGAAGAGGAGGTAGTAGTTGAAGGGTGACAAGTTGGCGAGTTCATCAATGAGCAGCTGCGGGACCTCTTCCGAGCCAGCGCATTCTCTTGCAATGCGATCCTGCGATTCCTTAGGAAACAACTCATCTGGCAGCTCTCGCAGCCATGCTTTTAGCATCGAGCCAACGATGTTGATGTCATATAAATCGTCAACCTCGAACAGGTTTACGTCGTGTTCTGAAAAAGGTTAGCACTCATAATGGCGTCCTTGGATGGGGAATAGACGTACGTTCATCAAAACGGCGCTGCCATTTCTTAATTTGAGGGCCACTACCGGGCACACGATACAGCCCTTCAACATCGCAGCCTTTGTAATTAAGGTAGTCAATAGCGCGCCAGGGGAAAGCAGGCATCCAGAATTCCGTTTTGTCGCGTGAGTGCTCTAGTCGTTTTGAAATGCGGGTAAGGCGCGTCTGCTCAACCAAAGGAAGGTTGATGACCTTTAATACATAGTGTTCATCATCGACCGCAGGCTCCCTGTCTGTCGTGCTGCCACTCCTTGTACTCTTGCCGAAGAGACCTTTGCTAAAGATGTCGGCGGCACGGGAGCCACGCAAGCCGCTCAGAAATGTCGACCCGCCATTGTCTTTGTAAGAGGAAGAGTGCATCTTCTGTGTGTTATCGCGCAGATTTTCGCGGCTGGCACTGCCGTTTCGAGTGAGAGCACGATCTTCGGAGCGGTTTCGGATGCTCGAATTCATCATATCCCGGAAAGCGCGATCCTGGGCAACCGGCGCAGTCCTCAGAGGAGCGAAATTGTCGTACAGAATGGGGACGCTGGGTGTGGTTGGGAGGGTGGTAGGGGCGGCCTTGGGACTTGGGCGGTCCTTGTCGCGATTCGATTTTGAGCGTCCGAGTCGGCCAAACGGTTTGACTTTGCGCTGCTTGCTACTGGCGGTTGTGGCGCTGTCGGTGTCGCCGGCGGAAGAGAGTGAAACTTGTGACTGGGACGAGAAGGGCAGATTCGGACGCTGCAGGTCGTCGTGTCCGTAGACTGAGCCTTGAAGGTAAAGAAAAGAACATGTCAGTGGCGGGCAAGCGACAGAAGAGATGGGCGGTTAAACGGCGGACAGGCCGCGGATTCATCGGTGGGGCAAGGAGCACAGGTAACAGAAGGCAGCTGAGGGAAGCACATACCTCCCGGGCACTCCGTCGTCGCAGGATCGCCACTTCTGGGGGCGGCGACGGCGGCGGCGGCGGCGTGATCTTGCTGTTTGTCAAGAAGGGGCTCGGTTGCGGGCAGCGGCTGTGTAGCAACGCGAGGCCCCTTGCTGAAGTGAAAAAAGCCACTCTTGGAAGCCTTCCTGCCCTCTGTTTGAGGATGTGGTTGGCGGGAGGGCTGCTGGGTTGGGCGGGAGAAGGAGTCGAGGTTGGCGTGGGAGGAGTGCGGGAGGGGATAGTCGTCGCGACGATGGTGGGAGGGTGGGAGAGGCTCGCGCGCGGTGGATGGGCGATTGGGAAGAACAGAGGGCTGGCCAAGGGCGGAAATCGCGTCTGTCGATGCTACGCTCGGTGGGTAAGTAGTATTCGGGTCGGTAGCGGTGTCGAGTTTGTCGCGAGTGAGGGCACTGGCAGAGTCTGGCAGCATGAGTGGCTGCGGAGTGGGCTTTCGTCCCATGCTCCTTTTTTTGTACCAACAAAGGGCACAAAGTCGTGGGTAGCTGCGACAGCGGCGGGCGGCGGCGGCGAAGGAGGAGGAGCAGCAGGAGGGAGGCCCGGGGCAATGCCTGGATTAAGCTCCAAACCTAGCAAAGAAAGAGCAGGCGCAGCAGCCTGTTTGCTTCATGAGGCATGTCTGGAAATAAACATACGAGACCAGCATGCAGGCAGGGTTGGTCTACCTAGTTAGCTACTGACTGACGGACAGCAGCACAGCAGGCATGAGGTAAGCGGGTAAGCGGGCAACAAGGAGGGAGGGAGGAGGAGGTACGTGTGTACGTGTGTAGGTACAAAGGTACATTGTCGGGAGAGGAGAGGGGGTCAACCTGCTTCAGAAGAGGTACCGACCTGCCTAGGTGGGCAGAGCAGGCAAGGAGATGATGGCCGCCGAATATCCACGGTCTTTATTTATTTATTTATTTATTTATTTGTTTGTTTGTTTCTTTATTTTTGAGAAGAAAATCAAGCAGAAGCAGACAGTATGGCCGTCTCAATTTGTAGAATTTACTGCCCAGGTCTTTGTGCTGGGATACTGAGATACCATGTTGCTCTACCTGCAATGGCACCTCGCCTGCTCAGGTACCAGGGCGCTTAGACGTGGCGCATGAGATGGCCCTGACGTGTACCTGTTGCATGTGCTTCTTCGGGATACATGGGTATGGTACTAACTATTAGGTACCTATATAACAAAGAGATGTGTGTTCTACCGAGTTACATTGCCTCATTGATAGGTAGGTAGCTTGGAGTGGTTTACTAATGAAAATATCCTACTACGATACAAACGTTGGTATACAACCGTTATTATCTGGAGAGTTGTCATCGGCCGCTAATAAGTGACTGGGGCAGCCACGGCGTTAGCCACGTTACTTATGTGCCTGGGTAGTTGGGTAGGACACGTTCCAGGAACGTCGCAACCAAGTACCAGACATGTTCCAGGGGTTACCAACGAAACAAGATTGCGAGGGGTCGACTGTGCCTAGTTAACAGATAGACTGGGCTATAATGCTACTGAAGCCTCGTGATCGGTAGCCTGATAAGTACACAGCGTCGTTCTGGCGCCTTTCGTGTTCTACGCCTTGTAGCCGTAGTCTGCCCCTGGTCAGGCAGCTATTCACAAGGGATGACCTGTCCAACTACCGACCATTTTGCTACCTACACCCTTTATACTTATATAGTTAAGTCGGATAGAAGGATGCGAGCGAAACAATAAATTATCATGTAACATCAGCGCCAGCGGCCCGCTCCGTTCCTCATGGACACAACTCACTCTACGACCAACACGATGCTCAGAATTAAAGGTCATTATCGCCTGCCCTGTCGTTCGCTCGTTCCATAGCTCTCCTAGCGCCTGTGTTTCTGCCACAATCCACAAGTTTGGCTTTAACCAGATATCTCGGTGCGGATTGAGTAAGGAGCTGTGGTCCTGGGAAGTACCGGTTGTCTGCCTGTTGCTTCGTTCTGCAAGGCTTACACTCGGGACTGAATTGATTCCCATTGATCGGCAGGAATACGTCAGTCAAAAGACATGGAAACAACTTGAAGAATTTGTGAACCGGCATCCCTTGCAGTGCAAGGGTCTCCCCACATTCTCCAGATCAAGGGCCTGGTCGACAGGGTCCGCATGGGTTGTATCCATCACAACACTTTTCTCATCAGTTCAATAAGCACGTTTTCACATTGGACCTTCATTCATACCTCGCCGTCGCCTCATTCCTGGCTGTGGCCCGGATGCTCGCTCTACTTCGTAGATACAATAGTCTTTCTTCACGATGTCTCGCCCTCATTACGGCATGAGACAAGACCATCGCTGCCTCGGCTAGAGCAATTCTGTTTCTCTCGCCAGTCGGCGGTGCCGTGCCACCGGTTGGTGGTGCCGTGTCGGGCGCCGGAGGTGCTCTTCCGGGCGGCCTTTAGGGAACAGTAGAGCTACTTCGCATAAAAGTCACCAGTGATTGTTGTTAGTACTCGATGACATCTGGTCACGACACCGGACTGACATTTCCCTGAGTATCTACAGCCCAACTCCTTGGACTCGGTTGCTGAAGGACTCGAGGATTTGAAATTAGACGAGCGGTTGGGAGTTCAAGCAGTTTTTGGTTTCACGGCTGTACATTACAAATGACGTTGTGATCAATAATAAAGGAGTATTGGTGCGTGCCAATTCCATGGCAGAGCTAGTATCCGTGTAGATCACTTTACCTGTGCATTCAAAAACCATGAGAGGACATATCTATCAGCAAGGCTCACTGCCATCTCCGTCAACTTTTTGCTTGTCTCTCCCTGTACCGCGCCAAGTTGGCTTCGTGCTTCTCGTTCAACCTCTCGACCTCCGCCCTCGCGCCATCCCACGCCTTCCTCTTCCCCTCCTCAAACAGCCGCCAAACCGCCGACGTCAAGACTCCCCTATCAATCATGTTATAAAGCCGATGCTCGCGCCACCAAAACGCCCAGCACGCGCTCCCGAACCACCTCCCGACACGCCTCTCCACCCCCAAGCCCGCCGTCTCGTCCGCCCACGCTAGCCAGGCGCGCATGTCCACCGTCGCCGGGACGATGGTCGCGCGGCGCGCCAGCCCGGCCACGTACGCGGCCTGCGCGTCCATCCAGCGCTCCATCTCGCGCGCCGGCGGTAGCCGCGACCGGCCGCGCCACACCTGCGCGATGCACATGCTGGTCAGGTCGGCCACGGTGAGCGCGCCGGTGGCGAACCACGCGCAGCCGACGAAGGCGAGCGTGTCCGGGCGGTCCAGGGAGAAGACGTTGCGGTAGAGCCGCGGCAGGGGCCGGCCGCGGGCGCCGGGAGCGGCGTCCCAGGCAGGGTCAGCGTACCGCGTAGGGTCGATACGGGAGTCCAGCACGTGGCAGTAGCTGTTCTCGTAGCCGACGCAGCAGACGATGATGTCGGCGCGGACGGTGCTGCCGTCAGTGAGCTCGACCGTGTCGGCGGAGGTGATGCGCAGGATGCCGGCGACGGAGGCGAGCCGGCCGGCGCGTAGGTTGGGGATCAGCAAGTCGTTGATGATGGGGTTGGTGACGGTGGCGGGCGGCGCGTCGTCGAGGCGCCACGCGGGGTCCAGGTCGCCGAAGACGGCTCGCGTGATGCCCCGGAGGACGCGCCCACTGATGACGTCGCGCAGGCCGGGGAGGAGCCAGTCGATGGTGCTTTGTAGACGGATGAGGCGGTGCGTGAGCACGCTGGTCGCGGGCACGCCCTTGAGGTCGCGAGGCAGCTGCGGAAGGTGGTCAGTAGGGCTATAAGCTCACGACTTGCTTGCGTGCGAACATACCACATGTGCCCCTCTGCTGTGCGACAGGTAGACCTCAGATGCGACTCCCACAAGCTCATTTGCGATGTCGGCGCTAGTATTGCCCAACCCTGAGACGATAACTCGTTTACCAGCATAGTCAGATGCTCTAAGGGGGGTTGTCAGTTGAACAGCAAACGCCGTTGTTGTTTGTTAGGAATGCAGAACCTCTGCCCACCTACCTTTTGAACTGCTGTGAGTGCATCACCTCGCCAGCGAACAACTCCTGGCCATCCAGGTGAAAGGTGGTCGGCTTAACATGCGGACCAGTCGCCATGACAACCTTGTCGAAGTACTCCGACGGGGCGCCGTCAATGTCGACTTTCCACCGGCCTGTCTCTTCGTTCTCGGAAATATGCGTGACCGAGGTATTGAGTCTGAAATGCGGCGCGAGCTGAAACCGCTCCACGTACGACTCTATGTACTTTTCAACATCCTTCGCGGAGCAGTGTGTCGGTGTGTCTAGGAGCAGCGCGTTAGACTGATCTCTCAATGGCAAAGATAAGAAGCCAAGAAGCCGCACATACCTTTGGGAAATGGGAAGTCGGTATAGCACATCTGCAGCCGTGGTTAGCTTTACAACCAGTTGGGTTCGTACGGAGCATGACATGCTCTTTCAATAGGAATATTAGCTTGAGTAGCTAGCGCTCGATTAGCTTGAGCGCTCTCAATTGTCCCTGATTTAACATGCAACCAGCTTACATTCTAGGATGCTCAAAGTGGTCTTGTCCTCGGTAAAGTGCCACAGGCCGCCGCAGTACGCGTTCCTCTCAAAGCCGGTAACTTGGAAGCCCTCTTCAACAAGGTTCTTGACTGCTGCGATACCCATGCCCCCTGTGACGTTCATCGAAATGCGAAAATATTAGCGACTTGTTTCTTGACTGGTCCTCAGAATAGCATCACGTAGCCGCCTGGGACCGCGCCTTTGGCTTGGTACCTCGGTGACCACTGGCTTACTTACCAAGGCCGATGACCGCAACGGTCGTCTTTGTTGGCGCCTCCTCCATCGCTTCGTATCAAGATCGCGCCAACAGCACCGTCTCAGCGTCGCTAGATGAGCTAATTTGTCGTGGCGTCTTAATATCTCGTGGATAATAGGGAGGAAATGCTAGCAACTTAATGTTCCTCAGCGCCGACTCTACCTATTGCCTTGGTAGCCAGGGGCCCGCATGCTACCTGACTAGCGCCTGTATCACATGGCTGAGCGATCAAGCACAGGATTGAGGAGGAACATAACACTATATCTTCTTCGTAAATGCCACTGATAATAATGATAATGCATAGGTAGGAAACAAGCATGTTTTCTTTTCAAAAACGATTGCTGCATGTGCCTGAATAATAAAAACAAAGCTAATTCAAATCAGTCTCCTCAGCACCGACCGCAATATCAGCAGACTCCTCGAGCGCCGTCATTGACTTCCTTGGTTTTCTGGCCGAAGGTCGCTTGCCTTTCTGGCTTCTCTTCGCCGGAGTGGCTTTCTGCGCAGACTGCGGTACCTCGGCGAGCGTATCTAGGGCAGGATCAATGAGGTTCTCGGTCTCAGCCTCAATCTGCGCGTTGGCCTCCATGTCTACCCCATCGACGTCGTCATCATTCGGTTTTGCCGGATCCACGTCGTCGTCCTGCATATCTTCCAGGGTAAGCTTCTCGGAGCTGGTGCTTTTTCGCGACTCTCTCCTCCCGGCCGGGACTTGAGCTAGCAGCACCATCTCCTCATCATCGTCCCAGCCTTCTCCCCCAATGTTTGGGAGTTCTCCATTTTGGTCGTATTCGTCCACCAGGTATTGGGCACACTCCTGTACTTGTTTTATGGCGGAGCCAGGGACAGACTTGAGCAGGCGACTCCACACGAGCTCTTGCGTAGCTCGCTGCCAGGAGCTGCGGAATTGTTTGTCGCACAGCTTCTGCCACGGAATCTTGGCGGTAATAGAGGCTTGTGTGGACTTGATTGCAAGCACCAGGCGATACTTTTCGGTATCAGGCATCTCTTCAAGTTGACGGCGAGCCTTGTCCAGTCTTAGAGAAATGGTCGACTCGGATTCAGACGAGGCGGGCTTGACCTTGCTTTCGCCTCGTGATTTCATTGACTTCCACTTGGTCATGCACTGCAGGCGGCTTCTCGTACGTTTCATGTTCTCGCTGATACCCTGCCAGTCGACATGATCCTCATCCGTTCTGTTCGGATCCAACTTGTCGGGATCCTCTCTGCGCATTCTCGCAACCTCCTCCAAGGCCATGTTAACAAACTTTGTGAGACCCGCTTCCTCATCGCTATCCCAGCCCGCCTTCTTCTGTTTTTCACCACATACAACGTAGTTTCGAAAACGGTCGCGAACATCCTCGGCGTGACGATTGATGAGTGCGCCAATCTCGGACCACTTGTGGCCAATTTTGTCAACGAGCTCGGACAGCTCTTTGTGTTGTTCGTCAGTCCAGGTGCCTCGCGCAACATAATTGTGAAACTTTTTGCGCGCCGTGTTGATGACTTTTTGTCGGTGGCGATCCGGGCATTCGTCAAAAATGCGACTCCAGAGCTTAGCATGCAGTTCTCCAGCAGTGGTTCCACCACGGGCTTGGATCATCTAGATAAAGAGATATTGGTATTTAGCCATCACATGATTTGACAAGCCCAGCGTACCTCGTTTACTTCGCGTTGTTCCAGATCATGTTCCACTCTGAAGCCCTCAATCGCATCGGCAATGCGTTGTAATTCGAATGTGGTGAATTGGCCCGTCGTGTAGGTCCGTCGATCGGGCTCATGACTGTGATCAGCCTCATCGCTGTGGTCTTGCAGCCGGTCAGCTTTCTGTTTTCGCCTGAAGCCCTTCTTCGCCTTCTTCGCGCGCCGAGGTGGCGCATTCAGGTTTTCGAAAGCTTCCGGTGGTAGCGCTGGTAAAGGCGCCTCAAAATAGGTCGGCTTGGATTTCTTGCGTGTGGACGGGGCGCGTCGTGGTCTTGACGTAGCTCCGTCAGTTGATGTCTGCGTTTGTGCCTCTGTCGGTGCCTCTGTCGGCAACTCTGCTGGCGCTTCTGTCGGTGACTCTGCCCGCGATTCTGTCCGTGCTTCGTCCATTTCGTTATGCGTAGACTGGTTCGCGGCGTATTCTTGAGAGGCTTCTCGGGCAACAAATTCGGAATCGCTCTCAATATCCCTGGCGCCGGCATTGGTGCGGCTATCAGCCTCAGCCTCAGCCAATGAGTCGCGCCGATCCGATCGCAACACGGGGGACGAGTCGGGAATGTCTCGTTGATCCTCCTCGTCGGCGATGCTGTCAAGCGCAGCATCACGCGATTTGCGCTTCTTTTTGCGCTTCTTGTCGGGAGAGGAAACACTCTTGCGCTTCTTGTTGCTGGTCCCGTTCAGCGGGGAGAGATGCTTGCGCTTCTTCGCCGACCCCTGCGACAAGGAACCGCGGTTCAACAGCTCCGAGTCGTGAAAGTCGGGCTCCGAGTCGCTGTTGTCGCGGGCGCTGCTGCCTCGGGGCGGCAGATCCTGCGAACTTGCCAACATATCTTCGACGTCCATAGTCACGGAACCAAAGAAGAAGAATAGTGAAGTGCCAATGTTTTCGCGAGAATCTGATCTGAGCCAGATAACTAGAAACGAAAGGCAAACGCGTTGGTTGGCTGGGGAGTGTCAGGGTGGGCGGGGCGAGGGTGGGACCCGTTTCTTTGCCTGGTATTTTAGGCACAGATCATCTATCTGTACGCACAGCTTCTCCTGATGTGTTAATTAGTACAGGGTAAGGGGCCGAAAGTACGCAACAACAATATAGGACAGTGATTCATATTAAATGCGCTTTACCAAATATATCGAGTGGTTGTTTGAATGATTGATTGACTGATTGAGCTGCAACTCCAGCTCACAAGTACTGGAGGCCAAGCGAGATCAGGAAACCCCCGGCGCAGTGCCCAGGCGAAGGAAAAAAAGATCTTCCTTTCATACCATACAGTCAATAGTGAACTAGTAAAGTCTTTAGTAGATACTTATCAAACCTACCTAGCAACATAAAGTCAATGCAGCAGCATTCCTTCGTGCCAGACAGGTCCCTCGTTAATCCAGGCACAAATACCTTCTACACTGGACTGCCTAAAACGGCATCTCCGCCAGCCGCACCTAATACATGCCGTGCCCACGGCATGTTCAAATGCTGCCATTCCGCATGGTGACCTTTTACAGTCGTCAAAGTTGTACAAGTAGTGAGACCTGTATTTTCGGTCCGTCATACCGACCGTGACAGATCATGGCGTTGCTGTCTGCTGGCTCCGTGGACGGATATCCACCGTGTCCGGATCTTCAGGTCTAAGAGTAGCAACACGAGCAGGCTGTTCTCGACTGACGACGAAGCGCGGGGAACCCCCCAAAATAAAGTGGTTTAAAAAGTGGTTTCTATTTTACAGGGGAGCTTCAAAGTCTAAAACCCTGCTTTCGGGCCTGAGAGCGGTGTAAAGGCCGTCGCCGACATCGCCGTCGCCGACTCTTCTCCTCAGCCGAGTTGCGCATGCCGAACTGTTCTTGCTTATAAATGCACATTGCATTTAACAATTCATTTCCCATTCATCTTCGCATTCAATTCTCTTTTGCCTCCATCAACTCTCGTCCTCATTCTATTTAGAGGGGCGATTCCCCCTCTCAGCCCCGGCTTTCCCGCCCCAGCAAAGCCCGCCCGCGTGGAAATCGACCACCTCCAATTTTTCAGAGCAGGTTCTTCACGAAGAAGTTCAGCATGAACTCTACCATTCTGCAGAGCCTCGTGGCGGTGCAGTCGGCGGAGCCCGCACGCCGCTTATCCTCCGAGACCGCGGCGGCGCTCCATGCACCACTGCCGGCGCTGCACCAGACCCGATCCGCCCCTCCGGCGCCGACCAAGGACCGCCTCGAGCTCCGGCCGCTGCCGACTCCCGCCGATCCTAGCGGCCCGGCCGACGCTATAGCAACAGCCGCGCCGCTGCCGCTCCACGACGACCTAGAGATGATGAGTCGCCCCGGCACGCCCGACGACCCGCCGGCCGACGCCGCCGTCGTCGTGCCCACCGTCTGGGAGCCGTACATGAACCGCTTCCGGCTTCTCCTGACCTGCGCCACCGCTCTCGCCGAGGGCATGAGCGACAGCGCCGCCGGCGCCCTCATCCCCTACATGGAAAAGTCAGCCCTCCTTTTCTTCTCCCGTCCAAGCCTCCCCTTTCCTCAGCTAACAACCACCCAGGTACTACGACATTGGCTACGCCCAGGTTTCGCTCATCTTCGTCGGGCAGGCGCTCGGATTCGTCGTCGCCGCGCTGTTCCTCGACAGCCTGCGGCACTCCCTCGGGCACGCGCGCACGCTCGGCCTCGCGCAGGCGCTCATGGCGCTCAGCTACGCGCCCATGATCGCCGGCGCGCCCTTCCCCGTCGTCGTGCTCGCCTTCTTCGCCGTCGGCTTCGGCATCGCCGTCAACGTCGCCATCGCCAACACCTTTTGCGGCAGCCTCGCCGGCGGCACCTTTGTCCTCGGCTGCATGCACGGCTGCTACGGGCTCGGCGGCGTCTCCGGCCCGCTGGTCGCCACCAGCATCGTCGCCGCCGCCGGCGCGCCCTGGACGCGGTACTACGTGCTCACCGCGGGTGTCTTTGCGCTGAGCGTGGGCGCCGCGCTGTGGGCGTTTAAGGGATACGACGCGGAGCTGCAGCACGGCGGTGGTGGCGCGGCGGCGACCACCCGGAGAGAGGCGCTCTGGAGCATGTTTGGCTCGATGCGGACGCGCCTGGTGCTGCTTGGCGCCACGTTCATCTTCTGCTACCAGGGCGCCGAGGTATCCATCTCGGGCTGGGTCATCTCGTTCCTCATCTCGGCGCGCGACGGCACGCCCGCGTCCGTCGGCTACGTGACCGCGGGCTTTTGGGGGGGCATCACGCTCGGCCGGTTCCTGCTGGTCGCGCCCGCGCAGCGCGTCGGCGAGCGGCGCTTCGTCTACGGCCTGGTGATCGGCGCGCTCATCTTCGAGCTGCTCGTCTGGCTCGTCCCCAACGTCATTGGCAACGCCGTCGCCGTGTCTATTGTGGGCGTCCTGCTCGGGCCGGTCTACCCGTGCGCAATGTCGGCGTTCCTGCGCGGCATGGCGCCGAGGGAGACGCTCAGCGGCATGGGCACCATCAGCGCATTCGGGAGCATGGGCGGTGCCGTCTGGCCGTTCATCGTAGGGTTGATCGCGCAGGCGGTTGGTACGTGGGTGCTGCACCCGATTGTCATCTTCTTGTTCCTTTGCATGCTGCTATGCTGGTATGGCATCCCGGAGCCAAAGAGACGAAACGAGTAATGAAAGAGGAAAGGCCATTGTTTTTTCCTTTTTGCAAATACGACGGGTTCGAATTTTAGGTACATATGTATATATTTCTATCATAAGTCTTTCAATAAATAATTACTATAGTTGGTCATAATGTCATTGGCATAGTTCAGACGCAGATCTTAGCGGTGATGTTGAGCGGCTCGGGGCAGTGAAGCACCCTGGCGCCGTTCTTGCTGTAGCAGCTCGCATCGTTGGGCTTGCAATCAAAGGAATCACAGCCGGAACCAGCGCTCAGAGTGTTGTGCTTGTCAGCCCAGGGGTTGCCGTTGACGTTGCTGAACTCGTCTGTGTCGAGGATGGTCAGCGATCGATTCTTCAAGAATAGTAGTTGCAGGCTCTGCATGGGGGACTTACAGTAGGCCAGATCAGGGTTCTTGCCGAAGGAGTAGCCGTACTGGAGGACGTTGTCAAAGTTGCGCGACTTGGAGATCTTGACGGTCTACGTGAGATGTGTTAGCAGCAACTCTTCACTTCTCTTTACAGCGAGGTGGATTTTAGCAAAGGGTGGTTGAGACGGTCAGCACGTACCGTTCCGTAGTAGCGGAAAGCCTCCTTGAAGTACTCTCCGGGCTTGACGGTGTAGAGCACACCAGGGGCGTGGTTGTCATAGGGGAAGGACTCGACGTAGACGGTATGGTCACAGTGGTTCTCGACGTAGGCGTACTGGGCAGAGGCAAGACCGACGGCGGCGACGATGGAGAGGATGGAAGCCTTCATTGTGAATGTAATTGGTTTTTGTGAAGATGGAAAATAAGAGAAGAGAAATGAGGTCTTTGATGCTGTATTGCTTTGATGGGTGGATGCTGATGGAGATGGAGATGGTTCAATCACAGCATGAGCAGGATCACCAGGTCCTTAAATAGTTTTTTCATGGCCTACATCGTTCGGCTCATCGCGGATGCCGAATATGGGTTACATTGAGCTCGCAGCAGTATGTTCAATAAGGCTGGCTACACAATGCAGCGAGAACATCAGGCATTCACCTCGAAGGGTTGCCTTGCTGCCCGGGCCCCAGTAGTATCGTGGGACGGAAGTGTCCGCGGTAGCTGGTCTGCCAGTAGCTCACCAAGGATACGAGCGAAGAGGATCCTACGCTGACTGACTTCATGCGTGCATCATGCTCGTATTCTGCGTCAACATCGAAAGAGAATTAGTTCCGGTCAGTCAACAAGAAGACTAGCTAGCCTCTGGATCCAGCCCTCACCGATCTGTCCCGCCGAACCGCGCTGTCCACATGACATCATTGGCAGCCTTCCGGGGTTCACGGAATTGATGTTCCCTCAGCACTGGGGCGCGCCAAGAATAAAAGCTGTCTGGTGCAGAGGCGAGCCCTGCCTTGTATTGGCTCGCATCGAGGATGCATAGTGCGGAGCTGCCCTCTCACCCACACCGCGAGCCTTGATGCAAACTTGACCGTATCTGGCGGGATTCGTGAGAAGAAGCTCTGTTAGGTACATTCTTAATGTCTTGCTCCGTGGGAAAATTTGTAAAGAGACGAGCTTACTGAGGAGTAGAGAGTGATCTAAAGGGCTGAGAACAGACACTATTTTTAGCAGCGACCCCGCAAAGTTCAATGCTCCCAAGACCCAAGACAGTTCAGGTTTGGGGTCGCTCTCTTCTCTATTATGATGATGCCAAGCCATAATATCTCCGGCTTCCCCTCCAAGCGTCCCGTTTTATTCTCCTCCGTCGTTCGACGGCGTGATCCCAAGCGTCATGGGGCTGTCATGTCTCGTATACGGCTCTAAGCTGAAGCCCATTGCAGATCACCAAAAAAACCGTGTAAGCGAGAGGGGAAAAAAAGCAACGACCTAATAAACATTTAAGCACTGTAGATGTGAAGCTATTCTCGCCCATCTTCCTATTTTGCTACTATTATGCCCAGGAAATTCTACGAATACCTTTCTCTACTCTTCCGCGAGACCCTGTTATCTTTTTAGCGTTCCCAAGAACAAGGCTGAAGGAAGCCCGATGTTGAATTCCGAGGTCTGCAAGGCTGGCCAGTCGATTAGTATCCTCTTTCGAGCTCGTTTACTATTGCGTGTAGCCGCGTCGTATTGGGATTCAATTCTCTCAGAATTGCTAGAAAGCCGAGTGTCGTTCATGATATGCATAGAAGGCTCAGGCTGAACGGCATGACAACACATTCAAGCTGCACAGCAGCCTCACAACAAGCGAGCCTACTTGTTCGTCAAAAACTCAGGCTCACTCAGCCCAGGCTCGCTCAGCCCAGACTCAATTTGCGAACACGACGTCTTTTGCTGAGAAAAAAAAAACATTGCTGTGCTGCGAGACCTTTGAGCAAGAGGCGGGGCAGCGCTGACAGCCGTAACAACTATCAGGCTTGTAAGGTATTGATGAAATTATCTATTTGCTATGAAATCAGAGGATGCGTCTGATTCTCTATATCCTTTCTATAAATCTCTATTTTTCCCTTTATTTTCCCATCTCTACTATTGTCTTTTATCGTTCATTTTCGTTTCACATGCTGAGGGCTGTATTCTTAAATGCGTCCGCGAGCAGCTTCTTGCAGGGTAATTTTACCAGCCGCAATGTCTTTGACAGTTTGGCCAATGCTGGTCCAGTCGCGGAACGTAACGAACGGAACCTTCGCATTTTCGCACCAAGTGACAAGATCTAACAGGAGATTAGCAGACTTTTCGGGGATGTCTCTTGACAAAAGCCACTTACCTTTGCCTTCTTTGGCAAAGAGCAGGTCTGTCTCCTTGGCCGCCGACAAGTCCGACACCCCGTCGCCGGCGTAGAACATGATGGGCCGCGCGGGCAGTGACGAGTACTTGCGAATCTCGATGGACTTGTCGTGGCCGTGGACGCTGTCGTCGTGGAAGATAATCTTCCAGCCGCCCTCCTCGTTGATGCCGCGCCCCTCCGCGGTCGGCGCCACGTCGTTGCTGACGATCTGCATGTCCCATTCGCCGGCGCCGAGCATCTTGTCGAGCAGGGCGCGGATGACGGGCTCCATGCCGCCGCTGAGGATGACGATGGGGACGTTGTTGTCTCGCGCCCAGTGGTAAAAGTCCTTGAAGCCCGGGTCGAGGCGGATGTGCGTGAGGAGCAGCCGCAGGCACTCGTCAAAGGGCGTGCGCACGCTGTCCAGCATGGAGTAGAAGACGTCGCGGAAGTGGGCGCGGCCGGCGAGGACCTCGTGGTTGTCGGCCTCGCGCTTGGCGGCGCCGCAGCCCAGGTTGTCGATCATGTAGTCGTTGGAGTCGGCCGTGGTGATTGTGCCGTCGAAGTCGGTGAAGAAGATGAACTTGGGGTTGTTGGCCAGCGCCGGCGTGTCGGTGTTGAGAGAACCCATGACGGCGTCGTTTGCGGATGAGAGTAAGCGGCGATTTGCGGACAAGAAAATACAGTAGAGGACAAACACGACACCAGTCTCTGTGGTTGAAAATGCTCTATGGCAAAATATTATGGAAGGAAGAGAATTGGCGCAACATGATTAGAGTCGACATGTTGATCCCATCGGCAAACACCGAATCGATAAGACGAAAGGCAGTTCCACAAATGAGGATAAAAATCCACAAAAGTATGCTCGAGCGTCATTATCAATGGCCTACTGGGTGTAACTATACACAGCCACTGAAAAAAAAAAAGACTCAAGCAACTTATTTGGTCCAAACTTCTCGCTGGACCCGGCAAAACGTCATTTTGTCAATTGAGGGTCCTCCAAGCTGCCCCCCCAACAAGTACCTGGGTACCTGCCAACCCACGTACCAACAGGGTTGTCCAGGTACCAAAAGCGGTCAGGGCGGGACGGAGAGGAGAGGCTTGACTTTAGCTAAGCCATTGATTGATCTTGAGACACAATTTAACTAGCTACCACTGCATTGAGTTTCGGCAACCACACGTTCTTCTCGACGGCATTGCTCCGGGACACAGACGCTACTTGACAGCGACGTTGTCACCCGCCGGCAGATCAATCGCTCGTCGAGATGCACCCCTTGGCAGGGACAGCCGCTCGCGTGACGATGCGGAGGAGCATTTTGGCCGCCGCGAGCTGGACCGCGATGCCTCGAATAACCTTGCGACAGCAGCTTCACAAACCCAGCATAGCTTCTGCTAATTCCCGCTGCCTATACTCGACATCCCCGCCGCCGTCTGACAAAGACACGCACACGACTCGGGAAAATGCCGCCGCCAGCCTGCCGTCCGCCGCCGAGAGCCGACGCAGCGCGCTCAACACCAAATTCAGCGAAGCCATGGACAGGCTGCAGGCGCGGGCGCTGACAGCCTCGCAGACGCTCAACGACGTGACCGGGTACTCCTCGATCGAGACGATCAAGGCCGACAATGACGCGATGGAGCGGACGCTGGGCGCCGCGCAGGAGCGGGTGCGGAGCGCGCGGGCGGCGTACAAGACGTCCAACACGAAGCGCGCGGCGACGCAGCGCGAGGTGACGACGCTGCTGGCGCGCAAGGACACGTGGACGCCGGCGGACCTGGAGCGGTTCACGGAGCTGTACCGGACGGACCACGTGCTCGAGGGCGCGGTGGCCTCCGCGCAGGAGGCGCTGACCACGGCCGAGGCCGACGAGCAGGGCCTCAACCAGCGCCTCAACGCGGGCATCCTCAAGCGCTACCACGAGGAGCAGATCTGGAGCGACCGCATCCGCCGCGCGAGCACCTGGGGCACCTGGGGCCTCATGGGCATGAACTTTGTGTTGTTCGTCCTGCTGCAGTTCTTCGCGGAGCCGTGGCGCCGCAGGAGGCTGGTCCGCGGCGTCGTCGAGCACGAGGGCGAGGTGCTGGCGGGCGTGAGGGCGGAGATTGAGGCGCTCAGGACGGGCTTGGAACACAAGATGGACGCGGCGCTGCGGAGTCGTGCGGAGGAGGGGGAGATGGCGACGACGACGACGACGACGACGACGACGACAGCACCGGAAAAGGAGGGCAAGGGTGAGGCGGAAACTTTGATAGGGCCGGCGCAAGCGACGACTTGGGGCGAGTTCTTGCAGGATCCGGCGCGGTGGAGGGCGGCGGCATCGGATCTCTGCAGTGAGAGGCAGGTTCACCTGCGCATGAAGGATGCGACGACGCTCGTGCTCCAAGGCGCCGTAGCCGGGGCCGCGATTGTCGGCAGCATAGCAGTGCTGGCGGCACGATAGACGGCACGTGTACATACATCCACGACCGACTCCCTCCCTGTACATGGAAGCCCCATCCCCCTTTTTTTTTACCACATTGGGTTGTAAGACTAGAGCATTGTAGGAGAGATTTAGTCACATGAGCGAATTTGACCATTGATTCCATATACGAGAGGGAGGAGGCTGTGATGGACCCATTGGAAGAAGCTCAACAAAAAGTGATGCGGCTGTACCTCAAATTCAGGGTGCAACTTATTTCGTCATGCCGCCATGCCTTCGGGCTGGTATGTGGCGCAGCAGGCAGGCAGCCAGGGCTTTCCGGCCGCAGCCGCCAGGCTTGACACCACACGCACAAAAAAAAAGAGGGTGCAAATCGTTGGGGCATTTTCTTAACATTGCCGTTTTTAGAAGGAAAATCCGGGTTATCGGCAAAGTCAGGGTCTGAGGAGCACGAACCCGTCGGCGCCAGGGCCAACAGACGTCACCTCGTGTTGGGTGTGAATGGAGGCCGCCGTGGTCATGCTCAGAGCGTATAATTCTTGATTCTTGAGATTATTTGTTTTATGGGTTTTGGTCACGCGGGTCAATTAATGAGAGGCCTCCTCGGTGTTGAGATGGGGAAGAGCCAGTCTTCGGAACAAGTTGTCAAAGGTAAGAGTAACTACGGAAAGTGACGGTCGTAGGAATAATGCAGAGACTGAAGGTAGTAAGGATAGCTATGTAGGCAACGTAGGTAAGTAAGCCCTAGACCAATATTTCCCTATATAATGCGTATGCTTTTTTCTTCTAAAAACAATGACCACAATTTGTGCATTTTAAAATCAGGTCATCAAGATATGGAATCTGCATTACTGGTGGGCACCTTTTTTTTATCTTGCGCGGGGGAACTCGTGTGAGGGGCAATTTATTGCCAATTTGGGTAGCAAGTTTCGGGCAGGGGTTGCTCGGCTAACATTTCCGCGGGTTAACTAGGTAGGAAAACAACAAAGCGAAGGGACGGAGAGGAGAGTAAACTGGGTGGGAGCTAGACAGTCAAAGAGCAGGCATGCAATCAAAGCATTTGCAGATTTGTCTTGTGCAACTGTAATATGCCTGTAACGTAGATGATGACTGTTGGTGATGAATTGGTAGCACAAGTTGGGTCGGCGCGTATGAGGACCAGCAACTGGTGCGCTACAGATGCATGCAAGTGGAAGAGGTTCGAGGGTTCAGGTGCCTGGCCAGCATGGCCCATGTTATGCCGCAGGAACGATGGGCTGCAATTCCTGCAAAGTGTAACGCAGCGATAAGGTAAGTTCCAGTCGACTGTTAGCCGAATAAGAAACAGAGGTAGTCTTGTTATTGTCTTGGTGCTGTGGGCAGACGTTGGGCGCTGGCTCCAGATCAACAACGGTCGGTGCTGGTTGGCTCGGCTCCAGAGGTTTCGGGACATTTTTACAGCGGGCAACGGCGCTACAAGTCGTCGTTGGCGGGCCTGCCAAACACCGGACGCCACAGCCCACCCAGGCAACGAAAGAAAAACCCCGCCAACTGCCAGGTGGAAAAGAGGCAGAGAGGCCTTCCGCGCCACGGCACAGCACAGTTCACGGCACCGCCAAAACGCCTGAAAAGCCCCGAAAAGCCCCTACCACCCACTGCCACTAGGTCCGTCCAGCAGCCACCCCCCCTCTCCATCACTGACGACATCTTTCCCGCTTCCTCACCACCACCTCATCCACCCATCCCGTCTGGCCGTACCACCAAAGCCCTTCTCCTCCTCCTCCTCCTCCCTCTCCTCAGTCTCCATCCATCTCCCCCATCTTGCTGCCCGAACGACACAGCAAGGAGATAGCCACTACAATCATACAGTACGGAGCGATTCTCGATAAATTCGCCCTCCTCCCACCCTCATCCAGCTCGCCAATTATCTCTTCACGCAATTGGCTTGCCCCTCTTGTTTTCTTTTTTTCTCCTCCTACAAACTACTACCTCGCCAACCTCATCTTTACACAACCACCGTTGGCCACCACCGCCACCTAGTGCTGCTCGTCGCCGTCCTCCTCCTCCGCCCGTCGACAGAGCGACACTTTGCTACGCCTTGGAGCTCTCCAAGATACATATTACAGCTCTCATAGCTTCTCGTCGCGCGACCCCTCCTCCCTCCCCCCTCCTCCATTTTGGTCAACGCAACACCCCCGCCGTCCTGCGCGCAACGCATCGCGCGCGCCTGCTCCCACCATGAAGCAAGATCAAACCATCATCGACATCCAGCGTAAGATCGAGAAGGAGCGCGTTCTCATCACTGCTGCCAACAACATGCGCTCCCAGACCGACAACGATGCAGTCCGCTCTCGTCTCGACTCCCAGATCCGCGACGGTCGCCGCAACATTCAGTTCTTCGAGGAGCGCCTCAACGAGCTCCAGATGCGTCGTGTCAGCCAAGGCATGGGCAGCATGGATGTCCGCGACGACGCCGACGGCCCTCCCCCTCCTCCTCCCAAGGACTCCTCGACTCAATACAGCCAAATCGGCCAGCATGGCGACAGGATGCCCTCTCACCATCCCTTTACCCCTCAGCCTCCGGGTGCATCAATGCCCAAGGGCCGCCCCAACTTTACCAAGCTCGGTATGTTGAGTCTATCTGCCCTCCCCATAACCACCACACCCTACGTCCCCTATACCTAGCTAACTACCTCCCCCTCTAGATCTCATAAAATATGACACCCCCTACCTCGGTCCCCGTATCCAGCTCATGCTCACTCAGCTTCAGTTCAAGCTCAATGTTGAGGAACAGTATCTTAAGGGTGTCGAAAAGATGGTTCAGCTTTACGGCATGGAAGGCGACCGCAAGAGCAAGGCCGACGCTGCGGCTCGAAAAACCGAAAGCAAGCAGAAAATCGTTATTTTGAAGCAGTCGTTGAAGAGATACGAGGAACTGCATATTGATATGGATAACGCGGATGGCACCGATGGTACGCTCCCACAACGACTTCAACTTACCCTTCCCGAGTTGACCAGTTTCAGATGATTCGATTAACACCCCCAACCTTCGCAAGCCCCTCAGCGGCTCCCTCACTATCCGTATCATCGCCGTCAACAACGTCGATCACGCTGCCACTACCCGCTTCTCCCGCGGTCCCGAAACTTTTGTCGCCGTCAAGGTCGAGGACAACGTCATGGCCCGTACTAAAGCATCTAGAAGCGACCGTTGGGAATCCGAATTTCACAATATCGAGGTCGAGAAAGCCAACGAAATAGAAATCATCGTCTACGACAAGCCTAGCGAGCACCCCATGCCCATCGGCCTGCTTTGGATCAGAATATCTGATATCCTCGAGGAGATGCGCCGCAAGAGGATAGAAGCCGAAATGAATAGCTCTGGTTGGGTGTCTGCCGACAAGATGGGTAGCTATGCCGGCGCCACCCCCCCTGCTCAGTTCCCCATGAGCCCATCTCAAGCCTCATTCGGCGCTCAAGCTGCCGGCACTCAAGGCGCCAATCAGCCTGGTGGTGCCTACGGCGCTCCTCCGCCCTCCCAGGTCAGCACCGGCCCTATCGAAGGCTGGTTTAACCTCGAACCCGCTGGTCAGATTCAGCTGCAGATAAGCTTCGACAAGCAGAACCGAGACAAGCGCCCTGTCGATGTCGGCCTCGGCCGAAAGGGTGCTGTTCGCCAGCGTAAGGAAGAGGTCCACGAAATGTACGGCCACAAGTTCGTCCAGCAGCAGTTTTACAACATTATGCGATGCGCGCTCTGCGGCGAATTCCTCAAATACTCTGCCGGCATGCAGTGCGAAGATTGCAAGTACACTTGTCACACAAAGTGTTACCAGAGTGTCGTCACCAAGTGCATCAGTAAAAGCAACGCCGAGACCGACCCCGAGGAGGAGAAAATCAACCACCGCATCCCTCACAGATTCCAGCCCTTCTCCAACGTCACAGCCAACTGGTGCTGCCACTGCGGTTACATCTTGCCCTTTGGTAAGAAGAACTGTAGAAAATGCACTGAATGCAGTCTCACAAGTCATGCCCACTGTGTGCACCTTGTTCCAGACTTCTGTGGCATGTCCATGGCCGTGGCAAACCAGATTCTCCAAGGCATCCGCGTCCAAAGACAAAAGGCCAAGGGGTCGACGGGCCTGACGGACAGAACTTTACGGAAGATGAGCAGCCCCAGCTCTCAGTCGGGCACCCCAGCCTCCACCGTCTCTTCCCCAACCGGCTCCGCCCAGCCGCCACAGCTCACTCCTACGACGCCCGGCGCAGCCGAGGCCGCCAAGCACATATACGCAAATCAGCCACCACCTAGCCAGCAGCGACCAGCACCCGGACGCGCCCCTTCCAGCACTAGTTCAACAACCACAGCTGCGTCTTCTGCAGCTGCCGCAGCCGCTTCAGCTGCCATGTCCGGCATGTCGGCGCAGCAAAATCAGAGATCCGACTACGGCCGATACGGCGGCTATGGTCAACAGACCCCAGATGCACATGCCGCCGCCGGCGCTTACGGAGCCCAGATGCAGACGCAGCCTCAGACGCGCCCCTACAACCCGGCAGATTACGCAAACGTCAACAGTGGCTACGCTCAGCAACAACAGCAAATGCAGTCGCCCGTCCAGGTTCGGCCTGTCCAGCAGATGCCTCCTCCCGCCCAACCTGCTGCCCGACCCGCAGAGCCGACTTCCCCGCAGAAGGCGTACCCTCCCCAAGGCGGGCAAGCTGGCGGCCGCAAGGCTCTGCCACTGGCTACCGATCCCGGCACTGGACAGCGCATCGGCCTGGATCACTTCAACTTCCTGGCTGTCCTGGGTAAAGGAAATTTTGGCAAGGTCATGCTGGCCGAGACTAAGAGATCCAAGAAGCTATACGCTATCAAGGTCTTGAAGAAGGAGTTTATCATTGAGAATGACGAGGTGGAGAGCATGCGCTCCGAGAAGAGAGTGTTCTTAGTCGCCAATCGGGAGCGCCACCCCTTCCTGACAAACCTTCACGCCTGTTTCCAGACGGAGACGCGTGTCTACTTTGTCATGGAGTACATTAGCGGTGGTGACTTGATGCTTCACATCCAGCGCGGACAATTCGGCGCCCGACGAGCACAGTTCTACGCTGCCGAAGTCTGCCTGGCCTTAAAGTACTTCCATGAGAACGGCGTTGTCTACCGCGATTTGAAGCTCGACAACATCATGCTGACGCTGGACGGACACATCAAGGTTGCGGATTATGGTCTTTGCAAGGAGGACATGTGGTACGGCTCCACGACTGGTACATTCTGCGGCACGCCCGAATTCATGGCGCCCGAGATTTTGTTGGATAAGAAGTATGGCCGCGCGGTTGATTGGTGGGCATTCGGTGTCTTGATTTATCAGATGCTTCTGCAACAGTCGCCATTCCGCGGTGAGGATGAGGACGAAATCTACGAAGCCATTCTGTCGGATGAGCCGCTTTACCCCATTAGCATGCCGAAGGAGTCTGTGTCCATTCTTCAGAAGCTACTCACGCGTGAACCCAACGACCGCCTAGGCAGCGGGCCGACGGACGCCCAGGAAGTCATGAGCCACGCCTTCTTCAAGAATATCAACTGGGAAGACATTTACCTGAAGCGTGGGCCACCGCCATTCAAGCCTGCGATTAAGAGCGCCACGGACACGAGCAATTTCGACTCCGAATTCACCAGTGTAACGCCCGTGCTCACGCCCGTGCAGTCAGGTATGTCAGCTTTCGCCATCGTTCAGGGGCACAACTCACTAACACATCTTACAGTTTTGTCGCAAGCGATGCAGGAGGAGTTCCGTGGCTTCTCGTACACGGCTGATTTTGACTAGTCAAGAGAGTGTTGCATATGTTTAACGATTGAAGATGGATGATGGAGATTGAGGAGACCATACTGGGTACTCACGCTACCCGCCTAGAGGAGCATGGCATTTGCATGGTGTGTTGCATATTCGGAGCGGGAGTTGGAGGCATGGAGGCGAGACCAGAGGCCGGAGGCCGGAGGCGGGCCAGCACGAAGTCACAGCACAAGACAAAGGAGGGCACTCGTTTAGATGATACTCCCACACGCCACGAAGCCGCCGTCATTGATATATACGTTTACTGCTCTTCTCATCCTTGATGGGAGACACCTTTTTTATAATATTCTATACCGCTCGCATTTATATTTCTGCTCCTTCAGTCTTCTGCTTCTTTTCCTTTTCTTGTCAACGTTTTTGGCGGTTGTTGGGTTCATTCTCTGTCATCCGTTTTTGGCCAAGTGTTGACGAAGATGGCGGCGAAAAAAGCGGCGAGAGGGATGGGAACAGGTTCGTAAAACGAAGGCTGGAGACGAGTTACGACGGTGAAGCGATGTAAAAAGGAGAAGACTTGCAGAATTTATACTACATTTACTAGTGGTTTTTAGCCTGCCTGTTCATCGTCGTTCTTGTATGTAAGAGGTGAGGTAGCTTGGGGGTATCATACGCAAGTTACGATGGGCACGGACCGAGACGTGTAGTTTTTGAAGTTTTTTTTTTCTGAGATTGCTCTAACTTTTGCCATGTTCTACAGATACATGTTCATTCTGCTTTTGCTTAAAATTTTCACAAAGCTCTATCCAACTTCGCACTCGACTCCCCGTCTACGCAGTGTACTCCTTTTGGAGGAGCTTGGCGATGGTGTTGAGCTGGATGTTGCTGGTGCCCTCGTAGATGGCGCCAATCTTGGAGTCGCGCCAGAACTTCTCGGCAAGGCCCTCGCGAACGAAGCCCATACCACCCATCCACTCGACGGCGAGGCCGGCGACGCGGCCGGCGACCTGCGACGAGTAGAGCTTGGCCATGGCGGCGTCGCGGACAAAGTCCTCGCCGGCCTCCTTCTTGCGGGCGGCGTTGTAGACGAGGGCGCGGGCCGCGGCGATCTCGGTGTAGGACTGGGCAATCTGGTGCTGCATGCCTTGGAACTCGCCGACGAGGGCGCCAAACTGGCGGCGGTCGTTCCAGACGTATTTGACGGCGTTCTCGAACGCGCCGAGGGCGAGGCCGGTCATCTGGGCGGCGATGCCGATGCGACCCTCGTTGAGGATGCCGATGGCGTATTTGTAGCCCTCGCCGGCCTTGCCGAGGAGATTCTCCTTGGGGACGACCACGTCGTCAAAGTTGAGGACGCAGGTGGAGCTGGCGCGGATACCGAGCTTCTTCTCCTTCTTCGCGATGCTGAAGCCGGGGGTGTCCTTGTCGACAATGAAGGCGGTGATGCCCTTGTAGCCCTTGCTGGGGTCGAGGTTGGCAAAGACGATAAAGAAGCCGGCCTCCATCGAGTTGGTGATCCACATCTTGGAGCCGGTGATCTTGTAGCCGTCGGCCGTCTCGACGGCGCGCGTGGCCATGGCGAAGGCGTCCGAGCCGGAGACGGGCTCGGACAGGCAGAAGGAGGCGACGGTGTTGGTGGCGAGGCGCGGCAGGTACTTCTTCTTGAGCGCCTCGGATCCCCACTTCATCAGGGCCGTGTTGCAGAGCGTGTTGTGGACGTCGACCATGACGGAGACGGAGGGGTCGGCGCGGGCAAGCTCCTCGATGGCGATAATCGCGGCAGTGAAGTTCATGCCGGCGCCGCCGTACTCCTCGGGGATCTCGATGCCCATGAGGCCCTGCTCAAAGAGCTGCTCGACGACGGCGGGGTCCATGGCCTCGGCCTCGTCCATCTCCCGCGCGCGCGGGAGCACCACCTCGGTGGCGAACTTGGACACGGCGTCGGCCATGGCGGCCTCGACCTCGGAGAGGTGCGATATGGGCGTGGGCGGAATCTCGGACAGGTCAACGCCGGCGGTGTTGTTGCGGCGGGGCGCTGTGGTTGAGAGGGAGCGGCTGCGCGGTGACGGTTAGCGGGGCTAATTGCCTGTGTGCTAGCCGGTTGATGAACATACAGAGCTGTGACGACGGCAGGACTTGAAACGCGGCTCGTGGGAAGGCGCTGGGTGAGGAGGATAGAGGCGCGGCGGCCGCCCTGGAGGGCCGGGCGAATGGCTCGTGTGAAGGACGACATGACGGTGGCGGGCGAGGAATGCTTAAGCCGAGGTTGTAGAGATGGGATTCCCAAGTAAGTGAATACTTAGGAAATAAGGATGAGGGGGGAGAGGAGGAAAATAGGAAACTTGAGTTCTCGGTTTCAATGTGTAGGAAGGAGAAAAAAAAGCCGGAAGGTGTGTCGCGAACGCGGTGAGATTAGGGTGGTTGCTGGGTTGGGTGTCTTGTCGGCTTTGGGGCCAAGTTTGGGACAGATGGTTTGGTGAGGGTTTAGCTAGTATTTTGTAGCGCGGCGGCGGAGAGATATCGAGTCTGAGGCTTTTGTGGTTTTTATAAAAAGAAATTGTGATTAAAAAAGGAAAAACGTCCCTATGCTCAATGCCAGTCACGGTCAGCAAGAAGAATGACGTCCGGGGAAGCGGTAGGACAGGCACATTGACCCAACGGGGCTCCCTTTGCTTATAGTGGCCGGCGTTCGGGTGCAGCTGCCCACTTTTCCGCCGGAACGTTCTCTGTTGTTTGCTCTCTTGTGGGGAAGAGAGAGAGCCGAGCGGCTTAGCTTAAGCCGAGACGGATGAGACCGGGCGACGACGATGATGAAGGAACAATAGTCAAAGAAAAGTTAACATGATATTTTCTTCCTACTGGCGGATTGGCGATTTCTCTTCACATTGAGTATATTGAGTAACCCCGGAACTACAAATCGCAGCCCAGACCTCGGGACATCTTTGACAGTAACATCTCACACCACCAGCAACAACAATTTGCCCAAGAGGAAAAGAGCTCAGATTGAAGCTACGACAATGGCAAATAAAGTGCCCAGAAACCCCCAATTGAAATTTAAGCCAATGGCAGACGAATCTGTTAATGGCAAGTCGCCGTATCGCTGTCTTTGTCCTCTAGTACATGCACCACAAGCACTAGAGAGCTTAACCACGTTATTCATATGCAGTTGAAGAATAATAGGGAAATTTCTAAAAAAGAATATCAATTGACACAATCCGCATTAAAGTCCCCCTTCAATCCCAACACGCCTTCTTCACGCCGCACTCTCTTTTACTCACCTCGCGCATCGATCTTAGGGCTCCACATCGAGCGCCAATCAGACGGGACTCCACGTGACCCATCTGCAAAGGAGTTTTTGAGCAACTTCATCCATCATCATCGACGACAACTCTCACCCGCAACCCGGTCTAATCCAGCACAGCAACCGATCAATTCGTCGCCCAACATGGTCGGTTCCATCGTCCGCACCCTATTCTCGCCAGGAGCCCGCCGGCCGCTCCTCTCCGGCCTCGTCTCTACTCCCTCCTCCCGCTTCACTCTTCCCACCACCACCACCACCACCACCACCTCTCCCATCCTCTCCGCCGCCACCCGCTTCTTCTCCGCCACGCCGCCGCGCGCGGCCACGCTCAACCAGGTGCTGCGCGGCATCCGCAAGGGCAAGCGCGCGCGGCACGCCGTCTCGCCCGCGCTCGCCAACACGCACTGCCCGGCGCTCAAGGGCGTGTGCCTGCGCGTCGGCGTCGTGCGCCCCAAGAAGCCCAACTCGGGCGAGCGCAAGACGGCGCGTGTCAAGCTCTCGACCGGCGCCCTCGTCACCGCGTACATCCCCGGCGAGGGCCACAACATCCAGCAGCACAGCGTGGTGCTGGTGCGTGGCGGCCGCGCGCAGGACTGCCCCGGTGTGCGGTACCACCTCGTCCGCGGCGCCTTGGATCTGGTAGGTCTTTCTCAGAGTCTTGACGAGAGGGGCGTGCACGTTTAGAGTGCGGGAAGATGAGAGCAAAAATGACTGACTGTTTCTAGGCTGGTGTAGGAACGCGCGCGACGAGTCGGAGCAAGTACGGCACGAAGAAGCCCAAAAAGGCCACCATTGGTTAAACGCATGCGGAGAGGTTCGGGTTTGAACGCAAAAGATGAAGCAGCATGTATAGTAAAAGACCATAACGGGGAGGTATAGATCTTGTACGAATGAACATTAGCGATATATCGCCACTGGCGACTTGTATTATATACACCACAAACAACTGCATAAACTACTGACACAGCAATCGCAATATGGCCAAATTCCCTTTCTTACTTCAATTCATGTCACTAGCGCAGGATTCAAATCAGTATCGTGTCATTCATCAATGTATATTCACAATAAGATCCGCGTCAGCAGACTGCAAAGCAAATCGGTTCAATGGCCGCCACCAACGCCACATAATCTTAGTATATATCGAACAATCCCTTTCCTTTGAAGCACAGAGAATCCTCCCAGAGTCAACAACATACTGGAGCTCCTTTCTTACTCATATACAGTGAAACAGATAAAGCCACCTAAAATCAAATGGGTGTTAGAAGCGCCAAACACCAATGTCAAAAAAAAAATAGAAGTACAACAACTGGCGGCGATTATGGCGGCCTAGGGTGGGCAACATTCAATCGACGCCGTCAGGCTTCTGCATGCCCATCATCTCAAAGTACCTGGAGGTACAAGAGTATCTGCTCCAGTCAAAGTTGTCTTTAGGGTTGCAGTGGCATTTGAGGTCAATACGCGCCTGTGCATCGTTGGGGCAGTGCGTAAATGGCATGTGGAAGTAGGCAATCTCGTCAAAGAAGTGAAGTTCCGTCTTGTTGAGGAGTATGCCAGCGGCAATGGAATGAACTGGCGCATCACCCCAGCGCTCATAGAAGAAACCGCCGTCCTGGTCGAGGGAGTTGAAAAAGTCAACGTAGGCGTCACTGCGCATCCACTCAAGGCTTCCAATCTCAAAGTTGGACCACTGGGACGACAGAGTTAGTACATTGCCAGCGCTCAGGCGCTCAGTAACATCTACTTACAAAGTGACACATGCTGTAGGTTTGGCCGCCATCGTCGCTCAGAAACTCCATCGAGTTGTCGGCCGCCACATGTTGTGGGTAGTTTTCCATGAACTTGACGGCGCTATCCCACAACGTGGGAATCGTGTCGACGTACTCGAGTAGGCTAATGGTGAAACTGTACTTTTTCCCATTCTCTTTCATAAAACGAAATGGGTCTTGTGGAATATCGCAGAAGAGCTCGATGCTGGGCTCGACACGCCAGTAAAAGTCGTAATTTTGCATAATGGGGTGCTGGAAAAAGAAGCCTGACTCGAAGCGGCACATGTGGCGGTAGCTGATCGAGTCGCCATAGATGATTTTGCGCTCCTTCATATCCTCGCGCACCTTTTTAGCTTTGTCCTCGTCGATCCAGTCTGGCACCGACCAGTGCTCAATAGGAATCTGGCCATAGCGCGCGGTGCCGGAGACGAGGGCTGATGTGATGTTGCGAAAGTTTTCATCAAAGGGCTTGTCATTGAGAAAGACCCAATCGTAGTTAAAACGGCGGTTGAAGCGGTCTTCGACCTGGCGGATCGAGCGTGCAATATCCCAAACATCTACGTTGCGGGCGAGGGTGACGAAGGTGGCATTGGCGCGCGGGCCGGTGTCAACGGCGCCTTCTATGGGGGCCGGTGCATCGGTGCTCGCGGCTGCGGGCTTAGGAGAGGCAGCATATTGACGGTCGCGATCGGCAGGCATAGGCTTTTGCGTGGAATCGACCTTGCGGTCGGCAGCTGCGGCATTTTGAGGATTTGGTTGCGAGGCAGGTCGGGCTTGGTCAGGGGAAGGGACGGTTCGCGGGAGGGTCTCGTAACGGGAGCCGGGGAAGAGGTAAAAGAACATCAAAATCTATAGTGGTGATGTAGGTTAGCGGATCTGATTTGATCCATGAACGATGCCGACGGTTCCCAAGAATGATGCCGTCGATGTTTGCTCTCCAGGGATCAATGAGGGGCCGGAGCTTTGCTAGACAGTGGCGGCCCGCCGAGGTAGCAAGAGGTGGCATACAATACCGGCAACAACAATGTAGCGCAAGATGCGCGCACTGCTTCCCGCCAACATGACGGGCAAACGAAGTAGAGAGGGTCCAGAGGCAGTGATCGAGGAATCAAAAACGGGGAGAAAGGCTGGTTATCGAATTGAAGAGGGGAGAGAGGAAACGAGAGAAACAAGTGAAGCAAACGAGGGAGATGGTGATAGCAGTGGATTGGGCGAGTGAACGGGGGCGGCGAGAGGCAATGACGAAGGCCACTGTAATACAGCGCTCTGATATTGCTTAGCGGGGCAGTTACCGTGGGGTGCCCCTTGCTTTTCAGGGACCGTTAGCGGGCAAGCCGCCTCATCTAGCGGCTTTTTAGTGGTCGCTTAATGACGTTTAGCGGAAGCTCGGCACATCGTGGCGGGGAGGCTTGTTCTTCACAAAAGAATACTACCCTACCGAGTAAATGCGAAGGTACTTACTTGGCACGTACAATACCATTTATTCAAGTTGGTGGCTACTTATCAAATGGCTGTGAATGGAAATGTCTAGGTAGATATATAGGTAACACGTAGAACCCCTCCTTCCTAAGTGCGCATAGTCGTACAATAGTACGGATACGCGCATCGCAAACACCATCGACTCCCCCCCATGCTCCAACGAATTCGCATCGCTCCTTAATAAACATGATTCATAGATAGCTATAAATCACAACCTGGTCTGCCCTTCGCAGGAAGTCGCGTCTGTGAATATCAAGCAATACGGTTTGTAGAGACATTTGTTCATGTACCCAACCCCTTGACTTACAGTTAGTGAGTCTACTACAAGTCTATTATGCCACTCTAAACCGTTTGCGCCGCCGAAAGCATGCGCTCACTATCATGCCGAGCAGCGTCTGTTCTGAAACAACATTTCTACTTCCACACCTGATGTCGCAATCAAATACCTGCGAGGGACAACTCTGCCGAGATAAATGAAAGTTATCCGTACCTTGGTTAGAAACACAAGGTAGCCCGGGTTAGACATGGCATCACCGCGCGCATTGTCCTTCATATTTGGTATGCATTTGAGGATGGACCTGGAATGAAAGAGACACGGTCAAGCTTAGATAAAGTGTTGGAGTGCTGGATTTTAAATATTGATGGCTATCTGCATGCATCACTTCGGGTGCATGATGGAGTTTACAAGCGGATTGGTGGCCTAGATTGTACAATGCGCCCAAACAGCCGTGTCACGCCCATTTTACCTGGGGGCGGACATATCATGATCCATGTCCCACTTCACGGAAAGCGTCTTCCATAATACTATTTTATCAAACTGAACTTCCCAGATACACGAAGTTCTCATGTGCACAGGAACATCGCTAACAATTGAGTCACGTGACCGTTCGCCTTTGATCTTCGGGCGGGATTTGCCTGAAAGTGGAGAGGCCTGCACAACGTCAGTTCCTCCCTCACCTTCGTAACAACTTCAAAGCTCCCTCTATCCTCGCCCCGGCAGAGTTGCCTACTTCTCTGGCATCTACAACCTGTGCTTTGCGTCTTTTTGGAGCTTTATCGTCACTGTACTGCCTTGGATAGTGCCTCGCAGCTGTGTGCGACGCCGCCTTCCTCCCATTTTGTTTGCCAGATACACGCCATGATAGATTTGTGCGTCTCTGCCTCAGCTGCTCTTTTCACAATAACTTCCTAGTGGTATGTTCTCTCGTCACAAAAATGGCACCGAAGCTGCTATGCTGTGCACACTGGAAGCGTACCAGGCTTTCATGTGCTGGCGCAGAGCCACCCTTGCCGCCCGAGCTGCAACAATGAGGGCCTGACCTAACACTCTCTTTCCAGTGCATTGCACTCAAACTTTCACGCACGGGATACAACCATGTCCTTCTTCGGCTTCGATACCAGTGGCCACAACCCTGCCGCGCCGGGCTTCTCTCAAACCCATGACCCCTTTGCAGGTCTCTCCGGCGGCAATGCTGGCACCGACGAGGCCCTTGACTTCGAAGATACCTACGACGGCCTTGGTGATCAGCTCGACGACGCGGACGACGCCTTCAACGATGATACCTTTGGCGGCGACGGCAGTGGTGATGTAGCAACAACATCCAAGGTCGGCAAGGACTTTGACTTTTTCGGCCAGACTGCCAAAGTTGCCGATGCCATCGAAGAAGAGCATCTCCGTTTCAACCGCCAGCAACCTGCTACCAAGTCAAACGCCCCTCAAGGCTATGTCGCCCACTCTCACGCCGATCCTTACCATGCTTCTCAGCAGCAGCAGCTGCATCAACAGCAGCAACAGCAACAGCAGCATCAACAGCAGCAGCATCAACAGCAGCATCAACAGCAGCAGCAGCAGCAGCAGCAACAGCAGTATCGTCAAGCACCCGCGCGTACTGGCTACGAAAAGTATCACGCGGCTGAACCCATCCCAGATCTTCATGTCGACCAAAGCATTTGGGGCATCGGCACTTCCAAGGCAGCCGCTGCCCCGGAAGCGCAGTCAAAGAGTCGCAAGATCATGAGCCTAGAGGAGGTTGAGGCAGCTATGCGATCTGAGCCCAAGCCTGCTGCGCCTGCCCAATCACCGGCCCCCACACAACCCCAGGCGAATGCAGGCTACTATCCGGGACACCAGCAGCCCACAGCCCAACAGCCGCAGTATCAGCAGCACGTCCCTCATCATCAAGGCCCCCCTGTAACCATTCTCCAACGCCCACAATCCGGACAAGAACCTCATCAGCGCCAGATCCTTACAGAAGACCAATTCCTGCGACAGCATGCCCATCCGACTCAGATATTGCAGAACCCCAGCAGAGTCTCGGGTGATGCTCAGCGCACTGCTTTCGCCGGACAGCAGCATGGAAGAACTCCTAGCGGTGCTAGCCCCATGCACCAGTTGTACAACCATCCTCAGCTCTCTGGCATGTCTGAAGAGGAAAAGGCGGCTTTCCTAGACCAAGAGACCAAACGTGCCAAGCGCAACCACAAGATTTGGCTGCTGTCAAAGGACAACGGCGTCATGACTCCCCAGGACAAGAACTTCATCACCCGAATTCAGCTACAGCAGCTCATCTCTGCCACTGGTAACCCCACGGAACAGACCGGCGATGCCTCCATCGCTGAGGACTTTTATTACCAAGTTTATAGCCACATCCGTGCTGGTCAGAGACAAAATCCGAGTCAACCCCTCAGCAACTTTGCCCAGACCTACCTATTTCAGACCGGCAGCCGTCATGGGGCCCGTCGCCATGGCCGCCCTGCTGAGAATCACATCCAGCGCATGGAGCAGCAAGTTCAGAGAGCCGTGGAAGCCGCCAAGAACAAGCCCAAGAACCCTCAGCTGGTGATTGCTGGCAGCCTTGGTAAAATCTCGTTCAGCAATGCCAAGACACCTAAGCCTCTGCTCAACATCCAGAGAAAAGAGACCGAGTCTCCTCGGCCATCCACGGCACGAACTGCCAACACTGGCCCTGATCGCAAGGATATTCTACGCAACGTTGAGCGTGTCTACGATACTCTCATGAAGCTTGAAGACCATGTTCGAGTCATTCCGCCTCCCATGGCTGGCCCTGGCGACCCCGAGCTGGAAGAGAAGCACCGGGTGTGGGCCACAGAGCTTGAAGCTCTGAATGCAAAGCTCTGGAATGTGCTTAAAGTCCATGAACCTATTGGTGCTACTGCTACCCACCCTTTCATTGCTTTCTTGTCTTGCGCTAAGGGCAAGAAGGCCATTCCTCGCATCTTCCCTCATCTCAACTTCGAGCAGCGCACTACCATCTTGACCATGATTGTGTATCACCTTGATCAACTTGATGTGGTTCGGGGTGCCGCTGTTACTGATGATGACACTACTCTGAACTCGAGAATGCGTGAGAACATCGAACTATTCCTCTCGACCGTCATGCCATCCCTCATGCAATACTTCAATGACACTGGCCTGGACATTGTCGATGGCGTTCTCAACCTGATTGCCACTAAGCAGGACCTAGATCTGATTGCTAGAACTCGCATTGGCATTTCCATGCTTACTCTGATCCTGAGCCGAACTGTTCTTCTGAAACAAACTGGTGCTGGCAGCACTGAGCAGTGGGAGAAGTGGGAACAGACCTTTAACATTCTCTTCAGCCGGTTGGAGCCCTCGCTTCCTTTCATGTTCCCTGGTAGTGTCAACGCCGGTGTAGACGTTTATGTCTGGCAATTCCTCGCGGCGATGGGTGTCAGTGCAAACCACGACCAGCAAACGCGCCTCGTCTTGGCTGTCAAGGACCGTGTGCTCGATACAGTCTCCTTGTCTAAGACTTTGCCGCCGGCTATGGCTACGGAACGCTTGGCCAGTGTCAATCTGTTCATGAGAGCCATTGGCCTTGATGTGGAACTCTTGCAGTAAACATTGGCCACACGCTTTGTGGCCTCTTTTTCACCCGCACACAGCACTTGGGCGCGCAGCGAATGTCTATTGAAATGCTTGGGCTCCAATGAGAGTGTTCCGTGGAAGACGGACAAAGGAAACCGTCATCTTTTTTACATCTACATCTAATTGTCTTGTTTCTTATTACGAAGCATACGGCCGCCATGACGACATGTGTTTTTACATGAACATACAGATACTGGCGATATGTTTTGGTTGGTGAAGGGCAAAGACAGATTTCACATGTTGGCTACATCATTTATTTGGCTGTGTTTTTCTGTCTTTTGGTTTGATTTTTGCGTATTCCTCTTGCAGTTTTTTGATATGGGACGCCTTGATCACGGTCATTATTCGCATCTCTTTTTTTTTCTGCAAAATGTATGATATGGGCTAGGTCGGGGGGAAAGGGACGAGATATTGGGAACCAAAATGCAGGTGGACAACTTTGCTTCAGCTGGTGGGAAAGTATCAGAGCAACAAAAGCTTGAGCGTATTTTTAATGCCTCCCGGAACGATATCCTATACGTCTTTTTCTTCCTTTTTGCTTTTCATTTCGTTCATCTATCAAATAGCCTGTGACACTGGAATATGAACTTGAGCAAAAGAGCTGAAGCAAGATGACATTTTCGATATCACAGTGAAACGTCCAACCAGGTAAAAAATCTTTCCTGTATTTATATGCAAATGTTTAAAATGTCGCTATTCCCCCGAACCGTAGGGAGAAAAAAACAATATATACAAGGACTACACTCATCTCATGACCAAGTCCTACTTTGCTCTACTTGTTCGTCTGGCCGTGCCGAGCCCGCCGCCACCCCTGGGCGCTCTCTTTGGTCGTCTCGTCTCCTCCTCCGCTGCTGCTGCAGCCGCCGCAGCCGCCGCCTGCGCCTCGGCTGCCTTTTTATCCTTGGCCTCTTGCTTGGCCTTGTCCTCCGCCGCCGCCTTGCTCGCCGCCGCCTGCGCCACCACCGCCGCCACGGGCTGCTCCGGCTTCTTGATGCCGCTGACCGCCTCGAGCAGCTGCCCGCTCTCCCACTTTGACGCGAACGTGGCGACCGCGCCCTCGATCGACGCGTTCTCCGCCTCGGCCGCCGCCTCGTCTGCGCCGCTCTTCTTCTTCCCTTTCGCCTCGCTGCCACCCTTGGCGCTCAGGAACAGGCTCTCGTTGTACACCTCCCACGCGGCCTCCTCGTTCTCGTCGGTGTAGCGCATCTTGCGCCAGGGCTCGCTCTGCACGGAGCGCAGGCGGTCAGCGATGGTCTCGGTCGTCACCGTCTCGCCGTCGGCCGTCGTCTTGATGCTCATGTGGATGGCGCGCGCCGCCGGGCCGCCGGGGCCGCCAGCGCCGCCAGCACCGGCACCTGAAGCACCCGAAGCACCCCCGGCCGCGGCGGCGGACTCCTTGGCCGCGGCTTGGCGCTCCTGCTGCGTCGCGGCGTCGAGGTGGTGCAGCTGCGGGCGCAGGTGCACGAGGGACGACACGGGCGTTAAGTGCAGGTCGTCTGTTCGAACTTGTGTCAGCAGTCTAAAATTATCCCCCAGCTGCGCGCACGGGGACGGGTTCACGTACTTCCTTGGAAGACGCCGACCATGTACTGCACCTCGTCCGCGTCTGGGTACTGGCCTCCGAGCGTCTGCGTGCGGAGCACCTTGTCCTGCCGCACCGCCTCGTTCCAGTCAATCAGGTCCTCCGCGTCCACCTCGCTGCGCTTCCTACCGCCACCGCCGGCACCGCGCTGCTGCACGGCGCCGAACCCGAAGCCGCCCGCGAGACCGTGGCTGCCGCCGTTCTTGGCCGCCATCGAGGCCTGCAGCGTGCGGCCCCAGCGCAGGCCCTTGTCCCGGTCGTACGCCTCGTTGTAGTCGAGCGGCATGTCCACCTCGACCATGCCCGACTCGGCCTTGAGGCGCAGCTCGGACGGCGGCGCGCGCGACGCGCCGCCCTCGTCGGTCCGGTTCGGGTGCTGCAGCACCAGAAGGCGCCGGCCGAGGGGAAGCGCCGGGTTCAGGAATACGGGGTAGGAGGCGGTGATGGGGTCGTCGTCGTCATCGTCGTCGGCCGGGGCGGTGGCGGCGCCGGCTCTGGGAAAGGGCGCGGCGGGCGCGTCGGGAAAGTCCACGTCAATGGTGTCTTCGCTGTTTGTGGTGCTCATGATGGGCGGCGCTCGTGAGGCTGCGCCCTCTTGCGAGGTTTCGATGCAGGACTATCGGCGTTTGTGTGTTGTATGAATTGTGTGAACTGTATGACGAAACAGGTTTCAATAATTGATTTAAGGGCAGCGCTTTGTGGAAAGAAAGTACAGAAAATTGTTGGATCAAAGTCACGTCAAAAAGCATGGTGGGGTACTGGTTTGGAGAAATTTCGAGCTCTTATCTTATCCCTTTTACATATTACAAAGTACGTAGACGAGCGACCTCGATATTTGCTACCGGCCTTTATTATCTTAAGGAAAGAATCTGCAATTTCTATCACTAAACAGCAAGATAAATCATTTTGAACACTTTTTCCCGTCAGGTCATGGATATATCTTTGTACCACTGCGCTATGCCTGAAATCTCACCCCAGACTCCAAACCCAAATCGGCTCTAGCAAATATTCTACATCCTTTAATTCTTTTGCATTTCTAATTCTTCTCCTCCAAAGATAGCTTCGAAACATCTACGGCACCATCAGGCTTCGCTTCAGCAGCCTCCGCCTTCTTCGCCTTCTTCTTCTCCTTATCAGCCAGCTTCTTCGCCTTCTTCGCCGCGGCCTTCTCGGCTTCAAGAGCCTTCTGCTTCTTTAGCTCTTCACCGCCGTAGGCATCCCGCCACTCTTCGAGCTTGGCAGCGGGGATGATGGAAAAGAGTGCCTCAGGGGTACCAATCTTGTGGCCGGCGGGAACAGCGGTAAAGGCGAAGGTGTCGGGAATAAATGGCTTCGCCTCCTGACCAAGCTGCTTGAAGATGGACTCCGCCGTGGTGGGCATGTAAGGATAGAGGAGGCCAGCCAAGAGGTGCACGTGGTTGATGGCAACATTGATCACGGTGTTGCAGCGCTCGGGCTCCTCGGCTAGGAGTTTATTGTTCAAGCCGTTGTCCTGAAGGAACTTGTTTCCGAGGGTAGAGAAATTTAGAAGATCGGAAATGCCGCCGCGCATCTTGTTAGCCTCCTGGTGGCCAATGTATGAGGCAAGCAGTTGGTTAGCTGCCGCCTTGTGGGCATCGATAAGGTCATTGCTGACGGTAGCAGCAGGAACAGTGCTCTCCATCTTGGCCACGCAGAACTTCAAGGTACGCTGGATGAAGTTGCCGACATTCTTGAGTAACTCGTTGTTGTTGACATCGATAAATTCCTCCCATTTAAATTCGGAATCGGCAACTTCTGGGCGGCGAGAAAGCAGGTAGAATCGCCAGATATCGGGGTCAATGCCAGTATCCTTGGCGTTGTTGCCGAAGACACCGATACCACGGGACTTGGAGAACTTGCCGTTCTCATAGTTCAGGTATTCTGTAGCAGAGATTCTGTTCACCTTGGTCCAGTTCTCCTTGGTGCCGAGTAGGCATGAAGGGAAAACGATGCTATGGAAGCCAACGTTATCCTTACCCTGGAACTGCATGAGTTGGACATTCTCAGGGTTCTTCCACCACTTCTCCCAGTTCGTGCCGTCACGGTTATCGCCATCGGTATAGGTCTTGGTGATAGAGATGTAGCCAATGCAAGCATCGAACCAGACGTAGAAGACCTTGCGCGCATAGTCCTCGACGTTTAGGCCCTCAACATCGGGAATTGGGACGCCCCATTTGAGATCACGGGAAATGGCACGAGGCTTGAGACCCTTATCAATCCAGGATTGGGTAATGGCCTTGGCGTTGGCACTCCATCCGTTATCTGCGGTGGATTTGTACCAGTCTTTCAGCTGCTCGGCGATGTCATCGAGCTTTAAGTAGAGATGCTTCGTCTTGCGGGCTTCGGGAGCTGTGCCGTCGACCTTGCAGCGGGGGTTCACCAACCAGCCAGTGGCCTTGACTTCGTTGCTCGCTTCTCCATCGGTCTTTTCCTCAGGCTTGAGGGGATCAAGAATGGAGCCACAGGCATCACACTGGTCACCACGGGCGCCTTTGTCACCACAGATGGAACACTCGCCCTCAACGAAACGATCGGCAAGGAAGGTGTTGTGAGTCTCAACGGCACAGAAAGGTTGAATTGTCTCATCTTCGTAGATGTAGCCATTCTTCCAAAGCTTCGCAAAGATGTCTTGTACGATGTCGGTCTGGTGTTGGGTCGGCGTCTTGTCGAAGATGTCGAAATCGATGCGGAACCAGTCGTAAATGGATTTATGGAGAGCGTGGTACTTGGCGCATAGAGTAGCAGGGTCAGTACCTTCTTCTAGGGCCTTTGTTTCGGTGGCAGTGCCATATTGATCCTTGGAATCATGTCAGCGCGTGTGCTCGTGAGCATTAGACGTGAGTACTTACTGTGCCGCAGACGTAGAGGGTCTGGTATCCCCTGGCTCTGCAATAACGGGCGTACAAGTCCGCTGAGAGAACACTGCCGATGACGTTGCCCAGATGAGGCAAGTTGTTGGAGTACGGAAGAGCGCTGGTGATCAAGACGTTGCGCTTGCCTTCGACAGGAAGGGTGGGCTTGCTGGCGTTTGCCATATTCGCGGTGCCGTATTCGGCGTGGGTCCAATGCAGGAACGCTCTGAAGATGCAAAATACTACAGATGAGAGTATTATTGACAAAAGACTCAAACGTAAAAATCTCAGAAGCGCGGGCACAGGAGGGCTCTCTATCAGCAAAGTCGCATTGGATGGTGGGGTGAGTCAGAAGAACTGGGAGCGATGGCGGGGTGATTGTTCAAAATTGACGTGACAGCCCGCTGCTTGGGCAAGTTTCGCTTAGCTACATAATTGTCGAGATGGCACTGAAGGACACGGCACACTGTACTGTAATTAAGAAACGACAAGCATTCTGCATATATACATGACATATAAAAAAATCTCCTTTACCCTTCTTCCAGTGTATGAATTGCACTTTTGCAAGGCAACGGGCAGACTCATCAATATCGGATGTAGGACCCTTGTATCAACACTAGCGGGGCTATGCGCTAATGGGGGCGAGACATCTCAGCCTACCGTGAAGCAAGGCGCGCAGGCTTTTGCCTTATGTAATAACACCAGTCTTCGTTGCCACTGACGAGGCGTGTCTGAATCTACTTAATAGGATCACTGACATTTCCCGTGGTACGCCAAATCTGTTGTGATGATGGTGTATATTGAATCGCTCAAGATGTACAGGGCTTCTACTTTCTCTTTCCTCGGCCGGCCTCCAACATCTTGACCTTTTTATTAAATCTCTCACCGATCTCATGCCCGCTCCCTCTAGGCCCATCCGTTGTGTCGCGTCCACGCTTGCGGCTCTTGTCCAGCATCGCGCGGACATTGGCGCCTCTGCCGCCGTCCTTGCGCTTGGTCAGGCGATCAATGCGATCGACACCCTCGCCCAAATCGTGCCACTCCTCACCACCAAATTGCATGCGACGGCTGCCTCCCTCTTGGCGGGCCTTCTTGGCCTTCTCCTTTTTGCTCTCTTTTGGCAAGCGCGTGTAGTTGGTCTCTTCGTATTCGCGGCGCTCGTCCTCCGCTTGCCGGTCGGCCGCCGTCTTCATCCTGCGGCCGCCTTGCAGAATTGTGGTTCCAATGCTGGGCTCAGCCATGGGGGCTGCCGAGAGCTCCGACTTGACGAATTCCTCCATGGTTCGTGATTTGTTGGGCCGGCGGTCGACCTTTTCTCTGCGCGCGCCAGTGTCCATGACCTGGCGATCTCTCTTGGGTGGCCGATAGACGCCGGACAGGGCGCCGTCTCTTTGCGCAGGTCGCGCAGTTACATCATCTACCAAGTTACCGAACTTGGGAGCGGCGGACATTTTTCCTCGCGCAGTGCTCTTGGCCTGCTGCTGCTCAGCCTCTTCATCTTCATCTTCATCATCCTCGTCCACGTCAGACCCAGAGCCCGATTCGTCTTCGTCGCTTTCAGACCCTGTTCTCTCGGTTCCTTTTTGTTGCTTCGCTTGCTCTTCGCGTTGTGCATCGTCCGCGGTGCGTAGGAACCGTTCAATCGAGAATCTGAGCTTCTCCTCGAGTGGGCGCACACCCTTTTCGAGGTATAACCGTAACTCGACAAGTTTTGACCGGACTTGTTCGTCTAGTTTGCCATTTTCAGGTGTCTCTGACGAGATCTTGGACTTTCGAATCTTGAGTAGAATGAGGAAGACCAGGTTTTCTAGATAAGACAAGAGCACCTCGTTCTTCACGTCGAGTAGTGAAATGCCATCCTTGGGATGCTCGATTGTAGAAAGAGCTGGTGCAGCCTCTTGTGTTAATAGTAGCGACTGTTTTAGTTGCTCCAGCAGAGCCGGAAGAGTCGTCGGGGCTGCCATGATGTCGAATGTGTGTTGACGATGAGGAAGTTAGACTCAACTCTTGATTTTTTGCCAGAAGACTTCCATCTCGAACTTTTTAGCGGGGCCGACGAAGGCGGGTCTGTCCAATACGTACCTGGATAAGTACCTGGATCTTTGCTAGGCATATATTGAGGAAAGCTTTATATGCCGTCAAGTTCGAAGCGGCAGAAAATATTGGAGAAAATTAATAACATATATGCATTCATCTCAATAATCAATTTAGCACTTCTTTGTCAGCGTGGCTGCACAGTTATCCAGTGAGACCTCAACTTCTCTTTGATCTGACTCCTTATGTAAGCAGATAAGCTACGCCATCGTGTCAAAGTTGCCTCGAACCAGCCCGTCACTGAACTAGCCTAGTAAGCTCCCTTATTCGAACCTCCTCGACTTGTCGCGCCGCGAGCTATTTTGACTCGGGGTTTTTTTTTCCCACGAGCTAGCCTTATTCTCGATTATTCTGCGAGGATACCAGACGGCACCACGAACTCTCTCTCTTGGACACGTTTCCTTTGTGGATCGCCTCCTTCGCCTCTCCAAGCGTAGGCCACGCGGCGCCGCATACCACCTGTCCCGAGGACAGCACTGACATGATCTGAAGCAACGACACAAGCGACAATGCATTTCACAACAGCCGCGCCCTCGGCGCTGCTAGCGACCCTGCTCGCTGCGCCGCGACTCGCATCCGCCTTCTACCTCCCAGGTGTCGCCCCGACGTCATACAAGGTCGGCGACTCGGTGCCTCTGCACGTCAACAGCATCAAGCCGATAGCCGGGCCGCAGGACGCACGCCTGCACTCTGTCGTCTCATTCGAATACTACCACCCCGGGTTCGGCTTCTGCAAGCCCGAAAAAGGCCCTGAATATGTGTCGGAGAGCCTGGGCAGCATCCTCTTTGGCGACCGGATAATGACCTCCCCCTTTCAGCTGTCAATGAAGAAGGAGGAGACGTGCAAGGCGCTGTGTGAGGTCGAGTACCCTGAGCACTCGGTCGAGTTCCTCCGCGAGCGCATCGACGAGGGCTACAGCCTCAATTGGCTCGTGGACGGCCTACCCGCCGGTCAGAAGATCGAGGACCGTCTTACAGGCACCTCCTTTTACAGCCCAGGCTTCTTCCTTGGCGCCTTTGACGAGGCCGACAACATTGTCCTCAACAACCACTACGACATATTCGTCGAGTATCACGAGGTCGGCGGTAACGCGAACCAGCTCCGCGTCGTCGGCGTCCGCGTCGAGCCCAGCTCGAAGAAGTACAGCGGCGAGGCTGACTGCAAGGATGGCCACCCATACCTGATCCTGCCCGAAACTGGCGCGCAAAAGGTCAAGTACAGCTACAGCGTCTTTTGGGAAAAGTCCCCGACGGCCTGGGCTACGCGCTGGGACAAGTACCTCCACGTCTTTGACCCCAAGATCCATTGGTTCTGGCTTATCGACACGGCCATCATCGTCGTCATCTTGGTCATGACCGTCATGTCCATCCTCATGCGCACGCTCAAGAAGGACATCGCACGCTACAACCGCCTGGACCAGATCAACCTCGAGGACCTTAGCGGCACGTCTGCGCTCGAGGACGGTGTGCAGGAGGACTCCGGGTGGAAGCTCGTCCACGGCGACGTCTTCCGCAACCCGTCGCACCCGCTGCTGCTCTCCGTCCTGCTCGGTAACGGCGTCCAGATCTTCGTCATGACCGCCAGCACCATCGTCTTTGCGCTGCTCGGCTTCCTGTCGCCCTCTAACCGCGGGTCCCTCGGTACCATCATGATCCTGCTCTACACGATCCTCGGCTCCGTTGGCGGCTACGTCTCCGCGCGCGTCTACAAGGCCATGGGCGGCGAGCAGTGGAAGCTCAACATTGGCCTGACGCCCCTCCTCGTGCCCACCATCGTCTTTGGCACCTTCTTTCTGCTCGACCTGTTCCTCTGGGCCAAGCAGTCGTCCGGTGCCGTGCCCTTCACCACCATGCTCGTGCTGCTTGCTATCTGGTTCATCATCTCCATCCCCCTCTCTGTTGCCGGCTCCTGGCTCGGATTCCGCAGCGCCAAGATTGAGGCGCCCGTCCGCACGAACCAGATCCCGCGCCAGATCCCCCCCTCGACCACCTACCTCAAGCCCATCCCCAGCATGCTTATCGTCGGGTTGCTGCCATTTGGCGCCATCTTTGTCGAGCTCTACTTCATCATGAACTCGATCTGGTTCAGCCGCGTCTACTACATGTTTGGCTTCCTCTTCCTCTGCTACTCCCTGATGGTAGTCGTCTGCGCCGCCGTGACGATTCTCCTGACGTACTTCTTGCTTTGCTCCGAAAACTACCACTGGCAGTGGCGCTCGTTCCTGGCCGCGGGCATGAGCGGCGGCTACATCTTCCTCAATTGCCTTCTCTACCTCATCACCAAGGTGAAGCTTGGCGGGTTTGCTGGTACAGTCCTATACGTCGGCTACAGCGCGCTCATCTCGTTCCTCTTCTTCATCCTGGCTGGTAAGTTGCTTTTCTCTTCACGGTTGCCCCCGTACGAGATGGATCACTAACACCTCCCAGGTTCCATTGGATACTTTGCTAGTTGGTGGTTCGTCATGAAAATCTACAAATCCATCAAGATCGATTAAGGATGTGTGGGGGGTGATGACGGCGGCATAGGTCGATCAGAAAAGGGGGAAAGAAGTGTAGTGGGATAATTCAGGCCCGGATTTCGGCAGCATGTCATGATGAAGGCCAGAGCGGCATTGACTGGTGTCACAAAAAGATTTGTAATTTGTAAAATACAAAAGCCAATTTTCCTGTTGCCCGTTCTGTTGGCATCCATGAGGCCATGATCGCTCGCTTAAAGGAATGTTAAAAAGATGCTAAGAAGCCCCCCTCCACTAGTCATCGTCGTCATCATCGTCCAGATCGTCCAGGTTAGTGAACTGGAACTGCTTCTTTTCCGGTGCCTTGGGCGCCGCCGCCCCCGGCGCGTCCGCCGTGCCCGCCACGACGCTTGCCCTGCGCCACTCCTCCTGCTCCTTCTCGCGCTGACGCTCGCGCTCCAGCCGCGCCCGCTCCCTCTCCTCGCGCATGAGCCTGTCGCGCTCCTGCTGCTCCCGGGCCTCGCGCTCCTCGCGCTCCTTGCGCTCCGCCTCCTCCCTCCTCTTGCGCTCCTCCTCCGCGACGGGGTCGAAGCCGCGCGGGTCTATGCCTTTCTCGACGAGGACCTGGTTGGCCGCGAGCGACCCGGACCGGATCTTGTCCTCCAGCGGCCACGGGAAGAAGACCTGGCCCGAGAGCGGGTTCAGGTACTGTGCCATGGGCTCCGGCAGGCTCGTCAGCAGCGAGGGGCCGGAGGAGGAGCCTCCTTGCTGCGGCGCGTGGGGGTGCTGCGCCCCGCCACCAACGCCGTTGACGGCGGCGGGACTTTGCGTCGGCAGCGGCGTGGTGGTGGCGGGCGTCGTAGCGGCGCCTGGTGTCGCGCCGGCGGCGGGAGTTGTCGGCGCGGGCGTTACAGCCTGGGATTGAGATTCGCCAACGGTGGGACTCTGCAGCCCTGATGGGGCAACAGACGCGTTTATCGTGCCCGCAGGCGGCATTGTTGTCTTGCTAATGCGCCGCGCATAGCTGAGCAGCTCTTCGTACGCGATGGGGTAGTTGGGGGCGGAGGGAAACTTCGTAGTATGCGTGTTGACAATATCTCGGCGAGCGTTGGCAAGGCTGGTTAGGGTGTCCCGTATTTGAGTGTCGAGGCTGGCTGAGGCTTCCCGCAACTCGAGTATTCGGAGGTGATTATTTTGGTGGGTTTGCACTGTTGTCCAAGTTGTCAGTGAAATCTCTCGAGGCGGAGCACAGAAAGCCCGAGAACAATCAGGCTCCCGTGAGTGTTGGTTCATTACCCTGCTCGAGGCCCTTTGTTAGTTCCGCATCCGCAGCCACGACTTCCTCGGCGAGGTTCATGGATGGATGATACTTGGTGACGGAGTCGATGAGGCTCGTCAGTGCCTTTTCCAGGCGCTCGAAGCGCCCATCGATGAACTTGTCCATGGAAAAACGAGGTAGCCGTGTGCTTGAGGTACTTGGGCGCGAGCGCAGTATGATCCAAAAGAAAAAATGTAGCTTGGTATTGTGCTGACAGCTCTAGCTGTGGAAGGACTTTGGTTGTAGATGGGTAAACATTGGCACTGTGCCGATTTGAGCTTGAATTGGAGGTCGGCTGCGAGACTGAGTGGGCCGTCATCGCGTTACCTGATTGGCGGGCCATCCAACCAGTCAGAGCCTGAGGCCGCTAACTATTCGGCCTTTCCCGGCAGCAAACTCACGCAGCTTCGTCTATTTCAACGTTATCCTCGACAATTGGCGATTGAAGCAGCAATTACGTCTCCAGCCCCCCGATCCTAGTCAAGATGGTTTCCGCTGTACGTTAATTGGCCCAATTTCCTTGCAGCCACCCGCCGTGTGCCGTAGCGCTGCCAGAAATGCCCTTCCGATCGGCTCGCTAACATTTCGCCTTTGGCAGACTCCTTTCCGTCGCGCCGAATTCAAGAGCGCCTACGGCCCCAAGTATGTTTCAAATCGCAGCGCTCCGTCCCCGACCGAATCCAGCGTGCACACGGAGCCTCCTGATGTGACCCGAGGCGCTCTCGACGACCACGTTATGGGCGGATCCGCGAAGGGCATGTGATGAGATGGAAATGCTGACACCTCATTCTAGGTACCAGTACCAGCCGAACTTCAACGGTTGGTCCGGCCAGACCATGTTCCGCACGTAAGTGACCTGTTTTATATCTGTGGTGGAATGCGACTACGACACGACGAACAACTTTGAGAATCAACCGGATCTTGCGTTGTGGTATCAGCGATGGGACCGGGGAATGGACGCGCGACAGTACTTTGCAACTCGAAGTTCGGACTTTCTCCGTCCGATGGGAACAAACACAGATCGCAGCGTCGCAACACACCGCCGCAAACGAACCCAGGCTAATCAGAACCCAGTGCCTTCCGTCTGTCCCTGTTCGGCGGTGCCGCTGCTGTCGGCGCTCTTCTCTTCGCCTCTGGCATTCCTCGCATTCAGCACGACATTCTCAACGTAAGAAATATCCGTCGTGGCATAGAAACGACTATGGCGAGCTAACAGCTTTGCAGAAGATCCCCGGCATGGCCCAGTTCTACCACAAGGAGGTTCACCCTCAGGACAACGTGAGTTTATTTGCTGCATTCCAGCTACTGACCCTCTCGATGCTAATGCGATATGCAGCCTTTCTAAACACAAAATCACACCTCCAGATGGACCTGTATCAACGTCTATGCAGCGCATGGAGCTACTTCCTTTTGTATAGATATCATTTACAATAGACCTTTGCATCAAGCAAATCAAGATTCAATGGGTTGTTAAATCTTTCAAGTATTATAAGTATTTAAAAGTTTTTACGCAAGTAGTTATTGTGGACAGTTTAAACAGGTTGAAGGAGGTGAAGTTGGCCTGGGGGTTGAAGCTCGTATACAGTGTGGATCCGCCTCGACACTGTCAGTGCCCAAACAGGCGCAATGAACAGCTAGCTGTCCTAGCTGTACAGATACTGATACAGAGCTTCGAAGCTCGCCTCGTCAAGCTAACCTCGGGCCGTCCTCTACGCTCCTATTTCGTTGCCCTTCCTCTCATTTTCTGACTTTTCCCCAACATCAACAGCTCCTATATGCTTTCGCCATGGCGGAGGGGCAGGCTCGGAGCACCGCTGCCCTCGTGGTAGGCGCCCTGCTACCCGCCCTGACTACCGTATTCTTCAACGGCATCCCGGGTGCCGTTGGCGGGAGCAATCTGCCGCGCTGGGGCGTCCGCCTGCCGATTCTACTAACCTGCGCAGTTCAGGTGTGGTTTACGCTGGTTTCGATGGCTGTTCCGGAGCCATATCTTGTATGTCGAGACCCAGACGAATCTCGGTGAACCCTGTTTGACGATCGCTAACCTAGCCACCTCAAGGACGAAATCTTTCACATCCCGCAGGCGCAAAAATACTGCGACGGGCGATTTTTTGACTGGGACGACAAAATCACCACACCTCCCGGGCTGTACGATCCCCTCTCTGCTCTTCTCCTCTATGATTCTAGTTGCTAACATGCTCGCTCAGATACTTCTTCTCTGTCGCCATTCACAGAATCGCCGCGGCGCTTCGAATCCCGCATCTCAATGTCTGCGACGCGTTTAGCCTTCGCGCCATCAACTTCGCAGGCGTCCTCGTCGTCAGCTACCTGGCTCTCTGGTGCCGACAGGCCATCGAGGCCCGTCAGCACGAGGCCGTCAGCAGTCCCACGCCGGCGCGCATGCGCGCCTTCTCGCAGTACGGCGTGCACACGGCCGTCAACGTCGGCCTCTTCCCGCTGCTCTTCTTCTTCGGCGGCCTGTACTACACCGACGTGCTGTCGACGGGCGTGGTGCTGGCCGCGTTCGTGAACCACCTGTCGCGCGTCGGCGCCGCGCGCAGCTCGGTGCGCAGCGACCTCGTCACGGTGGTTCTCGGCCTAGCGGCGCTGGGCATGCGCCAGACCAACGTCTTCTGGGTAGTGGTGTTTATGGGTGGCCTGGAGGCGGTACACGCGGTCAAGACGCTGCGGCCGGAGCGGGCGGATCAGCCAGTGATGAAGTCGCTGGGGGAGCAGTGCTGGTACTTTGCCTGGAGGTATTCCTTGGGTGATATCCATGATTTGCCTGTCCACAAAGCATACCCCGATGGTGAGTAAACGTTATCGGTGAACTAGAAAATCCTAAGCCTAACAGGTGCAGACATGATATTTACTGCTCTAAGTATCGGGATTGCAGCCATCTGCAACCCACTACGGGTTGTCAGACAGGTTTGGCCATACATCGCCACGCTCGGTTCCTTTGCCGCCTTTGTGCAGTGGAATGGCAGTGTCGTGCTCGGCGACAAATCCAACCACGTTGCCACGATTCATCTCGCACAGATGCTGTATATCTGGGCCTTCTTCGCCTTCTTCTCGCTCCCTCTTCTCCTCCCTTCCGGCCTGTCTTTCCTCAACATGGTCGTTTCCTATTTCAAAATGCCTGCCAGCAGTCCTGCGCGACCAGTCGAACCCAGCAGAGGCCTTCTCGGCGCTGTAACCCACTTCTTCCAATCCAAGGTCCTCTGGCCAGTGTACTTGGCTGCCACGACTGTTCTCTCCCTCGCCGTCGTTCGATTCAACACCGTCATCCACCCGTTCACGCTCGCCGACAACCGGCATTACATGTTCTACGTATTTCGCTACACGATCCGCCGGGGCGCCGCCCTCCGCCTCGCCCTTGTGCTCCCCTACACGCTCTGCCGCTGGGCCGTCTGGGATGCGCTCGGCGGTCACAATGGCTGGTCGGGCGAGGAGCAGCCGACAGCCTTTGTCAGCCACCCGTTCTGGACGCCGTCCTCCGCCAAGGTCAGGCGGCAGACCAGCACCCCGTACCCGCGGTTCCCGGAAGCCTCGTCCACGGCGGAGAGCCGCAAGGCCAGCGAGGCCGAGCTCAAGGCGCGCCTCGAGCAGGACAGCCTGTACCTGTCGAAAACGTCCGTGTCCTCGTCCACGGGCCTCGTCTTCCTGCTCGCGACGGCGCTGTCGCTTATCACAGCACCACTGGTCGAGCCGCGCTACTTCATCCTCCCGTGGGTGATGTGGCGGCTCATGGTGCCCGCGTGGCGGCTCAAGGACCACCTACGCGGCGGGATCTTGGAGGGCAGCGCCGCGGCCGAGGCGGTGGCGCACTGGAGCAGCACCTACGACCTGCGGCTGTTCCTGGAGAGCGCCTGGCACATGGCCATCAACCTCGCGACGGGATACATATTCTTGTACAAGCCGTACGTGTGGCGGGCCGAGGACGGGACCGTGCTGGAGGGGGGCAACCTGCAGCGGTTCATGTGGTAGTTGCATCTACAGTTGTTTTTAACATGTAATCGTAGTGACTTTTCAAGAGAGATGTGTAAACTTGTAAAGTGTGCTTGAGCTATTGAGCTTGAGAGGGCCAAGTGAATGACTATGCGTCGCCTCATCTGTATATATATATATATCCAGACAGAGAAAAAAGGTAGAGTTCATAAATCGTCAAGTAAAAAACGCCATGCCAAAACGCCGTGAAAGAAGAGCGCGAGAGAAGAGACCCGTGCATGTCCAGTCAGCAAAAAGACTTGCCTGCCTCGATATCTTGCCAAGGACTTTCAGTTCCCAGAGAAGTAAGCAATATTTTTATATTGTTTCCAGTTTTGATCCCCGTCTCCTTGCCATAATTCCATGATTCACATCGACTCTTTTTCCTTTCTTTTTTTTCTTCTTTCTGGCGCGCTGCTACAGGCTCAGCCGGTCCAGGCTTAGGCCGTCGTTGCTGCGCACGCGGCGGACCACGCCGAGCTTGAAGAAGCGCTCCTCGCCCGTGGCGGTGCGCCCGCCAATGTACCACTTGTCCGCGCCGAGCACGTCGCGAAAGCCCTCGCTGCTCGAGTCGCTCGGCAGCAGCTGCGGCGGCGGCGATGGCGCTGGTCGTCGGGCCGGGTGATGACGACGACGACGACGACGACGACGACGACGCTTGCTGCTGCTGCTGCTGCTGCTGCTGCTGCTGCTGCTGCTGCTGAGCGGGGCTTGATGCCGACGATGTGCTGTGCTGCTGCTTGCCGGCGCTGCCCTGGCTGGAGGCGGACGGCGTGGGCTGCTGGCGAAAAGCGGCGATGAAGGATGAGAGGAAGTAGGGGCGTTGCGAAGGCATGGTGGAAGGAAGAGAGATGTGTGGTGTTGCCAGGCGGGGCGGGATTGATTTGGTGTTTGGATGTTGACCTCGCAGTCGTCGGGCGCGCTTCACCCACGCTGCGGTATCAAGCCTCTCGATAGTAGAGGAAGCGACTTGCGGCGAGATGGATGAGGTTGCTCTTGTCGCACGCCGCCCGTTTGCCGCGGCGTTGTCGCGGGATGTGGTTGATCGCTTTGATGTCGTGTGCTTCGTGTCTCCTCGGGCCGTTTGCTTTCCGCAAGGCGATCGTGGCGGCGGCGGCGGCGGCGGCGGCGACGAGGGGTAGCAACAAATTACAGCGTTGCGCTCGCTTCTCTGCAGCGCAATAATTTATTCGCTTTCTTTTCGGATAGCGACGCTGTTGCGCAGTGATCGTTCGTTGTGTTGAGGTTTTACGAGGGAGGAATGCAAAAACGGCAGCCGCCCATCCGGGTTAGTCGGTAAAAGCCGGGGGGGGCACGAAGCAGCACAGCGGGCCCTATTTCCCACCCACATTCAAAAGGTAATGCGTGCTAATGGCGGGGTTGTCATAGGCCCAGGGCGCCTCATCACTTCACACATGAAAAAATAGCTTAGTTGCCAGCCCAGCGGGAAATAGTAAGATGCCTGTCAGTCGACAAGCCTAAAAGTCTTGGGCTCATGTGGCCAAAAATTGGAGCCGACCCCAGGCGCCCTCCTGCTTCTTTCCCCTCTGATATGACGTTGGTGGTTGACATCCTACATGATGTAGAATCCCGACTTTCTCCATGGCGGTTGGATACGGGAGTCGGACTCTCATCATAGCCTCCTCCTTGTCTCTGTAAGAACGTGGCTGTCAATACCGAACCCAATATTTGCTGCCGTGCGCACCTACCCTTTTAATTCTCCGGTGTACCGGACGCTTTGTTGATCCTCGCAACCCCGCATCGGCGACTCGCCACTTGACACAAGTTGACCATCAACTCAGCCACTACGGAGGCCGCTTTTTCCCCCAAGTGATGGAGGGCGCTGTAATTCATCGTAATAATACATTTTATATCTCCGCAGCACAACTGACAACTGAATCCACTGCCGGCAACCCGTTCTCCGGCTATCACGCAAAATTCAGTTTTCAAGAAGCTCTTTACTACTTTCAAAACATGTCATATCACTCCTGCAAGCTGGGAGAAATGGCGCAAAGCTACACTAGAGCCTGTATAGATAAACATCGGTATATATTTGCCCTCGGTATGCCAGAAATAGCAACCAAAAAATAAGCGCAAAACTCCTTTCACAAAAAATAGCAGCCCAAGAGTGGCTGCATATGTATGTAGACTATATAGAAACAAAATGCTCCTCGGGGCCAAACAGCAACATCCATGTGCAGTGAACCCAGACCCTTCCTTGTATCCAGCTAGCCTAAGCTCTTTTCACCAACTCTACATCCAACGAAACCCCCAAGAATCCAAAGAGCTATTCATAAATAAACAGCCAGGCTATGCCATATAATAAACTCCATAGAAAGCAAAAAAAAAAAATTAACATAAATAGCTCCTGCCCGATGCGCACAGCACAAATACTTCATGCAGCACAAAGCAAATCGTGGCCCGTTGCGCCTCTGTCAGGTAGCGGGTATCATGTATACACGAAAGCAACAGAAAGGCAGCAAGGCGAGAAAAAAAATCTGAGAGGTAATTTCGGTCTCCAAACGAGGGAGGCCTACTATAACCAACCAAGGGTGAGTTGGGTGGTAATGCCGCGCCGAAGGCTGACACGCTGAAAGAGGGGACCATTCTGGATATTTTGCTGTTTTCTGTTTTTTTTTTCTTTTTTGGGTCTCGATTTTCCGTCTTGTTTTTTTGGTCGATTGTTGATTGTTGATTTTCCTGGTTTTTTTGGGCTGGTTTCCAAGATTGGTATTGTGATAGACAAAGGAAATGATATATGTCCAGAATGGTTTCACATCTCTTTGCAACTAGTGTTCAACAGAGCTGCCGTTTCCCGCCAAAGACACTCTCAGTCTGCGTTTGATGCCTCTATGTCGAGGCCTCAATAATGCTTTCCTCGTCAGCGGAATCAATATTGACCAGCGCTTGCTGACTGTGCACCGTCCCACGGTTAACGCGGTGGATAAACTGTGGGCGAGCACCAACTGCACCCCATTTCAACTCCCCTTCGTCCTCGTCACTGCTGGGACGACCTTCCTCTGAGCGCCTCTTAGGAACTCCGTGAGATTGGTGAGTGGGGGTGAGGCGCGTCATGTACTCATCCTCAATGATGCCCAGATCCTCGTCGAGACTCGGAGCGGGGGAGCTGTCACGCTGCGCTTGACGATTGGCACGTAAGAGGCTATCTCTAATAGCGCCAGATCGGCGGATGCCAGCGCCACCGGACAGCCAGGAGCCCTCAGAATCAATCGATGCCAGAGACATGGACAGATTCTGGTCCGGTGAGGGTGCGGTGTAGCTCCCCGAGCCTCCGGTCAAGGCTCTCTCACGCAGTTTCTCAACGGAACGCTGTGCAAAAGCAGACGGCATTCCATGACCGGGGATCGGTATAGGCTGTGTGCCGTGACCATGATTTGAGTCGGCAATACTGGGCATAGGAGGCTCAGCATCTGGTGACTGTACGCGTGAGTCAGGCGGCGTTGGGAAGTCGTCGAGATCTTCACGGAAGCGTGAGCGCGTGCGCTTCGGGGCCGCGCTAAGTTTGCCTGCAACGTAATTACCAGATAATGAACTGCCGCTTCGCAGATTATCGGCAGAGCCACTGCGGAGATCATCTCCTTGCAGTTTAGCGAGTGCTTCGGCTTGCGCTTGCGCTTGCGCCGAGGCCACGGCCTGCATCTCTTCTCTGGACGTGTTGGAGAATGACGAGGGGCCAGAGCCACGCTTGTTCCTGCTATTCCATTTCAGTAAAGAGGAAATAGACAGACGAGCACCTTTGCCCATGCTCGCTTCGGAGCCCTTTCGCGCAAACTCCCCATCGTTGGGAACAGCGAGCTTGTCTTTATCAGAAGCGAGTGTAGATTTTGAGCGCGACTTTTTTGTTCTCAACAAGCCCGAGAGGCGTGATACTGGGGGCGCAGCTACGCCAGACTCCTGCTGGTCGATGGATTGAGCCGCAGGACGTCCAGATGACGCCTCGGTGTCACGGTCGGCGTCTTCGTTGGGAAGAGTATCAACGCGATGAAATACCTGCAGGGGGGCCTGCGTTTCATTGGCTGTAGTGGGCTCTGATGACTGGGAGGTACGCTGACGCGAGGAAGTGACGACCGTGGAGGCAGGATCCAGACCCAAGCCGATAAGCTCACGGCCTATTACGCCACGCTCCATGTTGGAAGGGGAGGGTGACCCAGACTTCCTTGCGTCATCTGCTTCTTGCCTGTGGCGCTCCGCTGCGTCGGCAATCTTCTTCTCGATTTTAGCCTGCTCTCGAGTACGTGCGCGCTGGCGTCTCTTGGTGTCTCTGTCCATGAGCTCACGGAGAGCCTTGGCGTCCAAGTCGTCAGCCAAGTCGTCAATGCGCTTACGCGGGTGCATGACTTCCTCCGATATGGCATTCCCTCCTGAGAGCAGTCCCTTGGGCGATACTGGATGCGCCGACGCGGAAGCGCGTGAGGAGGTACGTTTTATGCCAGTACCATAGCGAAGGGTTGGGCGGGGGGCAAGCGAGTCAAAAATGGACACCTGATACGAGGTCATGTCGGAGTCTCCAGACAGGCTGGACTGTAAGGAGTCCGGTAAGGGTAGCGAAACATCTGAGTTTCTCTTGCCCGACTGGTCGGAATGCCGGGTGGTTTTGCTCCTCTTGATGCTGTACTTGCCACCGCCATGCAGCGGGCGATCGGCGGGGAGGCTAGGCATGTAGTAGCTCATTGCCTTGATTTCCGCCTCTCGCTCATGGTCTTCATGGCGACGCTTGCTACTCTTCCGCCTTGCAACGGGCGGGTGTCGGGGGTCTCGCTTCAGATACAAGGTTGGAGCACGGGTCCAAGGGGAATCGCATTGATCGTGTTGATATTGCTGGGGTCGGCTTCTGGGATCGACTTGGATAATTTCGCGGCGGTTTGGTGAGAAACTGTAGTTCCTGACGCGTCTCTGGAGCTTGTTGGGCTCAGGGCGCTGTTTCTTGCGAACGCTAGCTCTGGGGACGGGAGCGCTGGCGCGATTGTTGCGGCCGTCAGTGCGACGAGGGGAAGTTCCATGGCGACGCGTTGGGGAGTCTTCGATATCGTCGAGGTGAGAGGTGCGCGTCGGTGAGTGCACCGTCTTCCGGCGGAACGGCCAGAGGGCCATTGTAAGGCAGTGCGGCGTATGAAGACTGCGATGCTAATGCCCTGGTGAAGTGACGAATATATCGTAAGTAAATGTAGCTGTGTTCGCGGAAGCTCGTTGGGGCATTGTCGGAGTATGGTATCAGCGGAGCAACAGCCCAAGAGTCATTCGATCCCGAGACGACTATGATGCAAAAATCGCCAGACTGAAGGCGAGCCGAACAATTGCGATAGCGTAGACTGAATGATTGCCGCGGGTCGGGAGTCGGGAGGTCGAGTCTGGGCTGAACGTCGCAAGCGGAGAGAGTATCGAGTAGCAAATGAATGAGAAGGTTGTAACCGGGACGAAACGTTGGTTGAAGTGGTTGAGAGCGCGGCGCGCTGGAATGCAACGGGGGTTTAATGCGAGGCTCAGGATCGGCTTCTACCGACAGAATGAGTTGGGCAGGCGCTAACTGGATGATCAGCCGGAGCAGAATGTGGTGACAATAGGTAGATCTGAGGCTGGAGTAAAAGGAAAAGCAACAAAGGCTACGCCAGATTTGAGAATAAGAAGACGACGAAAATAGGAAGAAAAGAAATAGTATGACGGTTGACAGTCAAGAAGATTGGGGAATTAGATGTCAAGGGGAAAAAGAGGAGGGATCGCCGGGCGTATGCTGCGAGGGGATGGGTGAGGCAGCGAGATGGATTGTGGCGGTGGTGCCAAGTTGCCAAGGTCAGAAGGCCGATATGCTGAAAGAGGGACGAGGTGCAGCGGGACAGGGAAGTTCCAGTTGCAGTGGAAGCGGCCAGCGCCCCGAGCTGGTGCCTCTAAAAAGGTACCTGTTCGCTGAGGTGGTGGACTAATAAAACCATGTACATACATGCCCCGGAAAAAGCCTGGAACAAGGCGGTGCGGGATCCAACGCGATTGAAAATGAGGGCCATTCCTCCTTGGAGGATACATAGGTACATACATATGTACATGATTAGACTGAAAGAGAGCAACACAGAAACAGCGCAAGGACAAAGGAGACGGGGAGTGGCTGGAGGGGTGCACTAAAAATGCTCCGTTACGGGGGTGTCTTCACCGGGCGTGCGCTAAAAATTGGGGGCAAGAGGGACATGCTCCAGCAGGGCCAGGGCGGACAAAGCAGCAAAGTGTACGGATGGCAAGGAAAGTCAACCAACCACCTGGGGGGAACTGACTTGGGCCTTGGCGGGAAACTTGGAAGCTGGCCAAGAAGCCTCCTAGGTGCTGATGGAAACATTGCGTGCTAATTTTAATCGAAAAATGCGCGAAATGCACCAAACACACTCAAAACACACAACAACATCTCTCTGACGATGCTGTTGTCGGCTGTCCATCTGCACGGCTTTAATTAAGGTGGTGAGTGGTTTGAATGGCTTGACTGCCCTGCCCTGTCTGTGGCTTGGCGGGTAAATTTTGTGCGACCCGCTGCAACACGATGATTTTCCACAAGGACGCACCACTCAAGGAAGACAATGCAGACAGGCAGGCAGGCAGGCAGGCAGGCAGGCAAGCAAAACACGACACAGCACAACCAAGCCAGCGTTGGACAAGCAAAGCATCGCTGATTCTGTACTGTACCTGATCAACTCCTCAGTTTACCGGTTCCATCAGCATTTGCCCACCGCCGACAAGGCCACGGGCTGCACAACTTGCACAACGGCACAAACGCACACCTGCAAATCCTCCTGCATCTGTCATGCACCTTCCTAGTCAACCGGGCGGCGACCAGGAAGACGCCTCCTCGTACCTGTACCGGGGCCTAAAAGTAAAGTGCAAGGCTCCTATCCTCGGGATGAACCAGTCAGCCAGTCAGCCAGTCAGCCAGTCACTGTCGTCGACGCTCAACAGCCAGCAGCTTCAAATAGAATCCGGCCCGCCTCCCACCGCCAACATGGGTACGGTGGGACAAAGCGGCAGCAGCTTATAAGAAAGCTTTCGACCAAGCAGAGCAAAGCAGAGCAAAGCAGAGCAAAGCAGAGCAAAGCAGAGGCAAATGGCAGAGAACAAGACGAGTTACGGGTAACCGGGCGTTGTTACTGGCTACAGCCATTGATACCCACCCGCATCAATCAGAGAGAAAAACTCTGTCTGGTGCTTTTCATGCCGGCCGGTGCCACCATGTCATGGCAAATTCATGCCCAATCGCCGGTGGCGGATGAAAGTGAAAGTGGCTTGTCAAGCACAGGATCCTCGATAATCGTTTGACAATTCCCCGTGGCTGGTGCATCGGCCGACAGTGGTTCAGCGTGGTTCACCAAGCAGCTCCAGCCTAGCCCTCATCCCGTCACATCTCACCTTCAACCAGCAAGATATCTGGTTTCATCACCGCACGGTCGCCTTTCGCTAACCTGGCACCGCTGCCCATTTTGAGACGACGACCAAGCTGCATTTGTACATACGGCAAGCGCACCACGTTGGGCGCGTTACTAACTTTCTAACTAGTGGTGTGTTGCATCGGCCACGCAGCTTGTCCAGTGTCGTAACGCAGCTTGGACAGCAACGACGACAAGGCACGGTGCTGGGCATCGCCTGCCCTGCTACAGGCTACCGCGAACCATTCATCTCGTCATTCCCGCACTTGCAGGCCTCTGTCTGATCATAGACATCATAATGACAGATCCAACTAAGCTACAGCACCGCTTTCGTCGCCATTATTACTTTTGTCGGCCCGCCCCCGCCGCGACATCAAGCCTGGTGCTGGCCGGCTCTTCGTAATAACTACTTGTTAGCAGCCTTAATCTCGCCCTCCCTCCCACCAAGTCACACCAGCACCGCATCATACTAATAATAAGGGCGCCAAATACCAGCCAAATATTGCTTTTACAGCATGCCCCAACATGACCACCTCCCGATGCGCTGCATGATACTACTTGTCACTTATTGCATCTGTCTCATTGGCGCTTGCCAAGAAGGTTAAATCCGAATGCGGTGCTCCCTGGCCACAGTGACCATGGAAGCCGAACAAGGTTGAATTTCGCGGACGGAGTACGGACCACAGCACGCCTCGCGGCCGTTGTCTAGACCCGACGACCCCGACGAACCCGTCTGCGCCGTCGAACCTTGTCTACTGCCGGCCACGCGGTCGGTCTGCTGAGTGTTAAAAAGACTTCGAAGCGGGGAGCTTGATTGAATTCGCCACAGGCCATCCGCAGCTGCCGAGTCAAGCGTCAAACCACGACGTTGTCTCCTCTTCCATGGTTTCGACTCGAGACCCGTCAGCTCCCCCCAGCCACGCCACGCCGTCATGCACCCTCTATAACTCTCTTTCCACGTCCTCTTCCAGCTTCCGTCATCGTCTCTCTACCAGCCCGCCCAAAACTTGAAACACTGCTGCAGACTCGCAGTCTCTTTGTGGTCTTGTAACCTGCTTCTCACGCACTGTGGCTTCCCGCTAGTTGGGGTCGTCGCTTGCCCATTGTTCCGATGTCAGCAGCCGGCCAGCCTGTGTGCCTGTCTCTCCCCATCGCCAACTGGCTGGTTCAACTCCGCGCATCATTGCCGGTTCTTGCGAAACAAGTTGTCGACTTGCTCCCCAGCCAATCTCGATGCAGGATAGCACTTCGACCACATCGAGCCATGGCGCCGCCTCGTTTCCTCTTTTAGCTGTGGTCTCGACTGTCCCGTATAAATCAGCAAAACGGCGCGTAGCCTGAGACCCGCATCGGCTCTCGTATTTCTCCAATTTTCGACCAAAATCTGGCCAAACTCAGTTGTACTGGCCCCGGTCCCCGTCGCGCGGTTACATACAGAACGCGGGAGAGCCGTGCTTCTTGCAAATGGGAGCCCGAAATTGGCATGCCGCTCTCAACCCCGCGCGGTCGGTTCGGTGAGCCGGCGCCGCCCAGTCGCTCTCATCCAATCCTCAGATGCACGGGAGATGAAGGACAACCCAGGCCCAGCTGAGGGCGATCCAAGATTGACTTGACGGATCGTGCGGAACTAGATCATCACACTGACAGGGTCTTGAAATTACAGTTTTGGGCGAAGGTATGTTTCGCCTCGCTGCTTTGGTGCTTGCTTTATTATCATGAAGCAATCCGTCGCCCAGACTCGCGTGAGGCTAAATCACGATGTAGAAGCAGCACCTGACTGTGGCAGATCACAGATGTCCCTCTTAAAGTCATGTCTACTACGGTTCCAGAAGCAGACAGATGATAAGCGCCTCATCGCAAACATTTTATGTACCTACGTGCATCGCAAACATGCAATTCTCTGTTGCAAAAATGCGTTTTTCAATCAATGGCTCTACGCACAATAGTTTTCGAGGAAAGATGGCCAGCCAACACCAGAGAGAGGCTTACCGCTAAGCAAAAAACTTTTTTAGCCGATGATTTGGTTTCAGCTTGCCGTTGCTAATTTGAAACAATTTTGACAAGTCGTTTGACTGGTCATCCTACTGGAGCCCATTTCGGAGACGAGGTCCCCGACCCCCGAGGTCATAAACAGCCTCTTCCTGGGGAAGACTGTGGCCTTGAACGAGACTACGGCCCTTGCTAGCAAAAATTGACTGCTAAGACAATTGTCTTGCTAAAAATTAATAGGCAAAGATGAAGGTCATGATGTGGGATCTGCACGCGTTCTTTTGACACACCGCCTCCAGCGGTAGTACAGCACCCAGCGTCTTCAAGACCGCAAGGCGGACCATAACCTTGATCGCAAATACTATTCGAGGATGAAAACCTGGTAGTCCCCAGAAGCTCGATCTAAACTTGCATTGTTAAATTCTAAAAGAACACTTATTTGTTGACACAAATTCTCCATAGCCCTTCTTATGTTCAACACAGCACCAGAACACCCAACTCGCAAACACGCTTCCGTTCACCATACTCACGGGCCACCCATCAGCTCCTACAATTATGTACCATGCATGGCCTGGCAGTAGACCTCGTGACACTTATCTATCCTCGTGCCCTACACTGGCTGGTCGCATGAACAGATGACGGGCCGCCCAAGGGACGTTGAGACAAGTGGTGGAGAGCAGGATGAGCATTGTACTCATCAGAAGCTGTAGAACGGCGGCTCCCAGTCAAATTCTCCGTGGCATCCTCGGCTTGTGGATTACCGGGCTTCTCCGGTCGGCTGAGGCTTCACGGTGATCGGGCGGTCAACCCCTACTGAGGTCAGCTGCGCGCCCGCAAGGGCGTGTTGGTCCGGTCTCTCTTTTCTTCTTCATAATTCTATTTCGGCTACCCCATGTCTCTGAGCCCTGTGTAAATGCGATGGATGCGACAGGGGTTGCCCCGTGGCAGATACCCCCATCTCCTCGCACACGTCTCCGAGGTTGCTGAACGTGATCTCCCTGTCAACTCACTAATACTGGAATCTCGCGGAAAGGGTCCAACTATTATGCCCGAACATGGGTAGCATCCTGTATATTCAGAACTATTCGTCGGCCTGCGCGCATCTGCTCACAGCTTCGAGGTCGGCGCCGCCTCATGGTTGAACAGCCTCGGCTCGTTGGAGAGGTCCTCGCCCCTCGCCGCGCGGATCTCGTTCACCAGCTCGACGACCCTCTCCGCGCACCCAAACGAGCCCTGGTATCCCCAGCCAGCATGGCCGTAGTTGTGCACCACCTCCACGCTCCCTCCCCCTGCCGCATCGCGCAGCGTCTCGCGCTCGATACGCACGCCGCCCGCACGGTACGGCCGCAGCCCGACCGCGTGGCGGATCACGTCCAGGCCGGCGACGCCCCTGCCGCCGGCGAGCGCCGGGTCGAGGCGCACGATGCGGTCCATGACGCGCGCCGCAATGTTCGGGCACGGCTGCGACTCCCAGTTGCCGATGTCGTAGGTGCCGCCGAGTATGGTGCCGCCGCCGGCCGCGCGCTGCATCGCGTAGAGCACCTCCCCGCTGCCATCGTCGACGCCCGAGGTGGCGACCATCGCGGGGCCGTCGTTGCGCACGAGCACGATCTGGCCGCGCGCCGGCGCCATCGCTGCGTCGCGCACGCCGCCGAGCTTCAGCGCGCCGAGGCCGGTCGCGTTGACGACGATGTCGGCGGGGCGGCCGGCGTGGGAGAGGCGCGCTGCCTCGGTCAGCTCGGAGAGCACGGCGCGCCGGAAGACGACGCCGTTGCGGAGACACTGCCCGACGAGCCAGGACAGGTACACGGGCGTGTTCATGCACACGCTGGTGAAGCTGCACCCGCTGTCCTGGCCGGGCGGGAGCTCGTCGGCCGTGAGCTCGCGGTAGTCGGGCATCAGGTGCCGGTACCACGGGTCACGGTCGAAGAGCGGATCCATGGGCATGGAGGCCGTTGCTTGGTCCAGGTCCTTGTGCTTGCGGTACACGAGAGTGTCTGTCGGTGAGGATGAAACGAGGAGGAGACGTTGTCAGCGTAACGTAGGACGATGTGGTAGATTGCCACGTGGCAATGAAGGGAACAGGAGCTACGACAGGGCCAGGTTGTGCCTTGTGCGCGAGATTGTGTATCGAGGGGCAAACAAATCTTGTGGCTCTCCTTGTGACGGGTTGTGATATATGCTTGGGTTGTTGATGCGCGCTACGTACTCTTGAAGTGGAAGCCGGCTTCTGGAACGTTTCTGCAGAGCCACTCAAACTCGGGCCATGTGCGACGCTCCCATCTGCTGTTGGCGTCTGAGCTCATGCTGTGAGCGGGAGAAGCAGTGTCAGCAGAGATGCAATGCATGCGTGCCTCGATCAGAGTAGGACGGGAGGAGAGGGAGGGACAAACGCACGGCATGACGTTGGCGCCCGCGACGGGCGACGCGTACTCGATGTCGTAGTCGCCAGGCATGTGCTTGGCCACGAGGGTGACTGTGTTGCCGTTGCTCTTGGACAGTAGATACGCCGACGTGAGGCCGGAGACGCCACCGCTGGATGGGATGACTGGCGGTTAGTGACGTGGTTTCTGCGGCGGTCAGACTGGAGTTGGGGAACTCTCTCTCACCCGACAACGACAATAGTGGTGCTCATGATAAATGGCTGTTGACTCTGTCTGTGGTAGGTCAAAGAAGATGCCAAAATTCGCAGTTGGGTCAAGGAAGAGACAATGACCTACATTCTCGTTGAGGAGAGAGAGGGAGTCAGCTCGGCCCAAGTCCACATCTTATTGCAGTTGTGCCGCGCGGAGCAGGTGGGTCGGGTTTGCGGCATCAGCCCTCCGCTCTCGGGGAAGCGCGGGAACCGGTGTCTCTCTACTCCGCTCCGCATGAAATAGGTAAAAACTTATTACGTGGCTGATTATCGCTTCCTGGCAAGAATACCAGCATTATCTTTAATGGCCCAACACAAAGCTGGCCTTGGAAGGCTGATAAGTTGGCGCTTTTCTGGCTGCCTACCCCTCTGCAAGATGTTTGGGTGCCAGGAACATCCTCTATTGAATTGGTTGCAGGCAGCGGCGGCCTCCGCTGGCTAGACGCTAATGGATTTCCACATTGATTGGCTCCGTCCGCCTTGACTCTGCGGTATAGTAGGCACGCCGTGTCTAATTCTTCTTTAGGTTGTCGTATCTAAGCCAATTCTAGCAAGCTTCTATCAAAGTTGCACAGGAGAACGCAAGTTGCAACGTAAGCACGAGGCAGCCTAGCTACAGCCCGGACAGAGAACCAACGTCACCAGGTAGTTAGTTATCGCACACAGCCTCGTCGTGGGCAAGTGTGGGAGCTTGCTTGATGAGGGTTCATTTTATGCATCTCTTTGTCACGTACCACATCACTGAATATGCGGCCTCGTTTTATAACTATTTAAAGCCTGATTAAAGTATTTTACTCTTTTTTAAGCACTTAATCAAGTCCTTGGAAGCTCTGTTAGCATGCCACTTGATGCCCCTACTTGCAACATCTTTGCGCTCGACAACTGCCAACTCCACATATAGGGCTGAAGGGAAGGCAGCAAAAGATATGACGAGGCCTCAATCCAGCCAGCCCAGAGCATTATAAAGTTAACCACTTCACCGTTCGCCCCTCCATCCCCATCAAGCTTCCATCTCTTTACTGGCGCCATTCAACGCCTTTCTAACGAATCTTCATCCCGCCCAACACTTCTCCTCCGACGAACAACACAGTCACCCATCAAAAGCTCCTACTCCTCCTTACCCCGCTGAGCGAGCCTCGCGCCACAACCAGCCCAGCCAGAGCAGTCACCCAAAAAGAACCCGTCCTGCGCCATCGCAACTCTCTTCTGCTACGCAAATCATGTCGGACCTCACAACGACGGCCGCCTTCGAGGGCATGGCTAGGGCTCTGCCCACGCACCCGCAGGGCGACGACTCGTCCGACCTGGCCAGCTCCTACGAGGCCATCGGCCTACTCCTCCACTCGTACCTCACATCTCTCGGCTTCACCCTCATCGGCCTGCACGAGGGCAGACCACTAGGTACGCCCGCCAGACCCCTCCCAATCACCAGCGCTCAACTTTCCCCTCGCCCGTTCATCAATCGTCTTGCTAACAACGGCAACGCAGCCGAGTGCCAGTCCCTCGCGCCTCGCCTCCCCGCCGCCTGGAACGCCGGCTTCGGCTCGCTCAGCTTCGTCTACACCCACGCGCAGCAGCAGGACGACAAGACCACCCACATCTTCCGCGTCGATAAGATGGGCGCCAGAGTCGAGATCCGCGGCACCACCTCCTCCCCCTCGTCCTCTGACAGCAACGCCATCCACCGCTTCGACGTCGCCGCCCGCGACGTCGTCCAGTCCAGCGCCCTACCCCTGCGCATCACCCTCGATGCCGACGGCAAGGACACCGGTGACCGCCGAGACCTCGTCGACAAGCTGCGTCGCGTCTTCGTCTCCGACGCCGCCGTCGCGAGCCTCCTCACGGACGTCCGCACCAAGATTGTCCAGCCCCTGCTCGGCGACGTCCCCGCTGCCGGTGCCACCGAGGAGCAGGCGGAGGAGCGGGAGCAGGTGCGCACGTTGCGCGAAGAGCGCTTCCAGCAGGAGATGCGGGACCCGAACCGGCCGTTTGGCGGCGACCAGCCCTCCTCGGGAGCAGACGTGCCCCTCCCGCGACCGGACGAGCTGCCCGAGTCGGCGCGGCCCCGACGCCCCGCAGCCCCCAGCGGCGAGTTCATGCCTCCCGGCTTCGACGACGAGTACGACCTCAACCGCCCACCGGCCGTCGGCGCAGGAGGTCTCGTCATGCCCGGCGGCAGCGGCCGCTCCCCGTTCAACATCGGCCACGACGACCTGCACCCGCCCGGTCTCGGGCCGCACGACCCCCTCCGCAGTTCCGGCCTTCCCTTCGGCGGTGGCGGCGGTGGGGGTGGTGGCTTCGGCGGCATGCACCCTACCTTTGACGACCCCCTCTTCGCCGGGCAGGGGGGCCGCACCGGCCCGGGCAGGGGCTCCGGCGGCGAGTTCGATCCCCAGGTGCCTCCCGGGGCGCGGTATGACCCCCTTGGTCCCGGTGGCGGGCCTCGCTTCCCTGGGCCGGGTAGTGGCCAAGGCGGTCATCCGTTCGGAGGTGGTGGTGGTATCATCTAACAGGAGAAAACTGAAACAAAATAACGAGAAGAGGGGGAGAACAGGAATTCTTGTATGACTAGGGCTGCCTTAAAATGCCGAGAGAGAAAAGTTCGTGTACGAATTAATGATAATATGACATACGGAGGCCGCTTTCAAAAGTCGTGCCTTGCGCTGAAATTTAACACGTTTACGAATGTTCAGTTCAACAATAGCTAGCAAACGAATTTGCTAATCACTTTCAAAATATATGGCTACCTCGTTGAATTTTCTCGGCAGTAAAGATGGTGTATTAAAGTTTCTCGCACTTCGGGAAAACTGCACTCCATTATCTGCCGCCATATACATAGACATGTTTCAACGGCACCAAATTCCAAGGCGGAAAAAGAATATTCTGCTCCCATCAACACCTTCTTCCCTCTGTATTTATGACGTCAATGCCTCGAATGTTTCCCTTCCATCTCACCAAATGAGATCACAACGCATATATCTTCCAAACTTAGCGCGCTGGCCCCCAGATCCCATGACAGAGTGTTGAAGAATTGGCACCCGTGAGACCGGGAGAGCGGCGACAGCAATTTTTGGGCACTCACTCTACTGTGCCACCGAGTGGGCCAGCTCACTCAGCTTCTGTCGTTCAGCCTCCTGGAGTTGCGGGTACCAGTGGTTGAAATCGCCAATATTCTCTTGGGAAGCACGGATAAAGAAATCTGTGAGATAAGCCTGCGTCTCGTCATCGGGCTGACGCTGGCCACCATTGTCCATATAGGACATCAAGTCGCCCTTAACGGCGTTGAGAGTCATGTCGAGAGTCTCGTCGTCTTCCCAGCCGTCTTCGCCGTCGTCCTCATCGAGCTCATTTGAACCAGCCACGGCTGCTGCTGCAAGGTTGGCAGCGGAACGGACTCCAGAGGCAGATAAGAGCTCCTCAATCAGGACCTTGACGATCTTGAGTTGTGCAGGGACAGGGGAATATTGGTCAGGGCCTGTACATACTTGTTAGTAGCTGCTCAAGTCTGCTAGTTGAAAACACACTTACGTTGCTTAGAGCGCGAGCGTGTCTTAATCATCCCGTCGTCGTCTACGACCAAATCACCCTTCACAATAATATTCTTCAGACGGCTGTCATTCAGCGCAAACAGCTTAGAAAGGGCAATAACACTATAGTTTGGTTGTCAGAGATTGCCGGTAAGTGCAGCAAACAGAGAAGGACTTACTTTTGGCGGATTTCATCATAGCCAGCAAAACTGACAGAGTTTTCCAGCCACTTGGACATGACAACTTGAAGGCCATTCTCATTGGGGTTTATCTGGATCTGGCTTAGGAACTCAACGACATCCTGAGCACCGTTCAGAGATAGACGTGCAAAGACGAGGATCAGAGACTGAATTATAGCGGCAGCCTGAGCAACAGCCAGGCGGTTGGCAACGGCTTGTAGTAACTGTAGAAGGAAAGGTCCTAGGCGTTCTTGGCCGGCTTTTTCTACAATCTCAGCCGCAAGACCGCCGACTTCAGACGCAGAGTTATCTTCAATGCTGGGACCAAGCAGCCGATCGACAATGACAAGGCAGACCTCGAGACCAGATCGGCCATCAGCATCATGCCAGCTAAGAACTTGCTGATGGCCGTTTGCAAGCAACGACTTGACAATCCGTGATCCATTTCGAAGAATATCACCTTCAGTGGACTGCATCAACAAAATGCTGAGCTGGGGCAAGATGGCAGCGACAAAGCCTTCCGGAAGAGGGCATGGGGCATTCTCAGCCACAACGTCAAGCAGCTCAATAGCAATAGAGACAAGAGTGCTATCGGATGCTGCGCCATTTGCGTCGAATGCAGAAGTAAGATTCGGGATAACAATGGCAGAGAGGCGCGAGAAGGATTCTTGGTCAGACATGCTGATGCAAAGCTCCTCAAAAATCTCGCTAACGATAACAGTGACCTGAAAGTTGTTTGATCCAAGTTTGGCGAGTAGAAAGAGAAGGTCCACGGATCCAACTTCGCTCGACAGTGTAATTTCGTGGTTAAGGCCGATGGCAGCACGAAGGGCAGCGGTCAGGGTCACAAGCAACTCGTCGGCATCCTGCATCTCTGATTGATTCCTGGCTTCCATGAATGTCTTGATGGCATTAATTATTGGGAGCTGGTGATTCACAGGGACCTTTCCAGCCTCGATGAGGTCGGTGATGGCCTTTACACAAGCAACCTGGACAACCTCGGATTCTTCGGTGTTGAAGTTGATGATTCGTTCAACAAGGGCGAGAGGGATATTATATGAGCGGCCGAGAATTCCAGCCACGAGGTAGCCACGAGCACGAAGAAGCGGCTCTTCCGCTCGGTTGATTGCATAGTCGACAAGCTCGAGGTAGGCATGAGCGACAATCTCCGGGATAGCTTTGTTAACGTCCTGGAAGTCGCTCGCCAACATGACGAACAAGTAAAGGGCCGCTTCTTGGCTTCTCCAGTCCTTGCTAGGAAAAAGTTCCTTTGTATAACCGAATAACCCGTCAATTGTTTTGTCGTTGAACCATTCTCCCATTTTAATAAGGAGATCTCCCGCTGCAGTTCGAGCAGTGTAGTTTGCCGTGACTGACGTCTCTTCCGCCAAGAATAGAGAGCAATCTATGTCCCAAAGTTCTTCTTCTTCACGGATAACACGTGCGTAGCCTCCCAGGAGCTTCATAATGTCCACCATCCAAGGAACTTCATGGGCAGCGTGGGCCTTGAGCTGTCGATCAAGCTCTGCCTGAACAGGAGGCGCACGGAAGCATTGGTTCAAAAAGTCGAGCTCTTCAAGCACGAGGAAGTCCAGAGTGTAGGGAAGACTGTCGACATCTTCGAGGCGGCCTTGGGCATCATTGTTGATGTAGAGATGTTCGTAGCTGGGCAGAAGAACAAGAAGTTCTTCCCAAACAGCAGTGAAAAGGGTGGTGCTTTGCGGTAGCAGAAGATTTGGAAAGACTCGGCGGATGCGAAGCAATGTCTTAACGACCTGAAGCTTGAGGGAGATGATACTGTTCCACTCTGTCGGCTGAACATTATCGGGATTGCTGGTTTCGGGAAGGCGGCTCTTGAGGACATTGAGAAAGAATGGGTTCCAATCTTTCAGAAGTTCTTCGGCAAATGCGGTAACTTCAGTGGCATGGTCTTCCTTTACCATACTCATCAAGTCAAAGCAGCCACGGAACACAGAAATGGCCAGGGATCTTATCAGAGGTTTCCGGTCTTCGCTAGTAGCAATCTGAGTAAGAGCGATAGCGATATCTCTTGCCATTGTAAAGAACTGATCTTCAGTCAAGCTTTCTTCAACGAGATCGCCGAGCACGCGAAGAGCACCATGTAACTGAGAGTCGTTGCCGTTGGGAAACACGGACAGGACGGTGGGTAGGAGCGAAGGCCATTGTTCAGGGAAGTCGTGAATCGCAATCTTGCCAAGGGCGTAGCTACAAAAGAGGGTTAGCAGCGGAACCATGCAAAGGGGAGTTGTAAGGTTGCGACGTCTAGTTGGTTCAGCGTACCTCGCAGCAATCTTGACTTTGCGATCGTCTTCGGAGCTGAGGGCCAAGTCAAGGAGGGACTGTCGGACTAGCTGCCTAGTATCATCGGCAATGGGAATGGGGGCGTCTGCTCCAGGATCTTCATTGGACCAATTGTTCTCTATGAAGAGGCGGAGGGTGCTGAGGGCGAGCTGACGAGTGCCAATGTCGACAGCAGTGTGCGAGGCAATATTGGCGAGGGACACTGAGTATGCTGGACTTGTCTGGACTCTCTTGAGCTCCATCTCGGCGCCCATACGCTGATTCTGGTCAGGCTGGGCGGTAGCCGCAAGCAGCTGAAGCAACTGATCCTCCATGGCTGATGCTGGCAGGTGGCGGGGTTGTCGGGCGGCGGGGGGACGTGGTAAGGAAAAAGACGAGGTATGGAGGGGTATTTATCGCATGCGAAACAAGGTCTATAGCGTCAGACAAGAGAGAGGGCAATAGGTTGCCGGCAAAAAGAAATGGAAAATGCACAAGGGACCGCGTTTTCTGATGCAGAATAGCTGGCTAATGGCTGGAGTATGGCAACATGAAGAGGAGGGTTGAGAAAAAAAAAGCGGTAATGTTTTTGTGTACCAGTAGACGCGTGAATGGCGGTGATGGAGAAGAAGGCGCAGATTTCTGGAAGGTTAGAGGGCAAAGGAGGGGCGTTAATTGGTGTGAGGTCGCGGGTAGCGGGGCAGGAGAGCTCCTTGTGGCGGGGTTACAGTTGCCAGTTGCTACCAGTTGCCATGAAGTTGCCAGTCGCCAGCTGCCAGCTGCCAGCTGTCAGCCGCCAATTGCCAGCGCAATTCCATTTGCTGTACAAAAACCTCATCCTAGACCTACCTCATAGACACCTATGTATGTATGTATGTATGTACATACTTATGTAGGTAGTACCAGCGGCTAACCACGCTAATGAACGATCTGGGTTGTGCATGTTGGCCCCAAATCGATAACCAACTAATAGCCTCAGTCAGGCCACCCCGCTCCACTCCATGAGCGAGCAACCAGAATTAGTTGCTTTCATGTCGGCGTTCGAAATCGTATCGAGCAAAGGCACATGAGATAAGCAAGCCTGAAGAGCAGAAGAGGAAAGCAGTTCAAGTTATGATACGATAAAAGGTTCCCATAGCTGAAGCCGACCCCTGCCTTCCTAGTAAGACACGGTCTTGACCCCAACTTACAGTACATGCTGTATGTTGTATGACTGTATGTATGGCATGGAGTACCAACGGCCAGCACCTTCTTCACATGGCATCGCCACAAGTCCGGCCAACTCCGCCAACCAAGGTACATGACAATAAACAACATGCAACCTACAAAACCCCCTTTGGGGGCGTTTTGCAAGCAAGCATTATTCAACTTTTCTCTCTTCCCGACTAATGTACCCACACGAGAGATCAGCCAAGCAGCCTTGCCCTGTCTGATTGTTCCCCCAGTCAACTCAAGCTCTCAAGCCACCCACCCACCACCTTCATGCTCGTAGGGCACCGCCGTGACCACCACCCTAACATGCGAGTTGCTCGATTCTATCGAGTAATAGAAAATCGAGCCCAACTAATTCGTACCAGTCAGTTACACTAGCTAACATGACAGCGCCCGCTCGCTCTCGGCAAATTATCGCGGTTGTCATGTATTACATCCAATGCATAAAAACCAGCATCAGCTCATCTCATTAAATCACACAATTAATGACCAAGGCGATGACTTGAAAAGTCTCAGGACAAAGGCTGGATAGCCGTGCCGCAGCTCTCCCTGTCTCATACGCATGATTAAACATCCATCCTTATCACTGAGCAAGCGCTCACACTATCCGCATCTATGTATGTATCTCGTTATCACAGAAAATGCGGGGAAGATAAATCGCATCCTCCCATCACAGGCCCCGGTCCTTGGCTTCAACCACATTCCGCATTCCGAGGTCGGCCCCCCTGCACGCACGCAAACCTTACCAACCAAGTCCCAGAAGCCCACCCGCAATGTCAATCCTTTAATCCGCAATTAGCTATTACTTTGCTCATCCCGCAATGCAAGTTGCTCCATTGTCCCCGTCTCTCACGCCCTACTCGCAATCATCCAGTCCACTTCTTCTTCCTCCTTATCATCATCGCTGACCTCGTCAACCCACTCGATATGGCCCGACCACTCATGTGATGCTGGTGCGCCAAACAGGGCCCCGTGGCTGGCTGGCTATCTAGCTGCCGCATCCTGGATAAATCCCGAGTCTTTCCCATTCAGCAACTTTTTTTATTCTTGGCCCCCGAGCCTGCCACTTGGAGAGCTCCCCGGGCCGCACTAGTTGATTCCGTTTCGACGCCATTTACGCCCAAGTGGCTGACGAAAGCCCCTTCGGACCTCGCCGTGGTCAAGCCTACCGACCGACCGACCATGTCCCATCACTCTAGAGCTATATCTTCCTCCGTCTTTTGTCTCCGACCTAGATACATTTGTAGATAAATAGACTAGGCTTGCCCCCTCTCTCCCATCCCAATCTTGATATCGCCCATCGTCTATCGAAATACCCCAGCCCTTCCTTGAACATTCATGGAAGCCTCCCGCTGCCGGTTTCTGTAGACTAACCTAGCTCCCCTGTTCTCATACATGGCAGCTCTTATCTTTCTGCATTGCCTTTTATATAAAGAACCACCGAGCTCTCATTCTTCCAGACCTCCCAATCCCACTCACTCCTCGCTCTACACCTCCCAACCCCGCAGCCATGTCGCTGATGGGACATGTCAAGTATTGGGCTGACAAGCTGGCCGTCGAGACGGAGCCAGGGCTGACTTCAGCCCAGCTCATGGTGCGGATGCCCTCCACGCGTCAACAAAGGCATTCAACTCGATGCAATTCGCTAATCTATCATTGATCAATTTCTCACACTACAGCTGTATAACCCCGATCTTAAACCTGTCGAGAAGGGGCGCCGACTATGGGGTGGCTGGAACTATGTCGGGTTTTGGATCGCCGACAGCGTCAACATTGGCACCTGGATGATTTCGTCTTCCATGATTGCTGGCGGCCTGTCTTGGTGGCAGGCTTGGCTGTGCGTCTGGATCGGCTACGCCATCTCGTCCGTCTTCATTGTCATCAGTGGCCGGATCGGCGCCATCTACCATCTCAGCTTCCCTGCCCTCAGCCGCGCCTCTTTCGGTGTCTGGGGTAGCTCATGGCCCATCTTCAATCGCGCCGCGATGTGTAAGTCGCATCTCGCCCAGCCTTCAGCTTGTCTTTTTCTTGATACTTACATTTACGCAGCATGTGTTTGGTATGGCGTCGTCGCGTACATCGGCGGCCAATGTGTGTACGTCATGATCCGCTCCATCTGGACGTCGTGGGACGCCGCCAAGATGCCTGGCTCGTTTGGCACGTCGGCGACCAACATCCCCGAATACGTCTCGTTCATCATATTCTGGCTGGTGTCCCTCCCTGCGCTATGGTTTCCGGTCCACAAGCTTCGACACCTGTTCACAGCCAAGGCCTTCATCGCGCCGGCCGGCGCCACCGCGTTCCTCATCTGGACGCTGGTTCGCGCCAAGGGCGCCGGTCCGATCATCACGCAGCCCAGCAGCCTCCATGGCAACGACTTGGCCTGGGAAATCGTCAAGGGCATCATGTCGTCGATTGGCAACTTCGCCACCCTCATTGCCAACGCGAGCGACTTTACGCGCTTCGCTCGCAAGCCTGCCCACGCTGCCTGGCCACAACTAATCATCATCCCGACCTCCTTTGCCATCACGTCTCTCTATGGTATCCTGGTATCATCTTCATCTGCGGTTATATATGGAGAATACGTCTGGAATCCCGTTCTCCTTCTTGGCAAGTTCATCGACGACGGCAGTTCTGCCGACCGCTTTGGTGTTTTCATGATTGCATTTACACTGGCATTCGCTCAACTGGGCACCAACATTTCCGCCAACTCCGTTTCCACAGGTACGAGCTTGGCAGCTCTTGTCCCCCGCTACATTAGCATTCGACGTGGCAGCTACATTTGCGCTGTCGTCGGTTTGGCCATGTGCCCGTACAACTTCATCGGTTCCTCGAGCAAGTTCACCACCTACTTGTCAGCCTACAGCGTGTTCCTCAGCTCCATCACCGGTGTCATCGTGGCAGACTATTACTTTGTGCGCAAGGGCTTCCTTTGCGTCAACGACCTGTACAACGCACGAAAGTCAGGCCCATACTACTACACGTACGGCGTCAACTGGCGCGCCTACACTGCGTACGTTTGCGGCATTCTCATCAACGTCGTCGGCTTTGCGGGCGCGGTTGGAGCAACCGTTCCTCAGGGCGCAATGTACATTTTCCAGGTCAACTTCTTCACCGGCTTTGGAGTTTCGGTGGGCATCTACTACACACTCTGCAAGCTGTTTCCTGTACCTGCGACCAGCAAGACTTGGATGGAAGTCGGTGTCGAAGACGAGGATTTCCGGCCGCAATACCAAGACGACAAGGTACCCGATGAGGAAATGGGCATTGATGCAGCGGAATTGGAGGTCAAGAACTCCAAGGCAACCACCTAAACAGTCGCGTCAGCGACCGGGCGGCCGCATATTAGTGTCCGATGGTCACTTCATGAGTTATGATGAATAAAATGGGCGTACTGTAGTGAATCCACATTATTACTGCAGTACCTGATCAAAAGTAACTTAACGCTCGCAATGTTGGCCGCTCAGACAGTGCGTATACCCATATCATTGAATTCATCGGGACATTCATTGGTAGCACAATGGAAGATCAGGGGCCTTGCTAGCGCGGCCTTGTTGACTCTACAATGCATGGTCAACGAAACAATGAGCGAAAAGATCAAGAATGCATGCAGCGGACTGCAAAAAGGTTCGATAATTCAAAAGAGCAAAAATAAATGCCCAGTATGAGAATCGAACTCATGATCTTCTCATTTCACCGTATAAATACTAGTGAGACGCTATACCACTTAGCCAACCGGGCTTGTTGCAGTGGATGTGATTCGGCGGGTTTATTTCCGCTTATGAGGTGCTAGTTGAGATTTAATTGCCGCCATCTTGCCAGCAGAACCACCCATGAATGTTCCCAAAGTGGGTCGCAGAATTCAGCACTGAAGAAGACCAGGACAATGCCATTGTGAGGAAAGAACTTAATGGTGGAGACTTGCGTACAGTGACTGATGGTACATGGCACCCATTTTGTTAGAAGAGGTCGGCTGAAGTTCTTACCAGTACGTACGTGGTGGAAGCATACAGTGCTGGAGACTGTATACAGGCTCTCCAGTTAGCTGCTCAGGGTACTAGTAGAAAGCTCGCGTTGAGGATGAACCGACAGCTACCTATGCGCTTTCCAGGCCGCTTTCTGGGGCCCTGGAAGCTGTATGCGACCTCGGACTCGCTTCGGAGCTTGCTGCCTCATATCATGCCCTCCTCAGCATCCTATCTTTTTGAGCTTGAAACCATCGCTCTCGAGACAAAAGATCACTTCGGCATCGGCGGCGACACAGTTCGATTTCCTCTTTCGGAGACGGTGTGGCCTCTGGATGGACCACTGAAAAACCAGGGGCCAACATTTTGGACCAGTTCGGGTCCCGAGTACCATGCAAGGTTCCACCATCGCAGTGTTGGCATGTTCAGGCGGGCTTGGTCTGGCCTGTAAACCTATATCGGCAGGTCATGAATTATACCTACCTTGGTATTTAGTAAGTAATTCGGACGGGAAGAGTCAGCAGATACAGAGTGGGGGACAGGATAGGACCAACATGACTTCGGAGCACAAACATGTTCGTGGAGCCCAGGCGGCGGGCTGAGGGAGGGCCGGCGGAGAGAGGAATGGACTAGACGAGGAAATTGCTGGGTTTTTATTAACAGATGAAAGAAAAGGCCCTGGAGGTTGAAAGAAGAAGCTTCTTCCCCGTTTATCGTACCGCGACTATTGATCATCGCCAGTTCACACCTGCCGGTCCGCCGCCCGAAAACACAGCTTGCCTGCCAGCTGGCAGCCTCACGCCACCTGGTGGTGCCTGTTTGATTTGTCGCCAGCAGCCCAGCTAGAGCTACCGGTTTAAATTTATCTTCTTTTTGCTGCCGCTTTGGCTAGCTGGGCAGTCAACAAAAAGTCTCATTTCTTTTCTAAACCGTTGGATACCTTATTACTTGCGGCTCCAATCAAGCTAACTCACAGCGGCACCGGGCCCTTGTGCCCGCCACTTGACCACCAAGGTTTCCTCCTCGGCCCATCCCAATCTTTGGTCTTCTCCTTTCATCATCGACGCAACCCTGACGCAAGCAAGTGTCGCCATCCGCTGCGTCGCGGGCTCCTCATCACAAGACAGCAATAAACGACCCGTCGAAGCCGCCAGTCATGCTGCTGATGCACTGTTGAGCGCGTCCCAACACAGGAACCGCCGCCGCCCTATCGCCACCGTGGGGTTGTTCTATTCTTCGCTTTCCCTCGCGGCCGGCAAGCCAGCCTCACCCCTCTCGACCAGAGCTCTCTCCTGGGCTTCGCTTCTCCCCCCCTCCCCCTGCGCTGGCTGCTCTGAACCGGGATCCTACGTCGCTGCGAGGCGGTGAAACCCCTGGTCTATGCCGCAAAACAACAAGCCCTGCCACAACTGTCGTCGCCGGCGTCTTCGCTGTGACAACTCGTGGCCAACATGCAACAAGTGCGCGATGACCGGGCAGGAATGCCTGGGCTACGGGAAAGTCTATGTGTGGACGGAAGCCATTGACGCGCAGGGCAACGTGAAGCCATCGTCAGGAGCCAGGCGAACGACAGTGGGCGAAAATCATGGTGTTGCGGGGCACCCCAGCCTGGCCCTCCGCAGCGCTCCACAGAGGTGCGCCGCGCGCACTGTTCCAGACCGCCAGCCCTCTGTAGGCACGGCCGCCAACAGTGCTCAAGCTGCTACCGACACGGCTATGCCGGCTCTTCCCCCGGCGGCGACCCAGAGCGTCTACCTCGCGCCGAGTCAGTTGACTGATCCCATTTTTCAAGACCTGCCCCGAAGCTCGAGGCACTATCTTGCTCACTGTGAGTTGAGCTATCTGAGCCGACCGTTCTTACGACACTAACATCGTCATGATTTAGTTGCCAACAGGGTTTGCCAGGACCTGGTTGCTCGTGATGGGCCCGGATCCAACCCGTTTCGAGAGCTCATCCCACTGACTCGAAAGCATCCCCTGTTGCTCAATATTATCGTTGCTACGTCGGCGCTGCACTGGGCCAACAGCTTTAGCCCCAACGCGTCGCTCTCGGTTGGCATAACTGACCCTGGCGGTTACCTAGCCCAGCTGCGCTCGAGAGATCTAGTATCTCGCCAGGCCGTGATAGATGCCCTGACAGCCAAGGATATGGCCATGGTGCACCTTCGCGGCGTCCTCCAGGCGCTGGATCCGGCAGGGAGCGAAGTGACTCTGGCAGCGATGCACTTTTTCGTCAAGTTTGACTTGATTGACCTGGAGCGAGGGGAAGCCAAGAGCTGGCAGGCGCACTTGACTGGCGCCAGCAATGTCCTGGCTCTTCTGACGGCGGCGAAGCCGCAGGATGCAACCAGCCACAAGCTGCGCGATTGTGTTGTAGCGGATTGCTTCATGTAAGTCGTCAACGCGAGACTTTGCAGTACATTTCTAATCCGCCTTCAACGGCAGATATCACATCTTGGGCTCGACACTGGCATCTGGGCCGTGGGCGGCACAGATTACCCACTACGCGTTTGAGCTCTTGCCGGTCTTGAAGAGGACTGAAGTCAATAGCTACTTGTCCTGCCCGTCTGAAATCCTGCAGATTATCTTGTCTGCTTCCCAGCTCTCCTACGAGATGCCATGCACAGACTTGGCACTCACTTCCGCGGACAAGGCGCTCGCGCTCATCCAGGAAGCATGCAGCTTTGACATTCGGGCATGGGCCACGCAACTCCAGCAGGTAGCCAAGGTGAAGGACGTGGAAAGCCGCATCCACGTGGCGTCGGCGCACCGTTCTGCCGTCTGCCTGTACATCATGCAGGCAGTGCCGCTAGCGCGAGCGGCATCTAGAGAGGATAAGCAGACTCTGGCCAACGTGGACAAGCAGCTACTAGTCAACGACATTCTAAACCACTTATCGCAGATTGGCGAGGACGATCCCTACTTCAAGGCATCGTCTTGGCCGACATTCATCGCGGGGGCCGAAACGACAGATAACGATACGCGAATGTGGACGATGACGCGGCTGATGGATATTTGGAAAGTGTGTCCCTGGGGCTACGTCTTTACCGCGATCGAGATGCTCAAGGCGACATGGGAGATGCAGGACAGACGGCCGAGAAATGAAGATGTCAATTGGCTGCAGGGGTTGAAGGAAATGGGATTTGAGAATTTGATTGTATAATTGGGAAAAGTCGGAACGGAGTTTTTTTGTTTTTTCTGTTCGAGATAGCTCTTGTTGCGAGTCTTTGTTGAATATGGAGTTTGGATGCTTGTGGCACCCAAATCTGGCAGGATGAAATGGGGCAAAATTGGTTAAACGGGCGCAGCTAGGAGTACGTGGTCCTGTAATATCATTATAGAGCATTGAAGAGAATGTAATAATAGTTTCTTGTCAGTCAGCAGCGTAGGGGGCTCTCTTATCAGCAAGAAGACGGAGGAGGAAGCGAGGTCCGTTGGTGACGGCCTGCCCTGTACTTGTTGGGATAGTTGGTCAGTGGTGCGGCGAGACTTGGCCGAAGAAGCGAGAAGCGAGAAAAAGCAAGTTGCGATAGCTGTGTTTCGTGCCGACTTTTGAAGCAGCCTAATTCAAAACTGAAGCTGGAAAAACGGAAACATGTACCTTGTAGCTACTCAGTTAACTTGCTTGGCCTGGCGGCGGCTTTATATGTGCCTGTCGTTATGGGTTGTCTGGCTAGGCTCAAACACAGGGTACCTAAAACAGGACTTGTGGCTGTCTAAAAATACACATGTCGAGGCTGGATAGAATTTTTCTCTTTTCTTGGTATTTCATTTTAATCATCGTTAACTCTGGACCATTCCCTACGGCAAAGTCGGATGTTGAAAACGAGCTGGGCGGTGCCTCCTCACTCGTCATTGCCATTCTCGTCATTGCCCTTGCAGTGATGGTAGGTAGAACACACGCACACAGCCTCAAGAATCACCCGAGATTGCGGTTTCAATATGTTAATGCAGGCAGAAAACTCTTATGAGAATCTTCGGCTTATGCAACTCGCCTTCTCGAAAGTTGAGCGATCGGCGAAGCAGCGAGTACAACGTCCCCCCTCCCCACCGCCGTAGAAGCAGAAACAGCAGCGTGACAGGTTGGCGTTTCACATGAGCCTCCTCCCCTGGTTCGTCGACGACGTCTGCCGTGCAAACGCATGACTGAGTTTCCCTTGGAGCATAAGAAAAGGGGGAAAGAATCACACGGCTCTGCGTGGGAATCGCATGACGGTAAATCAGTTTGAGCGCCCGCGTTTCGATGGGTTCTCGCGAACGGCGCGATCGCTGGTGATTTTCTTGCGTTTGGCGGGTTATGTTATAGGACTGCATTTCGATACTGAGAGTGCTGATAATGATTATTATGACAGGTCAAGAGTTGAATTCCAAGATTGAATTGAATCTTGATTTTACATGTTGTGAGAGGCATGACTCTCCGATGGGGACAAGAATAGAAGCACGAGGTCATCACAACCAACATCTACCTACAGCGATGCTAGTCCGCCGGGTTGCATGTAAAGCATCTCGGAGAAAAAGGCATCTCGACACTAGAACGATAGAGGACGCTGTAACAGCCATCATCTATGCAGCTAGCGATGATACTCGTTCCAAGCTTTCCTCCATCTTTTATTTAGCAGGTACCACCATCTGTAGCAAGTCTCCGATGCCCACGGACTCTCTACCGACGTCACATCGTCCATTCCCGCGTAATGTTAACTGACAGCGGCGATAACAGGATATCCCAACAAGTCCTCGGACATTGTCTTGTCCGATTCTATTTCCTTTCCTCCTGTTTCCGCTCCCTGTTCCCGTATCAGCGCAACCCGCCGCCCCTAGTTCACTCGGGTTTCATCAAAGACAGCGCCCCTCCGCCCCCTCACCCACAGTAGACCGCCAAAACAATCCTGAAGGATATGAAGAAAATAGAAAATAAATTAATTAAATCGAACAAGCCCCATGTTCCGTTCCGAGCAACGGATCCGGCCCCAGACCCACTCACCCTATGCAAACCCCGTCGGCACTGCGCCCCCCCAATGGTCCGGGGAGGATACCATCCGGCAACAACTACCCAGCCAGCCACCAACCACATCACGGCCCATCACTCGCCAGATCATTTTCTTCTTCTCCCATTCTCGAGGACTTCATATGACTATATTCGTACCAGTTCCTTACAATGTCTTGGCCCCTCCCTACCCGGAGGCCGTCCCACCCTAACACACAACCCATGTCCCCAGTAACCCTCGGCGTCTCGAAACGACCAACGGCTCCCAAAAGAGACACCCAGCCAATCTTCTACAACCAGGTTTCTGTTTTTTCTTAGCAAAACTTTTTCTTCCAAAACAACCCTGACCACCGAAACTCGTCACAGATGTGATCCTCATCCCCATTTGGGACAGGAAACGCCCTGCCTGGCCGGTCATGTCTGCCGTACTGCGCCCTCGACGTGTTTTACATCACGGCTTCTTCCCCTGTATCGCATCACGCAGCGTCTGCCAAGCATTCGTATAAATACAATGTTCCTATCCCTTGATTACGCTCTCTTTCTTGCTCATCCAGACAACAAGCTCACACAATCTCCTCATCCTCATCCTCATCTCCTTCCTCTTCATCCTCAGCATTACATTCTTGAATTAGCCCTGGCGGCTCTGGTCTTTTTACCTTGAACTATACTTTTTTCTTCCTTCCTAATTGTCTCTCACACATCCCACCCACCACCTAATACCCTTCACAATGCGTTACGCTCTCGCCTACGCCGCCCTCGCCTCCACGGTGTCGGCCCATGGACTCGTCACCATGATCAAGGGTGACAATGGTGTCATGATGCCCGGTCTCGGTGGTACGTTATCCCTCCCAAACACATAAGCACGCATAGAATAAACCTGCTGACACAACTTGTACCTAACAGTCACTGATGGCACGCCCCGTGACTGCTCCTCCAACGGCTGCGGCTCGCAGGCCGACACATCCATCATCCGCAACCGTGACATGCAGCAGAACCCTCTGGGCAAGACGCAGGGCGGTGGCCCCGTCGACGCCGCTGTTAACGTCGCCCGCTTCATGGGCTCCAGCAACACCTCGCCCCAGAACAAGGGCGCCTCCGGCGCCACCGGCCAGGAGGACGACCTCTCCGGCCTCCCTGCTGGCGCTGCTAAGCGTCACGAGGAGCGCAAGCGTCAGCTCGACAAGCTTTTCGGCGGCCTCCTTGGAGGTGCTGGCGGTGCTGGCGGTGCCGGCGGTGACAAGGCTGCTGGCGGTGCCGGCGGTGCTGCTGGTGGCCTCCTCGGCGGCCTCGGCGGCGGCGGCGGCGGCGGTGCTGGTGGTCTCCTCGGCGGCCTCACCGGCGGCGGTGGCGGCACCAAGAGCAACTTCGCCGCCGAGACCATGGTCGCCGACACGGCCGGTACGGGTAACAGCCAGGGCCTGCCCACGTCGGACAGCAACGGCGTCGTCAGCCTGGTCTACCGCCAGATCAACCAGGACGGCGCCGGCCCGCTGTCCGCCACCGTCGACGGCACCTCGGGCGGCAAGGACGCCAGCGCCTTCCAGAACGCCGAGGTCGTCAAGGACGTCCCCGGTCTCGGCGTCGGCGGCCTCTCCCTCGCCACCAACACCGACTTCCCCCTCCAGGTCAAGATGCCCGCCGGCATGACCTGCGACGGCACCATCGCCGGCGTCAACAACGCCTGCGTCGTCCGCGTCCGCAACAGCGCCGCCGCGGGTCCCTTTGGCGGCTCCGCCGTCTTCACCCAGAGCGCGCCCGCCCGCAGGGCCGCCATCGCCTACAGGCTCCGCAAGCGTATGGAGATTGCCCGCGAGGCCGTCCCGTTCACCGAGGTCGACGAGGAGGAGGAGCTCGAGGACGAGCACGAGGAGTAAGGGAAAATGACAAGAAGGTCTGGGCCCTTGTTTCCGGTCACAAAAGTGCCAGCCCGCCTGAAATGATGACACATATATTGTAATTTTCCTAAGAAGTCATTAGCTATCTCCGAGTTTTCTTTTTTCCTTTTTAGTCAATTTCATATAAATTTTCTTTAACCAAGCCGTGTTCACTAGCAAGTCGGGAGGATTCTGCTTCAAAACACAAAAGAAAGGGTTTCATTGTTTAACGGTAAAAGGAGAATCGTTTTCCAGCCACCAACGCCAAAAAGAACTGTATCCCAGAATTGTAATCATAAAAAGCACAACATCATCGGGGACCCCCAAGACGGTATGGTACTAGCTTGCTTGTGCAAAGACTCCCGAGTAAAAAAATTGAATAGCAAATATCAAATGGCTTTGTCCCAAGAAATAGGAATAAGAACTGGCAGTATTGGTTGTTTCGTGAAGGAACATGTTCAAGTCAAACCGCACCCTCCCCAATCACAAATCCTTCACCATCGCCGACTACAACTCGCATTAGCTCGCTGGCAAGGGGGATACAAGGGGTACGGCACGCTTACCTGAATGCCGAGTTGGTCGGCTTGCGACGCTTCGCCTTGGGCGGCGGCGCGATCCTCTCCGGCCGGCGGCGCGGCTCCGAGTCCGTCGAGGGCCTGCGGTCGGAGACGCCCAGCAGCTCGGCCTCGAGCGAGTTGAGATCCGACGACCGGCTGGAGACGGATGAGTTTCGCGATCTGGGCGAGCGGGAAGGACTTGGGCGCCGCTGCGGGGAACGCGACCTTCCACGATTCAGAGGGGGCAGATCGTAGCTGTCTCGACGTCTGCTGGGGCTTCGCGAGCGGTCTCGGCTGGCGCGGCGGAACCTCTTGAACGGGCGTTCGTCTTGTTCATCTTGCGCCGACGACTCGGATTTAGTTGCGTGTCTGGCGGTGGAGCTCCTGTCGTCACAGTCTCGGTCTTTGTGTCCGCCAATGCGACCGATATTCTTCTCGGATAGCTTGGGGGAGACAGGAGGGGCATTGGCGGTGTTCTCGTCCCCCAGTTTTGGAACATGTGCTTCTACCACCGTGCTGGGTTTCGGTGGCAGAGACGGAGCACTGTTGACCAGTGTGGGAGTGGTCTCAGCCGCCTTAGGAGTAGAAGAGTCCCGTTCAGATCTGTCGGCAGCTTTATGATGGTGCGGGGTTGCATGATGTTTCTCGCCATTGCCGTTGCTTCTGCGACCTTCGAAGTGGTTTGGGGGCGATCTCTGTGCTCCGGAGCTGTGCTGATTCAGTGAGTCCTTTGACTGTTGTCGTTGCATCCGTGGATGGTTCGACCCATGATTTCCCGCAGAGGAGCGTCTCCTATTGTTATTCTGCTTTCCGGGTCGATTTTGAGGCCCTTGATGGTGTTGGGCAACGGAATTGCTCTGGCCGTGGCTATTATGGATGATCGGCGGCATTGATGCTGGGCTTCCATGATTCCGCCCAGGATGGTGGTCCTTAATATCTTTAGGTCTGTTTTGGTAGTCATGTTTCCGCTTGTTGTTTCTTTGATCACGCCCGTGATCGATATCGTGAACGCTCTTTGGTGGCTTTGGCGGTAATGCATGAGTTATGGGTGCGGGGGGTGAAGATGCAGCTGGCTTTGGCGGGGAAGAGGCTACTTGCGCGGCATGGGACTTTGGAGGTGACGGAGCCGAGTTTCTGTGCGGCTGCGGCGGGCGTTGGTGGTGACGCTTCGGGCCGCCCCCAGATCCTTGCGCGTATGATCCGCTGTAAGCTGGCCGAGGTGGAACAAACTGTTGGCTGTCATGGCCGGAGTATGGATAGGCGCCGTAGTTTTGCGCTGCCGGAGGTGCCGCGCCGTACGCAGGAGATGGTCCCGGGTATGGTGGCCGTGGCTGCTGACCATGATAAGACTCAGATGGGGTGTGGTAAGGAGGTTGATAGTGAGGCCCATGGCTGGGCAGAGGCGGCGGCGGTTGCCCATGGCCTGGAAGGTAATGGTATTGCGGAGGATATGAAGGTTGAGGCGGAGGATATGAAGGTTGAGGCGGAGGAGGTGGAGGTTGATGCGTAGGCTGATGCGGAGGCGCCGAGTAGGAATTATGCGGTGGAGGGTATCCGGGAGGTGGTGGAAAATGCGCACCGTAGCCTGTTGTTGGAGGTGGAGGGCCGTACTTGGTGATGATGGGTCCTTTGGACCTTCTGCCATCATTTTGCTGCGCGCGGCCGCTCCCTTGTCGCGTCGCAGAGGCATTTCTCCAAGCTGCAAGACCGCTATGGGAGAGGTTAGAAAATGCAGTGATGATCGAGTGTAAGTTTTCTTACGCTGGCGTCTCACGTGTTGGCTCGGGACAGGCGACAGCCCAATGGCCCATGCCACCGCAGTTGTAGCACTGCGGCTCCTCGGGACGACTGGACTGGGTAGCGATTTGGTCCGTCATTTCGCAAGACTCAATCGCTGGGGAAATTTGGCGCCCTACAAGCTGTCTCAAGGTTTGTGCTTGGCGCGCCGGTCAGGGCGTCGCCATCAGGAGCCCTGGGTGTGTGTCAAGGAGAGTATGTCTTTAACGGTGGCATGGGAGGTCTATCATCGGGATTTTGCGTCATCTATCAAGTCACCGTGTTGAAATGGTAACCTATGGCAGAAATCTGCGACGGGGGAGTCGTGTTAGCGATCGGCGTTGAAAGCCCGTCATGGCTTCGCGGAGGTGTCACTCACAGCGGGCGCAGCGTAGCGCGATTCGCCTGATCGGTGGCGGCGAAAGCACTGGCAAAGCTCACGGCATACCCCTCCCCAAGCGGGATTCGCAAGCGAGAGAGGGGCTCGAGGACATAAAACCGGAGGGCAGAATGAGGCGTTGGAGGCCTTTTTGATGTTGATGAGCGCAGCGCTTCGGTCAGCGCCTCGCTGCGCTGCGCGAGACGTTGGACCACCACGTGAGGTGCGGACGCACGGGCCATGCATGCAGGTAGTGCGTTTTTGGCTTGCGATCATGCAAACAAGCTGATTCAGGCCTGTCTCTGTGTAGCCAACTGGACATAAGGAGGGGCTGTTTTTTATTAAATCGCATAGAATACAAGTTCATGTCTATGCTTGTCTGTGTTTCCCGATATGCAGCGCAGATGCCAGTCCTCCGCTTTCGGAGCGCGTGGGCCAGTCCTATTTCTTGTTGCATCGTTGAAGCACAGCACATCTTTGTGCCGCCTAGCACAGGTTGGGCACTTGACCTATGTATCCAATATATTGAAACGCGACTGCGATGTTCTTCACGGATCCGAAATCAACGCTGTATTCATTTTATCGAGATACATCTCGCTTTCTATAGTCCTTGTTTTTTTCATGAATAAGAAACCTCTCACGAGGGGTTGCTCCTTCTGAAGCTCCCGGCCCACTCCCTCCTCATGATGATTTCTCAGCCAGCGCCAGAGAGCTTGCATATTCAAGCTCCCACAAACACCCTCAGCGCTTATCGGTCTCGCGTCCAGGGCCAGCTGCCCCGGCACAATGTATGCTTCAACTTAATCCTCCCTTTCCAGCAGCCTGCTTTCATGTCCGCCCGCAGTCACTCGCACGAACATGTTGGCTAGTTCCGAAAGTGCCCCTCCAGTCACCACCTTTGCCTGGAGCCGATCTCGCCACGCCCGACCTCGACGAAGCTACCTCCCCCCTCGCCCCACGACTGTTTGAACGCGTGCGACGACAACTCGCAGTTGAATCGCGTCTCTGACGGGCCTATTTTTGTCGACACTGCAGCCGGCCGTGGCCGCCGCGACGGCGACGCACCGATTACTATGCCTGGCCTCCCGAGTGAGCAACCCACCACCGTGCCTGGCCCGCAGCGACCGCATCTAACCACACCCTCGGACAGCCTCGGTCGATCTGGACGAGTGCATCTCACGCCTCTATAAAAAGGAACTCCTCGCCGAGTCGGTCATTGAAGCGATATGCGCCAAGACAAAGGAGCTTCTCATGCGCGAGAGCAATGTCGTCCACGTCCAGGCTCCCGTGACGGTTGTTGGCGACATACACGGCCAATTTTACGATCTCATTGAAATATTTCGCATAGGTGGCTACTGTCCGGATACAAATTATCTGTTTCTAGGTACGCCGTCGTCGCCACGTCTGGGTGGCTGGTCAGCAAGGACTAACAATCCGTTCCAGGAGACTATGTCGACCGTGGTATGTTCAGTGTCGAAACCATCTCCCTCCTTGTTTGCTTGAAGTTACGATACCCCGAGCGCGTCCACTTGATCCGTGGTAACCACGAATCTCGAGGCGTCACTCAATCATATGGCTTTTATACGGAATGCGCTCGAAAGTATGGCAACGCCAATGTATGGCACTACTTCACAGACATGTTTGACTTTATGACGTTGAGCGTGGTGATTGACAACCAAATCTTCTGCGTCCACGGCGGTATGAGCACGAACGGGTTGACACTGCTAGCGCAAAGCTGACACATTGCAGGACTCTCTCCGTCGATACACTCGATTGATCAAATCAAAATCATCGACCGCTTCCGCGAGATCCCTCACGAAGGCCCCATGGCAGACCTTGTGTGGTCAGATCCCGATCCCGAACGAGACGAATTCTCGCTATCTCCGCGTGGCGCTGGCTACACATTTGGCGCACAGGTAGTGAAGAAGTTCCTAGCCGTCAACAACATGTCGCATATACTGCGGGCACATCAACTCTGCCAGGAAGGTTTCCAGGTGCTCTACGACGACCGCCTTAGCACAGTCTGGAGCGCGCCAAACTACTGCTATCGCTGTGGCAACATGGCAAGCGTGCTCGAGGTCAATGTCAACGGCGAGCGCTTCTTCAACGTATTTGCAGCGGCGCCGGAAAACGATCAGGTTAAGGACATGCAGCCCGGCGTGGATAAGGCTGCTGACGGTAATGCGTTACCAGACTATTTCTTGTAAAGGCTGCTTCTAAGCTTAAACTTGTGTATAAACCATTTAGACAATTGTCACATTTTGTTTGCCTTTCTAAATAAAGAAGCAGATGCAGCGATGAGGTTGGGCACTGTGATGCGACGGCAGGACCGTATCCAGCCCCTGGGTACCTAACTTAACAGGGTTTGCGCATGAGTTTGTATCTATGCATGTATTTCATTTTCACTTCATGCAATGTAAGGATATATTGTAGGAATCAGAAAAACAAATATTGTAACATGCTAGGCTAACCATTCTCCGTTTTGTTTGTTTTCCGCACGTAAGAACTCTATTTTGAGCTCCTACCACTCCTTGCTGATGTCGAAGCTCCACTCGAACTGGAGATGGCTCTTCTTGTCGTCATCGACAAAGCTGGAGATGGCGTTGTAGTGGCCGCGCGCGAGCATGCCGGACGGCGCCTCCTCCTCTTGGACTGTCGGGGCGTGTTAGTTGGCGCGAGCATCGGAGCAGGTGGTATTTCAGCGTACATTTCTTGGTATAGGCGGGCTGGTTGTCCGAGTTGGGAGCGTAGCTGCCCTATTCGTGTCAAAGCGATGTTAACATTAGCAATCTTCGAAATTATGTGCGGTAGGAGGAAGGGGGTGGAGGGACTGGGTCGGTTCGCGTACAATCATCTCAGAGTCCTTGGAGACGCGGATGCCCTTGCGCTTGACGACCTGGACGTAGTGGAGGCCGCTGAGGATCTCGTGCTGGACCTTGAACTTGGCGCTCATGGTAAACTTGGCGCCCTCCTTGATCTTGAAGGGCTTGTCCTTGAGGGAGGCCTCGCTGCCGCGCTGGGAGAGGTCGATGGTGACGGGGTCACGGCCGGGCGAGTCCAGCGTGAGGGAGAGGATGATGCAGACACGGCGGTCCGAGGGATCGGAGAGGTCCTTGCCGCCGCCGAGGCCGAGGGACTGCTTGTAGCGCTGGAGGGACTCGTCGCCGGCGTCTGGGACGCGGTGGTCAGTTAAAAAGGTTCTGGACGGCGGGAGGAGGGGCACTGCGGGGAAGGGGGGGGTGCATGGTCGGGCTCGAGCAGGACATTTATGCGCCGTCGTGCTGCCTTGCCGCGGGGTGAAGAAGACGAGAAAAAAAAGGGACAATTTGATTGTCTCTGCAGCATAGAATCGGAATAGCTCACCCATCTGTTCGTACTCGGCGAGGGACTGCTTGGGCTGCGAGAGCTTGTAGCCCTGAGTCTCCTCGGGCATCGTGTCGTCGTCGTGGGAGGCCATGGTGTCTAGGTATCGAGGCCGCGGGCGGGAAAATATAGTAGGAAAAAACGCGCTATGGCAGGGAGGAACTGTGATCGAACTAGATATAGGTAGAAAGATTGATGGAGTGGAAAGGACGAAAAAACAATAAAGTGGCGGTTGGACTACGAGACGGTGACGATGGAGGGGCTTTGATGCATGAGACGTGGTGGGGGAGCTGTTTGGCACGCGCGCTTGATTGGACAGTCGATATGGGCACGGAGCAAAAGGGAAGACGACAACAGCTAACTAGCTACTTAGGAGGATCTGATATTCCAGGAAGTAATCGAGAAGGTGATCAAGTATCGCTTATTTTTAGAAGAACGCTTGGTTTCGATCAAGCAGCGGATCTAGCCGTTGGTGCGAGGACGATTGATTGGCTTTGGGGGGTACAAGAGCTCAGCACGGGTGTAGACTTGGTCCGGGAGCAAGCGACCTTGCGACCAACTGTATCCGTACCTGCCAAATACCTACTGTGTGTGTGCCTAGTGATGTATGTACGAAGTACATAGTACGAGGTAGGTAATAAGTTACCAGCACAACAGATTTGGTTGGGCGCTTGGTAGTTCACAAAGGGTGGGGGGTAAATGGGCTCTCAAAAAAATGCGGTGAAACATGGAAAAGGGGGTTTAATTTTCGAACGAATATTGCACCGGATTTTCTAGTTAGTTACAACATACTGGTACAGTCCAGTATTTCATAGTGGAAGAGAGGGAAATTAGTTCTGGTACACGTGCGGTGTCATGACTCTCCAAAGTGACCTCACGCTATCCCATGCAGACGCCAGCCTTGCCCTGCACAGACCACGCGCAGACAAGGGAGGAGAAAAAATTTCGCGCCTACGTATTGGACAATGGAGAGTCACGACGCAAAGAAGAAGGTAGATGTCCCAAGATCGACAAGGGAGAGCAGAGCGCCGTAGATGCATGTCTAGTCGTCAAAAATGCAGAGGGCGCTGATAGTACCTGATTAGCGTCCCGGGGCGGGCCATGGCAAGGCAAACCAGAGGGTTGGCGGTTCATAAATTAGGGGATCTTATAGCGGCGGGGAGGACAGCGTCATGTTTTTCTGCCAGTAATAACTGGACAGCTGGCGTTGCTGGTGTGGAGATGGATGTGAGTTAGAACGGAGCGATGTCGATGAACCTATGGTGGTGTCTATGGTTGTGGTGGTGTGGGCTAGGTGTTGGTGATTAACTCGGCGAGGCAGGTAGGCGCTTATCATGGGCGGTGTAGGCACGAGTGCGGCGATGTGACGAGTGACGAGAAGGAGAAGGAGAACAAAATGGAGTGATGCTGAAGCAGATAATGAGAACGATACAGCGTACCCCGTACCCATGAAATCTTCAACATGGGCTAGGTGAGAACGAAAGAGGCAGACAGAGACAGAGCAGGAACCAGCAACCCGAAGCGGATGGAGAAAGGGCCCACATCAGTGTAATTGCGGCCAGCTGTCCACTAAACAAAGGCCCTGTGGTGTGGGATTTCGAAGCCTCCTGCGACGGGTACTCGGGGTTTATGATTTTATCCCATCACCCCGCTGACTTGTTTTTATTGTACCACTGCAGGATGTGTTACCTGGAACGCTAGGTAGATTTGGGAAAGATCCTATGGATTTTATTACCGCCTTGATTATTCGCTACGTTTGCCGCTAATCAAAATCAGTAGGTAGTTTGTCCGTTGGCTGGTGGTCATCTTGGGCAGCCAGCCAGCCACAGGTACCCGGCCTTGCTATCCACTGGCTGTGGCGCTGCGACACAGGATACCGCTGGTCGCGTCCAATTCCCCCCAGCTAGAAAGGTTACCCACGCGAGCAACGCGCACCCACTCTCATTCGCTGCCCACCCAAACTCCCTCGGTCGCTCTCTGGCCAAAGGAACCCGCCGCCATCGCCAATCTTTTTCCCTCCTGCAGTTGTTTCTCGTCTGCACCCCCGTCGACGGCGTCGCATCCTCCATCCCCGCGTTCGACCGCTTGTGCTTCTTTTCTTCATCTCTATCCCTCTTCTTCTCGCGTGGACTACTGAGGAATTGCTTTCCGGCTTTTCTCCCCATTCCTCGACTTCTTTCATTCTTCTATTCCGCGCAGCATCTTATTGCTAGCTCGTCGCGCCGGGTCCCAGTCGCGTTGAGCTTCTTTCCCTTTGCTCTCTGCCAACAAGATCATCGCTTTTTTCGCTTCTTTTACTGTACGCCATCAAATCTTTATAATTTTTTTGCAACGCTCCAACGTGGCAGGCAATCGGCTTGCTACATCGTTTGCCACGTTCCATTGCGACGCGCGCACGCGCGCATCCCAATCCACCCGGCTTTGCGACTAATCCTCTCGTCTCGTCCCTTCATCTACAGGCACCCAGCTTCCGCTACACATTCGAATCGCTTTCGCGGCTCCCAAAATATAGTCTTGTCGGCTCTCGTCACGAGACTGCTCCGTCGCCATGGCTTCTACCCGAACTCTCCCCGCCAAGCGGAACCCGCTGATGATGGAGGACATCCCTGAATGTTGGTAGCTGTCTCGTCGCTCCCACGACGAACCCAACTCCCCGATCGCGCCGTTACTAATCCATTGCCCATTTTTAGATTCCGAACTCATTTCCCGCCGCCGTCTCGGACAGACTAAGCTTACGCCTAAGATGGCCGGCAACGACGATGGCGACGCTACCGCCCTCGGTGTCTTCGACTACGCCCACCTTCGTGCCCCCATGCACAAGGGAATTGTCTCGGGAATCTTTAAATCCAGCCCCAACAGCTATTTCCTTATGCGCCGCAGCTTCGACGGCTACGTTTCCGCTACCGGCATGTTCAAGGCGACATTCCCATACGCCGAGGCCGCGGACGAGGAGGCCGAGCGCAAGTACATCAAGTCCTTGCCGACCACCAGCCCCGAGGAGACTGCCGGTAACATCTGGATTCCCCCGGAGCAGGCTCTCGCCCTCGCCGAGGAGTACCAGATTGCTGTCTGGATCCGCGCCCTGCTCGACCCCGCCAAGATCACCATCTCCCAGGGCAACGACCCATCTTCCTCTCCCGCTCGCAAGATTTCGGCTCCTCCCAAATTCGACCTGGCCAAGGCCACACAACCTCTACTATCCCCCGCCGCTTCTACCACCGGCAGTGCCTCAAGACGCTCGCGACGGTCCGTTAGCCCCGCCAAGACGAGCGTCAGGAAGGCCCCCGCCTCACCTCGCAAGCGAAGCTCCAAGGCTGCCAAGGCTGCTGCCGAAAAGGAGGCTGCTGCTGCCATCAATGGGGACTCCGAATCTACCGTTCCCAAGGCCATTGGTTTCGAGCCTACGGTTGTTCTGCAGCCTGTTAAGGCTGACGACGACACCGCCAAACTGCACGTCGTCGTCGAGGAGCCAGTCAAGGGTGCCAAGGGCAGCGACAAGAAGCAGACCGTTACCGAGGTGGAGGTTCCCTTGCCCACAGCCGGCCAGCCACCAAGCGCCGAGGAGATTGCTGCCATGATGGCCACGGCAAAGGAACAAGTTGAATCTGCCAAGGAGGCCGACAAGGCTGCTGCCGCGAAGTCAGGCGACAAGACCGAATCCAAGAAGGGCAAGCGCAAGGCCAGCGACATTACCCCAGCCGAGGAAGGCGCAGATAACAAGGATGCTGCGGAATCGAAAGAATCGAAAGAATCGCAACCGCGCGCGAAGAAGGCCAAGACTGACGCAGAGGTGCGCAAAGACAGAGTTAGAAACAGAGCCTTTATTGGAATTGGAGCTACTGTTGCTGTTGGGTAAGTTGGATTACTGACTTGATTTAGAATTGCAAAACCGCTGACAGATGAACAGTGCTCTGGTCCCTTGGCTTGTTAACTTTTTGTAATTCAAAACAACATATTTCGATTTAGAGGAGAAAGGAGACGGAAGAAATAGAAATTGGACCTTGGGATTTCAAGATGGGTACCAGGAAGAGACGGTGGCTCAATCTCAAACAGTTTGAACATGAGAGTGAGAGGAAAAGGAACCTCGGGGACGCGGCTAATCGTTATTCATGTCATTATGATGTGGCTGCGTTTCCGGAGTTGTGGTGGGTCGTTTCTCTTTTCCTGTTTTTTTGCCGTCGGTTTACTTTGGTCTTTTTTGGTTTATAGTTATTCCCCCTGCCCGACTTTCGTTTATGTGTATTGTGGTTATCGTGGTTTTTGTGTTTTTTGGCTTTCAAAAGGATGTTCCCAGAGCGAGATGAAGAAAGAAGAATACCCCCACCCTTAACAATGGAACTTTGACTCCCCTTGTTGATAGTTTTTATGAGGCAGATGTTTGAATGAGTTGACGAACTGATGCTGGTGAGTGAGATGTGCGTAATGCGGACGGACCATGTTCATACTTATGCTGCTGAAGGGGTCTACTGCTTTCACATCACATCATGACAATACGCTCGGGCTGGGGTCTTGCATTAAAAGGCCAGTACCCCGAGCAAAGTAAAGGGCGGAAAAACACACAGCTTCCATTAGCAGAGAAATCTAGGGGTTCATATCACATCATTGGGATTCAAGCTTTGGTCAACATCATGTCCAGGGTAAGCAGCGATTACCCCGTGTTTTCTCCGCACCAAAATCGCAGCCCGAGCGCCGAGCTCAACCAGGTCCCACGCTTTTAGCGCCATGGCTGGTGCCGGCAATGGACGGCTTTGGCGGAGCAACCACAAACGGCCAGAGCTCTCCCCTCGTCAGTCAAGACATTATCCGTTTGCCGAGTCGTCCGTTTTTTTCTCTTTCTCTTGGACCAAGAGTCGTGCTGATTGAAGAGGCCCGTTTGCTTGCCCATTGCCCACCAGTCGATTCCACATCAATTCTGGCTTATTACCTCAACTTGCTTCTTCATTATCAAAACCCACACAATGCGTTCGGTTGCGGCTCAGATGCTCCGCGGCGCGGCCCAGCGGAGGGGCTTCGCGACGACGCCGAGACGTCTCGACAACTACGCCTTTGTCGGTCTTGGTCAAATGGTGAGCTTTTTGCGAGCTGCAGATGTCAAAATGTTCCGCGAAGATTCTATTCGTGACCCCCACTAACATTGAACGTTTCAAAACAAGGGCTACCAAATGGCCAAGAACCTCCAGTCCAAGCTCCAGCCCAGTGACAAGATCTCGCTCTACGACATCAACGGCGACGCCATGAAGCGCCTGCACGCCGAGATGACGGCCGCGTCCAATGGTGCGGCCGTTGAGCTCGCCGCCAGCGCCCACGATGCCGCCAAGGAAGCTGTACGTTCCATCCCGAACTGATGGCTCTGTCAACACATGTACACGCTAACTAACACCGCACCTCAGGACACCGTCATCACCGTCCTTCCGGAGCCGCAGCACGTCAAGGGCGTGTACGAGTCCATCCTCACCCCGTCCCTGCCCCGGCGCGCCGACCGCGTCTTCATCGACTGCTCCACCATCGACCCGTCCACCTCGCGCGCCGTCGCCGGCTCCGTCGCCGCCGCCGAGCAGGGCACCTTTGCCGACGCGCCCATGTCCGGGGGCGTCGTCGGCGCCACCGCCGGCACCCTCACCTTCATGCTCGGCGCCCCCGCCTCCCTGCCCCTCTCCCGCCTCGAGCCGACGCTGCTGGCCATGGGCCGCAAGGTGCTCGCCTGCGGCGGGCAGGGCGCGGGTCTGTCGGCCAAGCTGGCCAACAACTACCTGCTGGCGCTCAACAACATCGCGACGGCCGAGGCGATGAACCTGGGCACGCGGTGGGGGCTGGACGCGGCGACGCTGGCGGGCGTGCTCAACGTGAGCACGGGGCGGTGCTGGCCGAGTGAGGTGAACAACCCGGTGCCGGGCGTGGTGGCAGCGGCGCCGGCGGGGAGGGACTACAAGGGCGGGTTTGGGATCTCGCTGATGAAGAAGGATTTGAGGCTGGCGATGGTGGCGGCGGACGAGGCGGGCGCGGACATGAAGCTGGCGGATGCGGCGTTCAAGGTCTACGAGGAGGCGGCGGAGAGGGAGGACTGCAAGGGCCGCGACTTTTCGGTCGTGTATAGGTACCTGGGCGGAAAGGAGTAGGGGGGCGATGGTGGTGCGGGTGAAGAAGAGAGGGGCGAAATGAATGTCATGATGATTTATACACTGTTTATCTACCCCGGGAGGAGAGCAGGTTTTTATCTAGAGTAAATATAGAGAATGCTTATCTACCCTGATGGTAAAAGCAGATTCATGTCCTGTGGACTTTCGGAATATTTCTATCGTTGTCACGTATTTCTTTTGCGCAGATCAACTGCCGTGTTCTTGTGGCTGTGACAGGCAACAGTCCCACTTGCGTGAACGTGAACGCATGGTCTCATACAAAAAGCCCCTCAATCAATTCTGAGCCTATCAAGATGGAAATCTTCTGCCTGCAGATCCAGTCCTAATAAGTGACCCCGTTTTCCTAGTAGGGACCTTTACCAGTCTGACCGACCTGGGCACCGTCCAACTCACCCGGCCAAAGTGCCCCCCAACATGAGCCGACGGTTCCCTAAAAAGGCTAGAAAAACGTTGGAAAAGCATGGAGATGCGGGCATTGAATTCGAAGATTCCGGCAAGCACCCGCTTGTCGTGCCCGGCTTCGGCGGCATGCGCGTGCCGACTGAGGGGCCGGCCGGGGAGCGCTTCGCCCACGGCTTCGGCGACTGGAGCCAGAACCGGCTCACGGCCCGGGAGCTCGCCATGCTCCGATTGATGAATGCAATCACGGACCGGCCAAACTGGCACGTGGAGGTTGGGGATCCGGCCGTTGTCGCGCAGTGGGCTCGTGAGGCGGCGTCTTGGGAGCTGATCAGCCCGGCGGCATGGGACTGGTGCTTGGCCGAGCTGCTGGACAAGGCCGTGTACTACGAAAAGGTCAAGTTGACGCACGTTTTTGACACGGCATCGCGCATCTGCAAGTCGGACTATCTGATCTCACCATCGTTGCTGGAAAAGATGACCGCTGAGGTCGACGCACTGACAAGAGCGCCGGATCTCTCACATCAATGTCATGAGCAGCACCAAAGTCTTCCCTTGGAAGGCGAGACGCAGACATCACTAGTTGATCCAGACATGTTCCCACTCATTTTTGGCGAGACGCACGTTCTAAGTGACGGGGGAAGCGTCAGGAGCGTCAATGCTGCTGACCATATGGGACGGGGAGTCCGGTCCCAGGAACAAAAATGGTCCTGCTCGCGGTCTCCTTGGGGTCGCTGTGACGGCAACCCGACAAGAGGCATGGAAGGTGTGCCGCAAAGGGCCGCGGAATGCACAGTATGCCGGCATTTTGGAGGCTCACCCGAGGAGCCCTGGCGACAGCGCGCCTACATGTTCTCGCCGCGGTTCCAGTGGCTTCCCTCCGAGGTCTGCTTCGGGCCGCCCGACGCCAGGACTACGGGGATGAGGCTGACCTCATACATCAACAACCTGCACCCACGCCACCACTTCTCCCTCTACCGCTCCATCGAGGCCGTCGTCGAGGCGTCCGTCCAGCCGTGGAACGAGATCCTGGCGTGGACGGGCCGGGGACGGACGCCGGAGCGCATCCGCACCTACGGCGTGCAGTGGACTCCGCAGGAGCCGACGCCCGTCGAGCTCGAGGAGCTAGACGAGATCATGCGGGCCGGCCAGGGCGAGCTGTACGCGGCGACCAAGGCACGGCTCGACGCCTTCCTCGCGCGGCCGGACAACCCGCGCGCGCCCCCGCCCTCCTGGCAGTACCCGCAGATCCTCCCGGACTGGGCGGCCACGTACTCGCCATCCGCCGCGGTCAAGCTCAAGCATCGCCGGTGCAAGGCGTGGCTGCATCCGGAGCCCGGCGCCGCCTTCACCTACGCCGAGTGGAAGGCCGGCCGCAACAACCGCGCCGTCGTTCCCGGCCGCGCGCCGGACTGGCAACGCGGCGGGGGCCAGCTGCCGCCCAAGGAGGACCACGCGTTCTACCAGGTCTCGCTGGAGACGCAGTTTGCGCGCCGCGGGCTGCAGGTGGTCGTGGAGATTGGCGCGGTCGAGCTGACCCCCGCGCGGCCGACGCGCGCGGCGACCCCGTGGCGGCTCGCGGGCTTGCTCAGCGACCGCATCGTCGCGACGGCCATGGTGTACCTCGACAGCGACAATGTGGCCGACGCCGCGGGCGCGCTGTCGTTCCGCGTCGAGGCCGACCTGGATCCCCTGGAGCACGTCTGGGGCGGCGGCACCGGCTCCGGCCCGCACCACCCCCTCGCGCCGCTCGCCGAAATCTACGGGCTCGACTCCCCGCTCGACCTCGACGGCGGCGCGCCGGCCCTGCAGGAGCTCGGCACGGTGCTCGCGCCGGACGGGCGGCTGGTCGCGTTCCCCAACGCGGTGCAGCACCGCGTGGAGGCGTTTCGGCTGCGCGACCCGCGGCGACCGGGCCGGAGGCGCTGGCTGGCGGTGCACTTGGTGGACCCGCACGTCCGAGTGTGCTCGACGCGCGCGGCGCCGCCGCAGCAGCCGGGCTGGTGGGCGGATGCCGGCTGGGACCGCGTGGACTGGCGCGCGCGGAGGGTGCCCCCGGAGCTGGTGGATGCGGTGCGGGGGATGATCGGCGAGAGGGGGCCGGGCAGGGCGGAGGTGGAGTCGCGGAGGAAGGAGATGAGGGAGGAGCGCGAGAGGAAGCAGGAGCAGGTGATGAGCGAGGAGGTGACGGCGTACATGTTTGACGAGCATGCCGCGATTGGACGCAAGTTTCTGCGGTAGGTTTCGCGGGGAAGGGCGAGTCGACATTGCAAGGACCACGCGTATTTGGCCACGTGTATTTGGAATGCTGAAATATATACTGATACACTATATACAGCTGTAAGCGATCAATTGACTACTTTACGTCTGCACAGTTAAGAGGAGGACACAACACGCTGGGAATATTCGTGGATGATACTTATTGACGGCTCTGGAAGAAGGTCTGCCGCGTTTGTGCAGCCATTTTACATGCAGGGAGGAACAATACCGTCAGCCTTCTCTCTATGTATATATTGGGAGGCATGCACTTCCATTCGAAGAATAGCTGAAATTACCTTCATCCTTGTTTCCTTCCAGCCACCAAACATCCTTTATCCGAGGTGCCTGCAGACAAGCCATCGAGCCTGTGACCCTTCTTCATCTGAGGAAGACCATGGCCGACGAGATTCGCTACAGAGACTCGTGCGAGAGCATGGCCATCCTCGCATCTACCACGGGTCAGCCGCCCCTGGACGTGTGGCTGTGGCACAGGCACGAGCACCGGAGCAGCAGCACCCCTTACTGCCGTCTATCCGCCGACGACGTGTCCCGCGGCCCAACTTCATGCCCGGCCTCGCCTTGGCCGTCTCGCTGCCACCCCAGCCCACCGGCGAAGCTACAGCACCGCATCCGGAACTGGTCACTCCGGAGGCGGCGCGCATTGTGCGGGACGAGGCGGCCGCCGCGCTGCAGCAGCCGGCGCTGCGCACCACCGCACGGGCCGTGGTGCGACGACGGCGCCTGCTCCTTTGCGCTCAGCAGCTGGCTCTATACCGTCTGGCTCGCCGACGCGCCCGATTTGCGACGCCGGCTTCTGCTGGCGAGCTACGTGGGCTTGTGTCGCAGACTCGCCCGAGACCCGCGCGACGGCGGGGGCGGCGGGGGACGCGGCCTACTCTGGCTATGTCCTGTTCCGCGAGGCGATCGAGATGTGGAAGTACGCCGTGGCGTCTCTTGCAAAGCAAGGACTGGTTCGGCATGTCGAGCAGTGCATTTGTCCTCTCATTGCTGGCGAGCGATGGGGCTTTGGGCAAAGTTGCCACAGCTGCGCCCTCCATGTTGACGCAGCAGTGATGGACTCTACATCTGCGACTTAGGCAGACGTGCAAGAGGTGTGGTAGGACAGGGCAGGTTTCGCCAGTGGCTGGCCGAGATGCAGCTGATGCTTGGTACTGGAAGGGTCGGCTCGATAGTGGCATCTAAAGAGCGTAGTCAGCATAATTCATAACCACCCGCAGAGAAAACGACAATGTGCAGACTAGTCACATGCAAAGTTTTGAAGAATTTGTCTAACTTTTTGTAATTCAGAAGGTAGCCACGAGATGTCCCCAGGCGCCCAAGTCTCTGACGTTAAAAGACGTTAAAATCTTTTGCCCTATATAATCGGCAAACCATCATGAAGACCAAAAACAAAACATGAATCGTTTGGACCCCCGCGCATCGTATCCTCCTTCCTTCATAAAAACCCCTCACATCACGACGTCACCCCGTGATGGAGTCACACTATAAAACCCCAGCACAAGCGCTTAAATGCGCTTGCCCTCCTTGAGCGAGTCGGAGAACTCCTCCAGCGGGCTGCGCAGCAGCTTGGTCTCCTTCCACAGGTTGGGGGTGAGGAAGCCGTAGGTGTTGGAGACGGCGACGAAGCAGGCCTTGAGGGTGTTCTCGAGGGTCTTGGTGGAGCCGGCGGACGAGGTGTAGGCGTCCTCGACACCGGCGAGCTGCAGGAAGCGCTTGACGGCGGGCGAGGCGACGAGGCCGGTACCGCGGGGCGCGGGGATCAGGCGGACGGTGACGGAACCGCACTTGCCCGACTCCTTGCAGGGGAGCGAGTGAGGCTGGCCGAGGTTGTTGCCCCAGTAGCCGCGACGGACGGGGATGACGGACAGCTTGGCGATGATGATGGCGGAGCGGATCGCGGTGGCCACCTCCTTGGAGGTCTTGATGCCCAGGCCGACGTGGCCCTGGGAGTCGCCGATGATGACGACGGCCTTGAAGCGGGTGCGCTGACCGGCGCGGGTCTGCTTCTGGACGGGCTTGATCTGTTACGGCGAAACACGTTAGCGAGCCATTCCATTTTTTTCAATCATTGAGCCGTAGCCAGCTAATAACATCTCATCCCTCGCTGCCTCGACTCTGCCTTTGAGCACGATTTGTCGTCCGCAGCGAGTCGATTCGTTACATTTGCGGCATTCGTGGCGGGCCAAAGTTGGTGCGCACCTTCATGACCTCATCCTTGAGAGCGTCCTTGAGGAAGTGGTCGACGATCTGGTACTCCTTGATGGGCAGGGAGTGCAGGTAAATCTCCTCCATGCTGTTGATCTTGCCGGCCTTGACGAGGCGGCCGAGCTTGGTGACGGGCTGCCACTCCTTCTCCTCGGACTTGCCGCCGCGGCGACCACGGCCACGACCGCGACCGCGACGGTCGCCGCCACGGCCTCCGAAACCACCACCGCGTCCTCCACGGTCAGCCATGTTGTATGATATGTGTTGTCGTTAGGGGGGAAGGTTTGGTGTGTTGGTGTTGCGCAAGTCACAAAACGGTGGGCGGGAAGAGAGGTCGTCGTGACGGTGACTTTTTCGGCGGGGTCCCTGGTGCAAGCACACAACTGTGGGCAGTTTGGCCAATTTTTCGGCAGTAGTGCGGCCAAAAGGTTAGCGAGCCCTAACAAGATTGTGTGTGGGTAACCTTTGTTGGTATTCTTTCTGCCTTACTTTGGCCTAAGGATTCAGGCTTGAAAACGGTTCTTGCGCTAAACCTAAACAGTCGCCAAGTCAAGATCCAGCAACGCAGCCTCCAAACGGTTTGATCCATCGCTGCACTATGACGAAAGAGTATGGTTTGACTGTAAACTAAATTTCATTTTGTATTTTGATTGTTGAAGGCTACGGCCATTGGAAAGAACGCGACAAATGCCAAGACTTTCTTGGAGAAGAAATATTCGGAATAGCTGGGCCTTGAGGATTGTACTCTGTGCTGAAAAATGTAAAGTGTAAATTGGACTTACAAATTGGTTTGTCGAGACTCGTATCAATTGGTGGAGAGTGTACTGTACTAGATGAATAGATAATAATACATAGACTGCAGGTGATAGACAAATTCCAAAGGGTATCCAGGCTGCTCCTCGTATTATCCAGCCTACACCAACCCAACTCTACTCAGACTTGAGGATGAGGTTCTCACTGGGCTGCACACGTTGTGCCCATTCTCTGCCGCGCTATTAGCCTGAATTCTCATCAAAGAATCTTGTCACTACTTACGTCCAGCTGCCATCATACACCTTTCGCGACTCTGGGGTGCCGTAGCCGGCAACCTCGAGCGCCGCGTCAACAACACAGGCCGTAACGCCAGTTCCACAGCTGGAAATGATAGGCTTGTTGGGGTCGACGCCCTTCTTTGACAGGATGCTCCTGAGCTTCTCCGGCGAGGGGAACGCCTTGGTCGCCGGATCGAGCAGTTCACTGAACGGCAGGCTGATGGACCCCGGCATGTGGCCCGAGGACAGCCCCTCGCGCGGCTCAGGGGCCTGACCGGTGAAGCGGCCATGCGGCCGCGCGTCCAGGACCTGAACGCCCTCGGCGCCCTCCTTGTTGTAGTCGAGGGCGACCTCCTTGGCCTGCTCGAACGTGGCGACCCTGGCCTCGTCGAGCTCGGGGATCGGGTACGGGCAGCACTCGACGCTGTAGAGCTCACCCGACTCGGTCGGGTAGCCCTCGTCGACCCAGAGCTTGAAGTTGTTGAGGATGTGGACGTTCTCGTGGCCGAAGAGGCGCAGGGTCCAGCCGACGCGGGGCGCGGAGAAGATGCCGAGCTCCTTGGTGTCGTAGACGACGACCACGTCCTCCTTGCGAACGCCGAGCTCGCTCATGGCGCCGGCGAAGCCCTTGGCGTCGGGCAGCATGTGCGGGTAGGGGCTGCGCCGGTCGATGACCTTGTCGATGTCGAAGAAGCGCGCCTTGGGTATGCGCTGCTCGCGGAAGGCCTGGATGCCGGTGCGCTCGTCGTTGGGTAGGAACCACGCGGCGCACAGCGGGATGACGCGCGCGTCGGTGCTGATGGGCGACGGCGGGTTCCGGAGGAGCGCCGCGTTGAGCTCCTTGGGCGTGACGAGGTACGAGGAGAAGCCGCGGCGGCCGGCGGCGGCGGCGGCGGCGGCCATCCCGGCGGTCATCACCCGGGGCAGGCCGGTTCGCGCAGCCCGTCGTCCGACAGCTACGAATGCCATGGCCAGAAGGCGAGGCTGCCTACAACAAGTCCAGCGGCCGGAGCAGCGGGGAGCAGTGTGCGTGTGAAAGCTTTGGTGAGCGGAGCGGATGGGTTCCGATCGGCGGCGGAGGCACCACCGTGCGGTAGGTTTCAATCACAGCAGCGTCTGCGATGGTCACGGGAGATATGTCACGGCTGGCAGCCAATGCGAGCAGCAATGCTGAATTGAAATGTCAATGGGAGATGGATAAAATGGCAAGGTCCGGGACGGCGGGGGGAGGTTGGCGTCACAATGATTTTGGTCCGCGGATGCGGGGAGCTTGGACCCAGTGGCTTGCAGCTTCAAGGAGGCGAGCTTGGTTGACATGGGAAAGCTGCTGAAAATCGAGTCGCCGTTGTCGGTCAGGGACGAGAATTGGCGCCTTCACAGTGCTGAAACCGGGGTTTACAGCGGCGAGCAGCGCTAAAAGTCCCCTGGAAGCTTGGTCGAACCCGCTAGGCAATCTTTTCTGGGGCCGGACCGTTGGCCGCTTAACCATCAAACAAACATCACCAACAAGACACGCCAAAATCACGTCTTCTACTACACGTCTTGGCCAACCACACATTATCAGGCACATCATCGACCGCGAAGGAGACTCTGAATCGAAACATCCCCTCTTGCAAGCATCACAACTTTCACGGCCCGCGCAGAACTGGTGCAATGCTTTTTTTATAGCCCGACAACGAGCAACAACAAACGCTCGCGCGATGAAGGTGACCATCAAGGAGTGGAATGCCGTCGCCACCTGGCGATGGGACATCCCCGAAGACGACGTCTGCGGCATCTGCCAGGTTCACTTTGACGGGACGTGTCCTTCGTGCAGATATCCAGGCGACGACTGCGCACTGCGTATGGCCCAAGTCTATCTCACTATGTAAGGGCACAGATGCTAACAGTCACGCAGTATCAGGCAAATGCGGACACAATTTTCACATGGTGAGCATCTACCCTTTCATTTCTCTGCATCCGCGCCTCGGGTTTGGTTTGCTGACAACGCGTCTCAGCACTGCATCATGGAGTGGATTAAACAGGACACTTCGCGAGGACAATGTCCCATGTGTCGACAGCGTAAGCCTCCTCTCTCTCGCTTGGCTCTCAAAAATGTGGTGTCTGACTGTTTTCGAATGCAGCCTTCGAATGGGCTGAGCAGGAAAATGAGCCGACCCCTCGCACAGACTAATGATTCATGACAATGTCCGGGACGGACCACACATTGGCACTCTGGCGTTGCCAAGCCGATTCTTGACTTCATAAATTGTCGTTTCAAATGCAATGCTACATACAATAGAAGCCCACTTTCAGCGCGGCTTCAGCACGCTCGCTACAAACACCAAAAAGCAACATGCCTATATGCGGGTATAGTTTCCCTTTTCCACTTCCACCGACACGCGCCCCGCGTCGTGGAGCTGCACTCCGCCTCCCGAAACCTCTTGGTTGATCGCCGTGCGAACTTCAATTCCCTTGAGCTCAATCTCCGACGAGCTCCTGCCGTCTCTCGGCGACGGCCGCAGACCCGGCATCGCCTCGCCGCCAGTCCCGATGACGGTCGTGCGGATGACGCTCATCTTGTTGTGCTTGCCGAGCACGGATGTGTCGTACATTCCCGCGTAACCCGACACCTTTGCCTTGCTGGGGCGCAGGCTGCGGAAGAGGGGAGCGATCTGAGGCGTGCAGCCGCAGATGACGGCGAATTCGTTCTCGAGCACGCACCATAGGCTCTCCAACGCGCTTGAGGCTGCTCGGGCCTTTGTCAGCAAGACTGTCCTGGTACGATAGAAGACGGGGAGTTGTTATTGTTACTCACTTGAAATGTGCTCCAAGTCGAGGTAGAAGAACTGCACGGTCCGCAGCAAGCTGAATATACAGACACTTTTGTCTTTTGTTAGGTTGTTGCCCACGTCCGAAGCAAAGGTATGGGATAGACTCACAATAGACCAATGCTTAGCACGCCCGTCATGGCAATTTTTTGCTTCCTGCGCATCTGCGACCGCCACAACGTCGGCAAGGGGATGATGAGGATGACGATGTCCGTCACCATGCCGAAGACGGCAAAGACGATGTTGCCCGTCTTGTAGTGCCGCCGCGGCAGGCAGTGGCCGTTCTGGGCTGACCGGTCCCAGTAAAAGGACACGGGCTGGCACGCAAACGTGGAGAAGAGGATGACGCCGAGCGCCCAGAGCACCGAGACCACGGCGACGGCGACGAGGGCCGCGTTGACGGAGCGCTTGAAGCCGACGACGCGCCGCAGGAAGAGCACGATGGCAACCTTGCAGCACGCCATCGAGCCGGCCCAGAACTTGGACAGCAGGAACGAGCCCTTTTCATGGTGGTGTTAGCATTGCCGAGGGAAGAAGGAGGGAATGGGGAGGAGCGCGTACGAAGTTGAGCAGGAATCTGCGATGCTTTGGTATTTCCCACTCACGGAGCCCAACGCCGTTGTAGGCCTCTGGGCACGGGTCAGGTTAGCAAATACAAGGCCCCGAGGAACGAAGGGCCGGAAGGACTCGGCGGTCCGGCAAGACTCACTCATCAACACGGAGGCAACAGTCCCCCACATCAGAACGACGCCGACGCCCATGAGCACGTCCTCTGCCCGGAGCTTGCACGAGGTGAACCGCGCGGCAAATACGCGGAGGACGAAGACGGCCGATGCCAATATGCCAAACGTCAGCGACACGGCGGGTAGCGTTGTACGCCAATGCTCCTCGACCGGAGAATGCGGCATCTCCGTCGGCGTTGTGTGATTCCAGTGCCCATGATACATTTTGCCTTTCCTTTCTCCTTCCCTTCTTCTTCTTCTTCTTCTTCTTCCTTTTCCTCCTCTTCAGTCGATGCTGCTGCTTATTGTCCAACCAAATACCGAATGTGTGTCGTCTTTTGTATAGAGCGTCGGCTCCCCAGCGCACGCTGGGCCGCTTCGTCCCGTGTACTTTCGTATCAGGATATAGATTCCGGTTTCCTTTTTTTCGCCCTCTCTTTGCCGTGTCTGTTGTATGCCTCGCTCCTAACGATCAGCTAAGACGAAGATCAAGATCGACCAATGTCCCAGCGCCAATGGGAGCGGGGGCACGCTGTGCTTTTATTATGACAGAGAGGAAAGAGTAAGAGAGGTCCAAGTTCGTCTCGCTGCCAAGTAGACGGGAATCATCAACCCGTCGGGTAGTGGGGGGGATGACCAGTTTCTAATAATGGGAAGTTTCTCTGTCCAATCTTCAGCCACACCAAAACCACCCCAATTAACCCTCAATCGGGAGTTGTTAGGGCCGTTTCCATTGTCTTTAGTTAACCAGTTGAACAGGGCCCGAGGGGGGCCGCAATCCACGCTACGAAGTTGCGGAGATGGGACGAGCATACTCCGTTTAACTGGTAATAAGTGTCAGGCACAGCACACAAGGTGAACCCCTGCTGGAGTGATATTCCGCCCGCCGCGTTGGGCTAGTTTACACAGTTTGTTTCCTCTGATGGCGGGCGCCCCGTCTCTTCTGTTAGCCCGAGAGAATGCTTCTAGACTGGGCGTAGGCTGGGCCACTAACAAAAAAGCAGGGAGGAGGAGAAAAAACGTGCTGATGTGGGAAAGACGCTCTTCCCGCGACAAGGTCGATCTGCGGAGGACCAAGAGAAAACGGGTGACCAGAGCTTCGCTGAAGTCTGAGTTCCCGACAAGAGAACCTGCCGCCTCCTGCCAAAGTTGTACCATGTTTCAGACGAGCCCTTGTTGAAGGAAACGCACCGGGTTTTGGCAAGTAAGAAAAGATCATTAACCCCCTAGCCTAGCTAACTAGTTAGCAATGCAGATGATGGCTTCTTACCATCTGGCGGGGGTTAATTCCTTCTACCGTTAGGTTGTTGGCGATCTGCAGCCCAGTGAGGAAGGACTGATTGCTCAGCCATTCAGCCCAGATGGAGCCCGATAACCAGTTGGTGTCTCACTTGCAAACCCGCTCTGAACGAAGTCGGTTTGCCAGCTCGCAACGCCACAAAGTCGATTGCTGAGCATTTGACGACAAGGGCATGTGCCTATTGGCTTGATTCCTGATTGCCGCTCTCGCTTTCTCAGACACCGTACCAGGATGATTATTGGCGGTCAGGGAAAGAAGCTTGGGCCAGGGGATTGCCTGCTAGCTCAGCCCTCTCTTCGAAATATGACAGACAGTTTGCTGTCTCGCTTGGTGGACTACTTGCCCCCCTGCGGGTTTACTCGATCCCCTGACAGAAATGTTGTTACATAGCTTCAAAAATAAGATACAAGACGGGCCGCCTTCTCTGACTTACGCGGCGGCCTGTGACTTGCGCTACTACAGCCAACTCCACGTGGATGGCAGACGTTTTGTCAACCAAAAAGCTCGGGGTAACAACGGTGCCGAATGAAGAAGGGAAACGACAGCCCCGGTCCAACCCACGCTGCGCATTGGTTATGCATGGGACGTTGGTCGTCTGCAAGTCCGTAGAGGAAAAAATCACCAGCAAGTACATAGCTCATCTACCGATATCTCTCGGTACCGCGGGTGTAACCGATCCCATGCATGTCTTTTTGATGCACTGTAATCTGAACCACATATGCCATTGCCAAGTTGTAAATTGTCTCTGAGGGCGCGCTGCTACCGTTTCACCAATATACTGGGAATGCATCGGAAATGCAAGGCGGCAGGCTGTAGCGTCCCGTGGCGCCGCGCTACTACCCAGAATTTCGACGGGGTTCGTTACTGAATGCCATGGAGCTGCAGATCTTCCCTCCACGCAGGAGGAGGGTTTGCTCCTAACCGGGCACCTGGTGTTCTTAGGAAAAGGGGGCGCCCACGCAAATATGAAGAGCCGCGCCATCTGACTGGGGTCAACTGCCACGAAACCGCCTCGAATGACAAATATGTACATATTGTACGACAAGTCCGGGGCAGCCCGCCCATGATCGTCATGTGCGCTGTAACTCGGACCGGCCGACTCTTGAACCTGGGGTTTGATGCATTCGAGCTTCACTGGACGCCTCAACCACTTCTGTTGGGCGGCAAGGAAGCCAACTGGTATCACATGAAAAGAATTGACACAGAGAGCTCCGAGCTGTGTGACAACGCATAAACGGGGTTTCGAGGTTGCACAATACGGTAGAAGGGTTTGCTTGTCAACTTGCCTGCTTGTCAATCTTTTCCTGGGGCGCAGAACGGCGACCAGCAAGCCATGAATTTGTGACAGAATGAGCCCTCCGTATTGCCACTACAACTCTGGTGACACTTGCATTCCGTCGAAATTGCAATTCAATTGGCGGCCGCTTGCAAGCGTGTTGGATTTTCGGCGTACTTCGTGGTGTCTCGGCAAGAGACCGAAGCAATGCGTTACCAGTAGGCGAGGAGTCCAATACGAAGCAATGCTGTGTTGTAATATGACATCGCTCGATCCTCTGCTGTCGATGTTGACCGAAATACTAAACACAAAGAACTTGAATTGATGCTCAGGCGCCGGGTTCTCGCCGTTGTGACAGGGGACAACACTGAATTTTGGAATTGACGAGAAGTTCCGACGATGTGAGTATACTTCGGCACTCAGATTGCCTTGCCGTGCCGGACATATCTGTACTTCCCTTGCTCGGGCTAACTTTGTGCTTGTTTGAGGCGGACACCTGGAGGACGCTCGGGGGAGAGATGGCATAATTGCCTTCTTCAACTCGATTGTCCGATGTGCAATTTTACATGGTCACCACAGCGAAGTTGGCGACCTGCTGCCTACGCTCCACGCCATCAAATGTTGATGATCTCGATCCGGAGGCTATCTTGCGTCAACCTACCCAGTGTTACAAACGCGGCAGTGCTCTTCCAACCTGTGGCTGTCACCCATGAAAGACCGGAAGTTACCCCGCAGTTAAGCGCCAGGTGAACGGGTAGTTGTACTTGATTGCAGATTGTGGTTTGACACCAGCGTTGTTCTGGGCCTGATGGTGTGAGGGCCAAGTACGCAGGGATAAACAAGTGGGTGAATGCAGAGACGAGGAGAGCTGGAAAATGTTTCGGAATAGTTTAGGCCGAGTTCATACTCCTAATAATTAGCGGCGAGAAAGATAATGCAAAAAGTGTGTTGCAGAGCAACAGTCAAGATGTTGATGCAGGCATGAAGAACAAGGCCTTCAAAACAATTGAAACTTGAGATCTTCATTGGCGCCGTCTGATCTGTTTGGGCTGCACCGCCACCACCGCCACACTCTGTTGCAGGTTTGGCCAGCCTGCTGTCGACCAACCAAGTTAGCGCCTTCTGCCACGCCAACGCCTCGCCTCGCCTCGCCAGCTCAGCCCCCTTGGAACACGAATTCCTGACAAGTACGACCGGCCTCGAATGCCTTTGATCCGGACTGCATCACCCTAAAACCCCCCAGACTCATATCGCCCCGGATTCGACGACACATTCTCAGATAACCGTCGAACACTTTTCGACCATGTCCGACTCTCCCAGAGACGACGGCCAGGCCGACCCCCGCGTCTCCAACGACTCCAGCGCCCCGAACGGTCCGGAGAAGAAGAAGAGCCGTCGCCCAGCAAGTCAGTCGCCAACTCGCGCGCTCACCGTCCCCCGATGCGACATGCGAAGAAGAAATGAAATTCATCTAGCAGGAAGCTAACTCTTCTTCCACGACAGATACCGCCTTCCGGCAACAGCGACTAAAGGCATGGCAGTACGTGGCAACCTCTGGCCTGGGATAGCTGCGCATCAAGCGCGCGGCGGCTAGGAGTGAACGCTTCACGCTAACACGAACCTCGCAGGCCGATCCTGACACCAAAGACGGTTCTGCCCCTCTTCTTTGCTATTGGCATCATATTTGCCCCCATCGGCGGCCTGCTTCTCTACGCCAACTCTCAAGTACGGATGCGCCGGGCTTTTGAACCAATGCACACATGTTTCGCGCTGCTAATCCAACGGTGGCGTATAGGTTTCAGAGATCCGCCTCGACTACACAAACTGCATCGCCGACGCCAATTCGACGTTCGGATCCATGCCCGACAAGAACGTCGAGGTCTCATTCAAGAACGGCAGTGTCGCCGACGTGCAGGCCCAGTGGCGCAAGGAGACGGGCGTAACTGTCAACCTCACCTCCACCGTGAGCGTCAGCACCGACGTCTGCCACCTGCGCTTTAGCATCCCGGCCGACATGAACCCGCCCGTGCTCTTCTACTACCACCTCACCAACTTCTACCAGAACCACCGGCGTTACGTTGACTCCTTCGACGCCCAGCAGCTCAACGGCGAGGCGCGGTCTCTCTCCGACATTGACAACTCCAAGTGCACGCCGCTCAAGTCAAATGATCAGAAGCCCATCTTCCCCTGCGGACTCATTGCCAACTCCATGTTCAACGACACCTTCTCCAGCCCGGTCCTCCTGAACCCGCCCGGCGCGGACGGCGCAACGCCCCGCGTGTATAGTATGAGCAATGACACAAACATTGCGTGGGCCAGCGACAAGGACCTGTACTCACCGACCAAGTACAACTACACACAAGTCGTACCGCCGCCCAACTGGCACGTCCGCTATCCAGACGGATACACGAAGGACGACGGCCCCCCGAACCTGAAGACCTGGGAGGCCTTCCAGGTCTGGATGCGAACCGCCGCCCTGCCCGACTTTAGCAAGCTGTACCAGCGCAACGACAACGACAGCATGCAAAAGGGCACGTACGAGATTACGATCAACGACTGTAAGACGAATACCCCCGTCATCCTTCCGCCTCGTAGCTAACCCTAGGCAGACTTCAAGGTGAAAGAGTTTGGCGGCACCAAGTCGGTCCTCATCACCACCCGCACCGTCATGGGCGGTCGCAACCCCTTCCTCGGCATCGCCTACATCGTCGTCGGCGGCGTCTGCATCCTCCTCGGCGGCGTCTTCACCGCCACCCACCTCATCAAGCCCCGCAAGCTCGGCGACCACACCTACCTCTCCTGGAACAACGCTCCGACCGCCAAGAGCAACTCCGCCGGCGGCAATGCCACCGCCGTGGCCTCTGGTCGCGATGCGCGTCCCGGCGAGGCATAGTGTGGCTCATCTGTAAGCTGAAAGGGATCGGTTGATGGGTCATGTGCGACTGTCTTGTTTTCCAATGCATCATCATTAGTAGTAGCATGGCTTCTCGTTTTGCGGAAATTATCTCTTATGGTTTGAAGACGAAGAGAGATGTGGCGTGGCTCCCATAGTCTCTCTCCTCTTTTGCTGTTCATGTTCAGGTCGTAAAACAAGGGGATATCACCTTGGCCGCCCGTTCGGGAACAGCAACGAAGCGAAGAACATGGAGAAACAAAAACCAGGCACAGCTATTGGAGGACTAGTGTGCTTTTTGTCTTGTTTTTGGGTTAGGAGTTTATGTTTTTATACTTGCGCGATCTGCTTAGAGAGACTACCTTTGATTGGTTTGACATCAATCGACCTGTTTATATCGCTGTATGAAATTGTACGCCGCTGCGACAGATATGGAGCTTGACTGTTGGGAATGGCATTTTCTAACCTAGCCCAATTCCATTGATTCTCCTCATATTACAAGTAGACAGAGCAAAAGGAAACAACAACCAAACGGCCATGGTAAGACTCGATATCGAAAACTATGAAAACAACACAGATAAGAAGCAATCGAATAGCCCACTTGCTTTTCCGCTTCCCTCGCAAAAAGAAACCGATTTCACCCATTGTACAAGTTACTTCGCGCCCTGGCCTTTTACTTTCTGCGCTTCTTGCTGCCACCCCGTTCCTCTTCATCCAGCCCGCTCTCTCTGTCGCGCTTCTTGGCCTTCTTCTCCAGTTCATCCCAGTCCTCGCCTTCATCGTCACTGTCGAGCTCGGCGTCGCCGTCGTCGTCATCGTCGCTGGCGTTGCTACCGTACTCAGAGTCGTCTTCGCTCGATTCCGACGCCGCGTCCAGGTCGTCGTCCTCCACCTCAAAGGCCGACTCTTCCTCTTCCTCTGACTCGCCCTCGTCGTCCGAGTCGACCTGCAGGAAGGACCAGCCACCATCGGCAAAGAAGGCGTGCGTGTCCGCCGTGACTGTCTTCATAATCGTCGGCCAGTTAAGGTTCAGGGGACCCTCGCTGTACGCAATGTCAGAAGAATCCAGGAAGTCCTTGACTTGATCGAGGAACTCGACAGGAATTGTGTTGACTGCATAAGGTGTTCGTGTAAAGTCCTTAAACACGAAAACCATGTCAAAGTTTTTGAGGCCGAATTGCACACGCTCAAGATGAGCAATCTCAATATCGTCAATCGTGATAACCATAAAAGGTGGTTCTATCACTTGAATCAGACAGTCTGTGGTAGGCTGAATAAAGACGTTGCTCTTGAAAGGCACGCCGTGGAATCCGAGATCTCTGATAGGCATATCCACTTCGATGCCCTCGTTGCGGCCCGCCTCGGCAATCTTTTGCGCGAAACCCTGGAAAAGTCTGTCGAGCTCAGCACGACGCCGCCTCTCCTCCTGCTCTGCCTCAAACTCGTCCTCGTCACCATAGCGATACTTGCGCTTTCTGTTGCCAGTCTCATCGAACTGGATATCTGTCGCCTCACGGTAGAACTGAACATCCTTGGTCTTCTTCTTGTTGCCGACAATAATCGGGTCCTTGAGGTGAATGTGAATAATGACAATGAGCTCGTGCTGACAGGGCTGGAAAAATAGGTGCTTGACGTTGGAAAATAGAATATCCACGCGGTGTTGGGCGTTGAGCGGCGAGAGATAGCGAATACCGTTTTGATGAATCTCAACCTTGCCAGGTACGCGCTTGCCCTCCATCGCCGGCCTGATGTAGACATTATCCAAGACAGCAGGCCGACGATTTCTTATTTCTGTGAGCTTGTCCTGTTCCACAACATCCTCCATGTCCTTCTTCTCCTGCTCCTTCTTGACAGCATCACGCTTCATATTGGAAATTTGAGTCGCAATCTCGCTATATCTGTCACCATCCGTAGAACGGAATGTCAAGCTGCGGACAAAGTGGGCATTGGCATCTTCAAAAGGCTGATCATCTTTGCGGCCAACACCTTGTCCAGGAGAAAGGAAGTTGATGCGGAGAAATGAGAAGTCATTCTCGTCGCTCTTGCTGGCGTTTTTGATGGTGTTGATGTGGAAAGGGACAGGCCGACCCAGTAGGGGCAGCACAACCGTGGCATTCTTGGAATCAACAACGATTTCCATGTTCTTGACGCGAGGAGGAAATTGGTCGTCTCTCTTGTACGAATCAAAGCGCTTGAACTTTTTGACCTCGGTGCCATTATTGTCGCTCTTGGCCTCTGAGAATCGCGCAAGTCCCTCTTTTTGCTTCTTGGCGGCAAGCTCCTTTTGATGGACACGGCGTTTGGCCTCGTTATCCTCGTCCACTTGAGTGGAACGCTCCGAGCGAAGTCTCGTGCTGGTAATATTCTTCGTAGCAACAGCACCGACGCGAGAGTCGCGCTTCTCCTTCTTTGGCGTCGGCTGCTCCTCTTCGTCGTCCTTGAAGAAGAAAGAATTGGCGTCGGCACTTGTAGGGGCTTCAGCAGTGAAAACAATGGGCTCAGCACTTTTGACACGCACTGTGTCACTGAGCACCAGAGAATATGTCTTGGAACTTTTGTCCTGAGGCTGCGGGTTGTCAATATCCTGAAATCCGGTGGTGATGATCAAAGTCATGCCGTCCTTGAGAGTTCGCTGGTTCTTGGCGTTGAGAAGGAGAGTCGTGTCTCGGTTTTCGAGACCGATGCCGTATCCGACGTTCTTGAGGAAATGCTTCTCCATCTCAGGACTCTTGCTCTTGATGATACTAAGAGCTTTGGCGTAAACATCCTTGGCAGTAACACCGTCGCGCAGCTCCTGGATAACAGCGTTGTGAATCTGGTAGAGGAGTTTGTAATTATTTTCTTGCGACTTGTTCGGATCGACGAGGTAGGTGCGGGCGATCGAAGAGCAGTATGACTTGTATCGTAGACCCATAGCAGCGACAATGATGCCAGGATGCAAGTTATCATCGTTGGATTCGGCAGCAAATCGTAGATCAAACTTGCCACCACTCTGAATAGCTGGGCCGAGAATCCAGTCAAGCTGCGTGGGATCGAGGTCTGCAGGTAGCTTCGTATTGTTGGGTAGCTGCACAGTTTTCCAAAACTTGTCGTCATCGAGCTTCTTGTCGACCTTGTCTGCAAGCGCAGAGTGTTTGACCTTTTTCTCGGCATCGAGGATGCTAGACATTTCGTCAAGGAAGTAGGGCGTCATGAGAGCAACGCACGCTTTGGAAGCAGTTCGCATGGCGCGCAGCTCATTCTCATCCTTGACAGAGAAGGCGTATGTCGAGAGGGCCAAAGAAAGGTCGATTTCCTCGAGATCCTTGCAGCTGTCGGCGTAAACCTTCTTCCATTCGTCGATGAACGGACCCTTAGACGTGTCACGAGCGATGGTGCCAACTTTTTTCTACGAATTGGGTTAGCTTTTCCTCGCAAACAACAGTGCGGTTACTTACTCCGCATTCATGTATCTTGTCGGTAATCATCTTCCACATCTTGGCATTAGCATCGGCGTCTTTCCCTTTGGAGAGGACCTCGATCGGGAATCGGCCGCCTTTGAGCTGCTCGAGATGTTTGGCTGGATAATGTCAGCGATGCGACTCGAGCGCTGCTGCCTAGACAACAAATACCTTTCTTGGGCGTGGTGACAACGTAGAGAGTCTCGGTCGTGAGAAGCATCATGGTGGTTGGGAATTCGTAACCAAGGAGCCAAAACTATCAACCCGGTTAGTAAGAGCCATTCGCGAAGCTGCAGCGATCATGGAACTCGGCGTTACGCACATGGACGGCGTTGTTCTTGTGGAACTCGGGAATATCCTCGACCTTGCCCATGAGAACAACCAGCGAAGTGGCGCCCTGGAAAAGGCCGCCATCCCTGGCTCGCAGGTCATTTTTCCATGATGTGACGAAGGAATTGATGCGCTCCTGGAAGAGCGCGCTGTCGATCTTGACCTCTGCCATCGTGGGGGTTGATGAAGAAGTGGGAGAGGCAGCAAGACGCCAAGAGGCAGAGATGGTAGGTAGCTAGGCCAGGAGCCCGTTGCCACAGGCTTTGCGACGCGAGAAAATGGGTGGCGCGTTAATGGGTATCACGGTCACGTGAATGAGCGAGCGACGCGTTCAGGCAGCATTCAACAAAGCCACTCGTTCAACCCGTTTGGATCATGAGAAAAAAAAAATTGAGAAAAAGAAAAAAGAAGAAATAGGACAGAAGGGAGATTTTCCTTCTTAAATGCATTCTCGGGATTTAATCTTTTCGACGTGATTTCTTACAAAAACCAACCTCAGCACCGCGCTGATGGTAAACTGAACAGTTGCCTCTAGTGTGAGGTGGAGGCGCTGCGCTGTTGTTCGCTGAACTGCATTGGGGGATACTAGGCACATCTCGAAGTACCATGCTGTGTGTGCATAGCTGCTTAACCCGAGGGGTCGCTTGTACGCCCATGTTGGATAAACACCGACGCCAAGTCCTTACCCCATGGAAGCTAATATGGGCATTTTCGCGTAGTGGTTCATCGTTTTTCCGCACATACCGGCGCAGGTGCCGGACCTAATGCCGAGATTCCGTTAGCGGCCCTTCCGTCTCCGCCGATGACTTGCACGTCGGACCTGAGAGCAGCATCGCATTCTTCTATCCTTCTACCTGTAAATATTCTGTTACCGGGAAAATAAATCCTAAATATAAATAAACGCAAACGCCGTCCGGACCAAAATGAGAATCCCCTACGTCGACAACCCGCCAGAGACCACCACGACCGAGGACGCCGCCATCGTCGCGCGCATCCAGGCCCGCCGCGCCCCGCGCCCGCTCATCCCGCTGGACCTGGCCCTGCTGCACGCGCCGCCCGTGGCCGACGGCTGGAACTCGTTCCTGGGCGCCGTGCGCACCCGGACGTCGCTGCCGGACGACCTGCGCGAGCTGGCCATCTGCCGCGTCGCCGTCTGCAACGCCGCGTGGTTCGAGTGGGCGCACCACGCGCCGCTGGCCGTCGCGGGCGGCGTGAGCGCCGCGGCGCTCGACGTGGTCAAGGCTGAGGCGCTGCCGGCGGAGAGGCCGGCGGAGCTGCTAACCGAGAAGCAGTGGGCGGTGCTGAGGTACACAGAGGAGATGACGAGGCATGTCCAGGTCAAGGACGAGGTGTTTGCGCTGGTGAGGGCGCACTTTAACGATCGTGAGACGGTAGAAATTACCGCTACGGTATGTATAACTCTGAAAGAGCAGGCGTAGTTGGGATGAGCTAATTTGTGGTTATAGGTGAGCGCATACAACTGCGTCAGCCGGTTCTTGGTTGCACTCGATGGTAAGCTATTTCGAACTGGATATATTGAATCTGATGTATGCGAGGTCTAGTATGTGTCGTGCTAACACGGTATGCCAGTCGGAGAGAAAAACGGAACCGGCCCCGGCGATATTGCAGCTCATTGACCCATCGCAAATCAGAAGTTGAAACTATATCCTAAACAAAACAGGAGGCGGGTAGAAGGTGGAGGGAAATGGAAGGGAAGCCAACAGTTCAAGTCCCAATAGAAGGAATCCGAAGCCGTTGAATAGAATAGAAAGGGGGAATTGAAACATTATAAACAGAGTTGAAGAGAAAGCCAAGTCGGTATCAGCTGGTAAAGCTTGAAGCGAAATGACAAGGGGTATCTTGTCTAAGTGAAGCGAAGAGGTGAAGTAGGGTGAAGTGAAGCGAGAACAGCAAAAAGCAAAATAAATCAAAAGCAAAGTAAACCGAAAAGCTCCAACCAAAAGCCATGCTCTCTCAACAAGAGAGCAGCCCAATGCTCTAAATCCGCAGGTCATGTCTGAAAACACAACCTTGATGATGCGGCTTTTGGATCGCCCTATGCCATGGTGATGCGTTGTAAAAAAGCGCAAACAGATATGCAAAAAATGGTCTAGAAATAAAGTACCATACGGTGTCGTTCTACAGCGCTTTGATGACTGATAGAGTATGTTTCGCAAGGAATAATGATGTCGAAAAAAAGGCTGTGGTGTTCATGAAAAGGCGTCAATCTTCGTAAAGCGTGAGAAAGTGAGCTACGAAGCTCTGTCACGGGGCGACATGCCTCTCTCGACGGACATGGACCGCTCGATGGAAGCGTGACGCTGGTGCATGCGCGGGGAGAGCTGCAATTCCTCGACGACGCCGGCCCAGCCCTGGCGACCGGTGGTGGCCATGGTCTCCTGATGGCCGATGGCCTGCATGGTGAGGCGGCGGACGGGAGGCCGCTTGGGGATGCTCTCGGTGAGGGACTTGCGCAGGGCGGGCTTGCACGGGGTGGCGGCGAACGCGGTAAGCGACTTCTCGAGATCCCGCGGCAGCGCGGCGGGCGGCAGGGGCGGGGGAGGCGGAGGCTGCCTGTCAGCGACCGAGGTGATGATGCCGAGGAAGACGACGAGGAAGCGCATGCGGAGCAGGTCGAGCCGGCGGACGCGGTCCTCGAGCGGCGTGCGCTTGGCGGCCCAGAGCAGGCGGGTGCTGGCGCGCATGGCGGCGCTGGTGCTTGCGCCGGCGGTGACGCGCTCGGCGGGCAGCAGCAGGGCGCTGAGGTCCTCGCGCAGGTCGTCGCCGGCCTTTTGGATCTCGCGGAGCAAGCGGCCGAGGCGGATCTTGTCCTCGAGGCGGGTGACCTTGGCCATATCCTTGTCGTAGCTCTCGTTCTCCTCGATGGAGAAGTCGACCGTGTCAATGAGCGCGGCCATCTCGCGCGGCGCGGCGACGTAGGCGGCCGAGTAGACGCTGGCCGTCTGGGCGAGCACGGCGAGGGAGAGAAGCAGGGCGGTCATGACGAGGATCAGAGCCCACTGGATCCAGCCCGAGTCGTGGGCCATGATGAGCGGTGCAAACGCGAGGAGGCGGTGGCGACGGTGGTGATGGTGACGGCTGTTGTGGTGGAAGTAATGGTAGAGTCGTGAGAGCGATTGTGAGGTAATGACATGATATGGTGGTCGTGGTCGTCGTCAAGGTCTAAGTCGTAGTCGTCGTGGCGGTGGAGGTTGGGCAGCGGTTGGTGATGATGATGTAAAAGGAGGAGGAGAGAGAGGTGGTGTGGTGGTGTGTGTGGCGGCGGAAAGTAGCTGTGGCCGGGACAATTAGACGAACAGGAACCCACTTCCCGGTTGGGCTTCTGCAGAGGGATGAGATGTTGACTGCAGGATGATTAATTTTAATGGACAAGCACTAATCATTATGCGTGCAACACTGGGTCCGCCAGGACAAAGAAGGGAGGAGAGGAAAGAGCTTGAGATGGGAGAATGGGAATGGCTGGGCTTGGGCTGGGCTGGGTGGCGGTGGTGGACTCGCTAACATCATTCATTGTTGCTTGTGATAGAAGCCAGTGGGCGGTCCAGCCCGTTGGGCCCGCCCCTACAAGAGGGTTTGAAGCCGGGGCTTTTGACTGCGCACGCACGCACTCAACACCATCATTATCTGTCAGTCACATGGCGGGGAAGTCGGTCGCTCATGCTTCTGCATTATGCCGACCATTCTTTACCTTGTTACCTGCATCCGAGGCGCCCGGCCTGGCCTCGATGTAATCATCATCAACAGTAGACGAAGCCGAGTACGAGTTAATCCCATTCAGTGTCGGCCACCCACTAGAATAGCGCCCGCCACCATCCGCGCGGGAACGGCCGACGCAGAAGCCCAAGACATTGTTTTAAAAAGTCTGTAGCACCCTTTAGCGGCCGTTTAAGAAAAGAACTATTTCTTAGCCGTCGGTTACTCAGTACCTACTGCTTTCTCGTTTTGCAATATTCATGTATTACATCAGGCACTGTCTGGGAGTTGAGCACACATGCGTGCCCAATGACGGTGTGAGGTACATACATACATGGGTGAGTGTTTGGCCACTCAGCACTCAGCTGCCCCTCCAAGGCTCAGAACAGACCTGGTGGGGTAACTTTTTTCCCATCCAGCAGCAACAGTTGTTTCCTCCAACAAACAATTTATTAGCAAACGGAACACTCAACGATAGCGCCAAACAAGCACACCAACCTTCCCTTCCAAAACCCCCAAACGCGCATAAACCACACACCAAATAACGGTCCTTCCGACTCACACACACACACACACCCGCCATGGCCGCCGCCATGGAGGCACCGCCGCCCCCCACGGCTGACAGCTTCCCCCTCCCTCCCGTCCTGCGCCAGCCGTCCTCCGCGCCGCCCTTGCTCATCACGCAAGGCGCCGAGGGCCGCCTCTACAAGACCACCTACCTCCTACCCTCCGTGCCGTGCGCGCTCAAGTACCGGCCCGCCAAGCCGTGGCGCCACCCGACCCTCGACGCCCGCCTCACCCGCCACCGCATCCTCGCCGAGGCGCGCATCCTCGCCCGCTGCCGCCGCGAGGGCATCCGCGTCCCGGCCCTCTACGCCGTCGACGAGTCCCAAGGCTGGCTGATGCTCGAGTGGATCCCGGGCGTGCCGGTGCGCGCCGCCGTCAACGCGCGGCTCGCCACCCTCGGCGACGGCGACGCGGTCGCGCGGGACGAGCCGCTCAGGGCGCTGATGCGGAGGGTCGGCGAGGCGGTCGGCAGCTTGCACAGGATCGGCATCGTTCACGGGGATCTCACAACGAGCAATATGATGCTGGATCCGACCGGTAGTGGTGGTGAGGAGGAGGGGGGGTCACCGCCGACGGCGGATTTACAGGGTGAGGTCGTCATCATCGATCTTGGGCTGGCTAGCGGCGCGGTCCAGGAAGAGGATCGTGCCGTAGACCTGTATGTGCTCGAGAGGGCGTTTGGCAGCACGCACCCGCGCGCCGAGTGCGTCTTTTCGGAGCTGCTGGACGCGTACCGCGCATCGCATAAGCAGGCGCCAGCCGTACTGAAGAAGCTTGAGGAGGTACGGATGCGCGGGCGGAAGCGAAGTATGCTAGGCTGATTTAGATTGGCAACAAAATTAAGAAAAAAGAACCATGGGCTGAAAGTACGGGAATAATTGTATATAAGTAGAATATTGACGAAATGAGACCTCGTCTAATTTCATGCTTATGCATGGCCTTAGACACCACGCCGACCAAGACGAATCCCAACGAACGACTTCCATATACCTTGGAATATCACAATGATGCTCGCTACAAAAAAGAAGGAGAGAAAATATCCATGAATAACCCCAACAATGCAGCTGACCCAGCTTTTCCCATCCAACGCGAATATCCAACAACAGCAAACCATGAGCCGCGGTGGCTTCTTTTACACCGTACATGAAGCGTGAAAGCAATGCAAAGTGCTATTAGTTGACCAGCTCCGCGCCGGCAAAATAGCCCTTATTCTCGATGACGCCTCGGTCGCGCACAAATGCGACGTACCGCACCACCCACTGAGGTACAATCTCGCCCGCCAAGCCGGGCTCGCCAGGGTACTCCGGGTCGGCAAGCAGACCGGCGCCCTGAGGGCCGTGACCAAGCAGCTCGCGCAGGGTTCCCGGGGGTAGAATGTCGGTGCAGTCGGCGTGGACGTTCAGCTCGATGCCGTGTTGCGCAGCGAGCTGCTTAAGGGGCGGCGGTACATTGCAGCAGTCCTTGAGGTTAATCTGGTCGACGGCGGGTGGCACAGCGGCGCGCGCAATGAAGGCGGCGAGCTTCTCGCTGCCAAACTCGGCGACGCCAAGCCGCCGCACGCAGCCTTGCTTCTGGAGCGCCTCCAGCACGCGCCAGGTGGCGACCTCGTCCTCCAGGTTACCCTGCTGCGCGTTATGCTTATCCGCCTCCCACTCGCACGTTCCCTCAAACGACATGCCTGGGAACGAGGCGACAAGCAGGTCGATGGTGGCAACGCCGAGCTCGCGCGTCACAAGGCCCAGAGCATCCTCAACGTAGCGCGCACGCTCAGCGGCCAGGCTGGCCGGGTCGTGCGCCGTGGCAGTGGCGGCGGGCGGCAGGAAAAAGAGCTTGACGGTGATCTCATATTGGCTCGCGTCGTCTTGAAGAGCCGCGCCTTCCCAGTGGATGCGCGGGACGAAGATGTCGCCGCCGGCGCCGTTCTCGAAGCCGTTTGAGGTTCTGTCGGTCCACACCTCGACCGCAGGGGGGATAGGGGCCGGAGCGTGGCCATTGGTCTGTGGAGGGAATGTCGCGTAGTCGAGCTTGGCGGCTGTAAAGTTTTCGCGCAGTGAGTTGACGAGCTCAAGGTTGGAGCGCGCGCGGGCCGACTTGGACTTGCGGATCACGGAAGGGCCAGCCGACATGACATTGCTGTAGGAGGCGGCATGTTAGAATGATGATGTTGAAAATGATTGGCGCGAGAGAGTTTTGTGTTGTCTGTGTGAAGAGAGGGCTTCGAATTGTCGGGCCCTTGTCCCGTCCATTACTCCCGAAGAAGGGAATAAAAAATTGGCGGGCTTGTGACTTGCCTGGTAGAGAGAATCAGCTTCGGCATTTTGGCGGGGTTTGGCGGGCTTTTATCAAGTAGCACGCCGCAAATCTCTGTTCACGACAAGAAGAGACAAAGAACGGAGAGCACGCAATGATATTTTGGGGGGAGCAAAAGAGAGGGAATCTGGGAATCTTTGAAAGGTCAAGTCGGCAGGGCCATGGGAAACGTGTAACCCGGTTTTTTTGTCGTTATCGGCAACGCCCCGATGTTCCGATGTGCGGGCAGGTTAGCTGTTAGTACTTATTGATGATGGCACCATTCAGTGCTGGCGGCGTCGGAGCGGAAGAAGGTTGATTAGTAATGAGATGGCGCCTTTCGGGAAGCACCAGAACAGGTAGGTAGTGCCGGTAGGTGTTGCATGGAGATGTGAGAAAGAATGACGAGGATAGTATTCGATTGATGCTTATTCAATGGGCACTGTTAAACAAGAGAAAATGGCGATGCTGTGTTGGTTGCTGAGGCATGTCTTTATCTAGTAGTTATGCTAGGTAGTCGCTTGAGGCCGGCGCGTTCCTCCGTCTTCCGCCTTCCAGTGGGTGCAAGTTGCAGCGGATTCTGAACTCGCTGGGCCGCTGTCCCACTGCAAAGGACTAACTTCAAAGTATGGTTGGAAAGTGCCGATTTCACTCCGCTCCGGCATCGTATTTCTATGTGTCATGCGGGTAGCTTGCATGGGAATAACTACATGCGAAGGGCTGCCAGTTCAATACATTCCAGCCATAGACAGATCTAAATCTGAGTTGATGCACGCTTGGCTGCCTAACCAGACAGTGCTGCATCTGCAAGTCCCACTGTTTATCAGCACTTCCACCACCAAGTTTGGCATGTTTGGCCAGCCAAATTCTGGTGGGGTCTTCCGTCGGTCAGGACAGCTCACAGTACTGTAGCGAGGCCATGCGGAGCTCTCGTCACCAACCATTCGAAATTGCCCATCAAACAGACAACGCTCCTCTCCGTCCACCACAACCCGCCCGCTGCATCTTCGTCTTCCTCAGGCTGCCCTTCGCCGCACCCTGCATCTTGGCGTGACTTTTTACACGCTCCAGGGTGTCGTGCCGTTGCCCGTCATGGCGATTCGGTACGTCACGTCGCTGCCCACACAAAAAGGAGCACGCAGGACAGCTAACCCCTCCCAGGCATCTGATTCTGCTCTCCCGCCAGGGCAAGGTGGTATGTCGCATCCCTCAAACAAAAAGCTGCCAACGACAAGGAACTGACAAGAACAGCGCCTTGCCAAGTGGTTCACCACTCTGTCGCCGAAGGAAAAGGCCAAGATCGTCAAGGACGTCTCCCAGCTTGTTCTCCCTCGACGAACTCGCATGTGCAATTTCCTCGAGTACAAAGGTACAAACGAGCGACGACACGACCCAGACCTACTCGGCTGACTTCGTTCCACCAGATACCAAGATTGTCTACCGACGCTATGCCTCGCTCTTCTTCATCGCCGGCTGCGATGCCGACGACAACGAGCTGATCACCCTCGAAATCATCCACCGATACGTCGAGCAGATGGATAAGTACTATGGCAATGTCTCGGAGCTCGACATTATTTTCTCCTTTACCAAAGCATACTATGTTCTCGACGAACTGTTGCTCGCGGGCGAGCTGCAAGAGAGCAGCAAAAAGAATGTGCTGCGCTGTATAGGGCAGCAAGATTCGCTGGAAGACATGGAGGTGAGTTGCTGTCGGATTCTAGATCTCTCTTGCCCCTCTCCTTCTCTTGTTTTCGATCTCCCTCGCTGCTACAAGCCCCGCCATTGCTCAGAATAGCAGCTGACTTGGTCCTGTGCCATCCAGGTCGAGGACGAAGTGGCACGACTGATGTAGTTGTATGAGTCGGTCGAGAAGAACAGCCTAGCCGACGAAGGCTCGGCTCGAATTTCTATTATTTTCTTTCTGCCTTGTCGTTTTGTTCGAATCTCGGAGTTTGGGGGGTGATTTGGCGTTGACATTGTCGTTACAGGTCTCGGAGTCGATCATGAGGGGCCTCGAGGATGCCGGGTTCGTATGAAGCCCTGACTCGGGCTCTGGTTTGTTGCATGGGACAAGGAGCTCCAAAAAAGCGAAATTCAACGACAAAAAAGTCTCAGGGCACTGAGCATCTCTTCGATGAGAAGAGAGGGCGCAAAGGGGACATGGGCACGCAGGCAATGGAAAGGATTGCTTTGGAAGCGCGACCCGGTTAGCCTTGTGTATAGATCTTGAGGAGCGGAACACCGCTCTAGATACAAGAAGACTAGATTTTACCGTGCGACGTCGCTGTCGGTATTTTTCCTTCCCGTCAGCGGCTGTCTACAAGCTGTTGGCGGGGGACGGCAAGCAGGCGTGGCATGGGAGAAGCGCGATGCGCCTCCTTGAAAAGGAGAAGGCGGTCGGGCTACAAATGAGAAGACAAATCTGTTCTATGTGGACTGTTTCACCCGATGCTAATAATTTGCCAAGTCTGACTGATGATACTCTCACGAAATGGCAGATGGCATTACTAACAACGGAGACGATGGCACGATTGGCGAACACTACGGACGGATGCAACACACGAGACGCAGCGACGCGGCAGTGAAACAGAAGAGCAAACAGCAATGGCAATTTGGATGATGGCGCAACTGGGCGTGGCGGAGAAAGGGGATGCCATTCGCCGTGAACTAGGCGGTGCATCGAGAGTTTGGCATTGGTCCACATGGCAAGATGCGTGGGACGTCGTTGGCGGGTTGAGGGGATGATGAATGACCGGCCGGGCTCGGATGAGGAGCGGGGAAGGCTGTGTGTGTCTTCGCTGACGCAGTTGACGAGGCACTCTGAGAGCGAGAGCGATAGGAGGGACCGCTGCTGCTGGTGTGTGTGGCTCCGGCGTTACACTCCCTACTCCTCTAGCGCAGTGGGCATTGTTGTACGCTGTGATACGAAACACATGCGCTAAAAACCGGCCGTTCAACGCCCTCTGCCGAAAACGACCAGCTTTGGCGGGCTCGACATCTCCGCACTTGGCTCATCGCAGCACCTCATCAGCGCCGGAGCTCAGCTGCTCAGCACCTCTTTCAGCACACCACACACCACCAAAGTCGCCCCACTTGGCTCAACTTGCCTAGCTCGCTCGCCGCATTGCACCTCTCACTCTTTGGCGCTCTGCCCATGCTCCCGTGCCATCATTCTCATTCGCGCGCAGCACGTCGCCTCCAAACGTTATCGCTTCCTTTTCTTTCATCCACCCGGTGCCACGCCAGTTTGACGATTCTATCTCTGCTCCGGTAGCTCTTTTCTCCTGCGTTGGGTGTTTTCCACATACAAACAACCCCTGTCACCCAGTGACAAGACCCAGCGCCCTACACGCACGCCACTCCTACCGACCTCCGCCGTGCTGGCCTGACCGATTCCGCGAGCCCGACCTGCATCCTCGTCGCGCGCAACCGCTCCTACCTCCCAACTCAGCATTGAAGGCTCCCGCCATCCCTCTCCGCCAACCGTACGCCATCTCCCACCCGTCTCGCCGCTTACCTCTCCTCCCGCCCGACGACATTCCTGGTCGCTCAGCTCACGACTTCCCCCGATCCGTCCCTCAACCCGCCGGGTACCGCCACACCGCGTCGCATCTCCATTCTTGCTGCGGATATAACACCGATATCTTGACTGATATCTCGGTTCTGCAATCATTGCAATACATGAAGCCTCTATCTACACCATACTGCTTCCTCCTCTACGCCACACACCATCGCCGCTACACCACGTAAGCGATACGTCATGAAGGTTCGTCGCATCCAGCACCTCGCGCAAAACAATCGACCAAGTCGCATCCTCCTCGCTCTAGTCTAACCCAATCACCGCAGTATCTACCTGTACAAGACTTTGAGGCCGTAACCGGGGCCCTCAATTTCAACACGCCGGATTGCAACGTCACTGGCGGTTGCGATCTCTATACCACGAAATCCACCGGCTCCGACAAGAAGCTTTACAAGAACATTGACAAGGATCTTAGCTCTCAACATGAGGCGCTTGTCAAGCTCGGCGCCAGCCTATCGCCTCCTGAGCGCCAACACATGATGGCCTCATCACCATCCATGCAGCTCTTTTCCACCTCGAGTCCCTTTGGCCCCCTCTCCGAGCTCTCCAGTCGACGTACATTCGCCTACATGATTGCTACTTTGAATGCTTCCCATCCTCACTACGATTTTTCCAACGTCCTACGGCCAGGCGACTTCAAGCGAGAGCGCAATCTGCGCCGCGTCATGGCCAACCTCGATTCGATATTACAAAACGTCCGCCCATCATCTACGTTTGAGCCTACATCGCTCAACTCATCATATGGCTCCGATTCGGCTTCTGTCTGGGGCCCCCAATGCTGGGCCCTAATTGACAAGGAGATGCGCCTTAACGAATGCACCATCTTCCGCTACAACCCTGAGACGGATCCCTTCGAGGAGGACGAGAGTGCCATTTGGGCCGCTCACTATTTCTTCTTCAGTCGCGCTCTGAAGCGTGTGGCATATCTCTACGTGCGTGTTGTGCCCGTCATTTCCTCACAGAGCCCTTCATTGCGGCCGACTCGCGTCGCCGGTGGGCACGGACACAAGATTGGCGTCCTGGGTGGGACTGGCCATGGCGTAAGCCGTTCTGCTGGCGCCGAGAAGCGTGCGACGTACTGGCTGAGCGACCGCGACGCCGAACTGGTAATACCACCGGAAGACGATGACGAGCTCGGTGGCGACGGCCTGTACTGGAACCGAGGAGAAGATGGGGACATTGTTGCCTTCTCGGACGACGATTACATAGAAGAGGAAGACGACGACTTTGACGACGTGGATATGCTGGATACACCGAGAGAGAGATTTATGAGCGAGGATATCGCTGGGAGGATGGAGATTTGAGCGTTGGTGGAGAGATTCTGTTGGTTCAAGGGTGTTCAACCGCCCAACTTCCTGTCGCCATTGGCACGCGAATCCTGCGTGTGTGTCTTCTGATTTTAAGACTGCTGTTTCAATAAGTTGCGTTCTTGTGCGAGGGGTGCAGCATCGGCGCATGGTTTTTCGAATTCGGTACTTGCTTCTCGATTTATCCAGCTTCTCCTGCGCTCTTCTAGTACACGCATTGTTATTTTTTCTCTGCTCTTTTCCATTCTTTGTCTACGTTTGATCGCTGGTTTATGCGGATGTACCCTTTTTGTCTTTCCCTTTGCAAGCAAGCTCTTGGCTCTGGACAAGGGTGCCTCAGGAATTATGACCCTTTTTTCTTCGTCTCGTCTTAGAAATGGATGCTGCGAGCGAAGAAATGCTGTAAATGCTTCTTGCTGGTCTCAGGTTACTTATAACGATGGGTACTTTACTATCCGGTTTGTTTGATGTCTTTCTTCTTCACCTGCAGGCCAAGGACTAGTTCTTCAATAATGTTTGAAAATGAGCTTGCTTCTTGCTTCCCCCTCATCAACTCGTGACTGTCTTCCGTAGCTCATCAGGCCCAACATGCGTTCCATCGCCGCATCTCGGTACAGTCCGTGTCTCAAAAGAATACTCATAGCAAAGGACCTCCGTTTTATCCAGATCGTCACAAGTGTTTGTATTCAGTTTTGCGTCTATGTCGTCATATCCAAAAGCGAGGAAAGCAGATAACAAAAAGGAATCCAAAACAGTCGTGATAAATATTCCGCAACAAATAAAAGAAAAAGGATGCAGGCACTATTAATAATAGTAAAGGAACGTAAGTACTATGGTATGAATCGAGAGCCGCTGCCTGATGCGGCTCCAGATTAGAACAAGACAAAGCAGAGCAACAGAGGACAAAAAACGACGTAAAAGAAACAACAGAGGGACAGCCAAACCCGCAAGGCTATAAAACGCTAGATGACCCAGTAAAACGTGCTTTCCACTTCCATTGTGGCGTAAAATTCGACAATAATAATATTTCCCTTCCCTAGATGCACATAAACACACAGACGCCAACTTGCAGGGCAAATCAAGCCAGCCAGTTACGCCGCCGTCCTCTTTCGACGGCCAAACATCCTGCTCAGGCCGCTGCTCGGCTCCTCAGCGCGAGCTGGCTGCACCGGCGGCGCCTCGGGAGGGCCAGAGTTGCGCAGGAATGCAGCCAGGTCAGACGTCTCGCTTCTAAAAGTGTCCCCAGCCCGCTCGCGCGGCTCGCGCGGCTCGAACTTCTTCATGGGCACGCGCCCAGACGACCCGGACACGGATGAGATACGGGGGCGGCCAGTCGACTGCGCCTCAATCGCGCCATACTTGTCGTAGCCAGGTGGCATGCTAATCTGGATGGGAACGTGTCCGCGATGGCTCGCGCGGCTGTTGAGGGAGCGGCCGTCAACCGACGCAATCGACGCCGTGTCCTTGGCGGTATTGCTCCGCGTGAAGCGGCCAATCAAACTGGGAGCACTGGCTTTCTTCTTGGGGATGTGTCGGGTGGTGGCGGTTGGCTCCGCCGGGGGATTGTAGTTGCGTAGAAATTCTGCCAGACTCTCTTCCCTCTTCGCCTTGACGGGCGGCGCAGGTGCCGCTGCCAGCACATCTTCGTCATCATTCTCATCCTCATCGCTCACGTCAATAGCATAAGGGTCACGGACGCGACGAGTCTTTCGCTGCGGCATGGGCATATCATCCTCACCAAATATGCTGGCGATCTTGCTGTTGCCACCCCTTCCCTTGAGAAGGGCCGAGTTCGAGTTCAACGAAGATTGCAACGAGTTCTCCGTTACATTTGTAGATCCTTGGCTATAGCGAAGATCAGGTATGTTCGCATCCACAGCCTTGCCGCCAGGCACACCGGCCAATTGGTCAGAGTCCATAGTTGTTCGAAACGGGGCAACATGACGGGGGATGCGATGATTACTCGCTGCAATCGGCGGGCCTTGGCGAATGAAGTCGATGAGATCGCGAGTATCATTCTTGCTCGTAACCGGTTCGCGGGGTTGAAAGCGGCTCTTGTTGCTAATGGTTGAAGCGCGGCGCGCCGAGTCCGGTGCGCGTGGCACGGGTCCAGAGAGTCCCGACTTGTCGTTTGAGGCGCGTCCAGATAGCTGCCTGCTTTCGGGGGTCGGCCCAGTGGACTTAATGAACTGCGCAAAGTCCGATGTGGTCTCACTTGGTACCCTTGCATCTCTTGCCTGTGGCCCATCCATTCTGCCAGTAGTCACAGCAATACCAGCTGGGGCTCGTGGAATGGGTCCAGAGGGTTTGGCTTCGGAAATGGACGAATTTTCGAACCCTTGGCCACGGAATGTCGATGGCGAGACGCTCGTCGTTGGTGAGGGCTGTGAATTAATCGGCGAGCGTGCGTCTTCGCTTCTGCGAGGGAACTTCGTCACAACCGGGCTATCGAGCGAAGGCTTGGAAGAATCAGCGTGGCGCATGCTCTCTGGTGTGAGGGTGTATGTGATTGTCTGATTGCTCTGGATGAGCTCCTCAAAATTTCGCACAACGCTGCCAGAACGGCCAGTGGAGGAATTTTCCTCGGACGACCGAACTACCTTCATTCTTCCTGTGGCCGAAGAGCCAGACGATCCCGACGTGTGGATCGTTCTCGCAGGGCCGACTGAGTGTAGGGCTGTAGAGAACTCTTCGTCTTCCTCCTGGGCGCGAAGTGTCTCAAGAGTGCCTGGGGCCTTGTTGTCTCTGAACCCATGCAGGTTTCTAGGGCTTGGCGAGTGGCCGGGGGATCTGGCTTCTGCAATCATTGCCGGGTTGGGCGACGGCTTGCCGTCATATGATGTGTTGACAAGTCTCGGCGACAGAGGCTCGCGAGCGCCAAGAGCATCTCTTGTGGCCTTTTCGACATCAAGCGTCATCGGAGACTTGGCATTCCGATTACCTCGGGTCACTACATTTCCAGATGTAGCTACAGCGGCAGGCGCTTCACTATTTCCGTGGGCAGTGTGATAGTCCGACCCTTCCTCCGACTCGGAGATAGTACCTGCATTACGGACGGTTGGCGTTGCACGCTCAACTTGTGTTCGCGAAGACGGTACTAGTGGAGATGAGGGGCTCTTCTCGACAGGACTGGAATCATGGAATGACTTTGTTGCCAGAAGAGCCCCGGTAGCGCCAGCCACAACTGCGGTGCCAGCAAAAGCAGCGGCACCGGACAGGCTCGCAGACCGAACATGGGCGTTCTCCAGAGATCCTTGGCGAGAGTATGTAGTAGGACTTTTCGGGGCCTGGACATCAATTATCCGAGCCGAGTGCATGCTAGACGTACTCCGCTTGTGGCCCTTCTTTGGCGATTCACTGGAAGCTGAAGATGGGCTGCTATCGACCGAAACTCTGGACGAGGTAATAAGCTCGGCCTTTTCGAAAGTGGCCACCTCTTCTGGCCCATCAGAGTCCCAAGCCACATCATCTACAACAGAAGTCTTACTGGACGTCTTGTTGTTCTGAGTTCTGGGCGTAGTCAGGCCAAGTCCGATTGGTGCCAAGCGTCTAGACATATGTTTCTGAGACACATCTTCCTCGCTCAAATCAGACACGAGCTGCTCATTGGGCTGGGGCTCGCTTTCCTGGGCGGGCACATGCATCTCCGCGGTCCCTTCTCCCGGTATGGAGACAATAAAGAACGGCGCTCGAGTAGTGTGCGGCATGGAGCTGGATCTTCGGCGAGTTTTGGCAGCCACTCCTTCAACATAGAGTCCTTTCCCAGCTTTGTTAAAGGTCAGTTGGTCAGGGATCTTGGCATAGGAGCTTTTGGGTCGTGAGGGAGAGAATTCGTCCTCGGCTTCAGATTCCTCATCGCTATAGTTGACAAGACCGGGTAGCTCAATTTCGCCGACGTCGCAAGGACCCATAGGTAGCGGGATATCGAACGGTTGAGCATGTTCCACGATCACCTCCTCGGCATATTCTTGCGGTCCAGTCGACAGGGCATTTGTGTCCCCGGCGAATGACTTCGGGGACGCCAAATGGCCATGCTGAGAATGCGAGGAGGCAATATGTGAGATTGGGCGGGGGATGTTGTCTGTAATGCGGCTTCGAAGTCGCTTTTTCCAGCCACGCCAGAGACGGCCAAGGGTCATGTCCAGAGCCACGCGCTCCATGTCAGCCTCCCCGACAATGATCTGATCAGCCATATCACCAGGCTGCCTGCTGCCGTCCTTGAGGCCTCTGTCGATATCACAGCGAACACGCTGGTAGGCCGCTTGTCCAGCTACCGTTAAAGTAAGCTCGCCCATATACTCGATGACTGACGTCATGAAAATTGCCACAGCTGGCGAGATGACGTCGGAAACCTGTGCGCCAACACCAACTTCGAGATGTTCTTGCTTCATATACATTGCTGCATCTTCGTCTTCCACCTCGCCGAGGGACGAGTAAACCATGCACCGAAGTCGCATTCGCTTCCAGATAAGCTCTACATCCCGTGTGCGGGATGGAGAGTCGTCGATTGGTTGCACGTGTTCGGCTTCGGCACGTGTAATCTTGCAAGCCACTAGATCTTTTTCAGCGTTCTCTATCACATCGCTGGCGAGATTGGGCTTGAGAATTGCGGCGATTGCTGGGCGGAGGTCCGACAGGTTTGTCGATGGTGAAGCTTTGAGGACATTGAGCAGAAGCTGGTCGAGGAAACCGTTTAATAGCTTCAAAGCTCCGTCCGAAACTTGGACGGGCGCACCTGAGGGCTCAATGCCATTTTGGTCATACCAAGCATCAGCGTGGCTGTCATGGTCATTTGTGACTATTTGAGCGGCCGCAGAAGCATCGATGAAGGCGGGCTCTGGGGAAACCGCATTCGGGGGTATAGTGAGCGGATAACTGGCGGCAGTCGATGAAGTGCTTTTTGCGCGGGTATGCGACGCAAGTCCAGATGTTGGTCTAGGGCTATGGTGACCGTCCATGGCGAAAAGGGGCAGTTGCCAGTCGTCGTTCGAAGGGGTATATTGTATGAAGGCTGGGTAACGAAGAATTGCTGCTTTTGATTCCAACAAATGGGTGCGGGCGTTGTCGAGGGCCAGCTGGGGAGATGCGTAAGGACGTTGCACAAGCGTCGTGCGAAGGCAATCGCCAGGTGTTAATAAATGAGCTTCTGCCTCACATTAGCAACCAGCCAAGGAAAACAATTGAGAAGAGAAACCCGGAGATGATGGGGACAGGTAGGTGCGCAAACGGGCCAAGAAATCGACAGCGAATCTGTTACAGGGTCGCCGGCAGAACAAGAAGACAGGGGGCGCTTGTATTAAGCTCGCGATGGCTGGCCCAGCGGGCTGGACATATAGATGAGGGTCGGCAGTGGGAGACAGGGGACGTATTGGTTTGGTGCATAGGTAGGTAGGTAGGTAGGCAGGCAGGCAGTGAAGTGAGCCATGTCTGGAATTGTCGGAAAAACATACATTGACACCTGGGTTTTTCGTCAAAATTAAGCAAGCAAAGACTGTGTCATTTCGTCGCTGCGGAACCAGGAACCTTGGAAGTCGCCTTTTCCAGTAACGCCAGAGAGGGCAGAGGCTCAATGTTGAGGGGGACGAGTCCGACAGTTATGCGCCGATAGCTGGATGGTGAGTCGCCGGTTGCGAATCGAGCCGGGGGATCGCGGTCGGCGTCAATTGCTGGGTAAGAGGAGGGGAGAAATAGAAAGAAGCAAGAGGGGGCAAGTCGAAGAAGAAGAACTAGGACGAGTGACGAGATGAGCGATGGGACGGGTGGTGAATGATGGGAGCGCAGTGCTTCTTTTTTTTATTAGTCTGGTGTCTTTGGCTCTAGCGTCTTGTCCTGGCTCGGGGTGGACGAGCGTCATGGTACTTGCACCCCCTCAAAGGCTCCAACCCTTGTCGTTAGCGTCGAGAACAAGCACACGGGAGCTGACAGGGGGGGGTCCTTTGGCTTTTCGCGCATGCGCCTTCATGTACCGGGCTGGGAAGGCAGAGAGTCAGTGAGAGTGAGAGAGTCCATGGCTGCGAGTCCCAGTTGGACGGGCCACCAACTTCAGGGGTGGTGGGGAAGTGCCCACGCATAGATGCAAACTGAAGTATCCGTAACCATTCACAAATAGGTAGGCGGCGCGGCGAAGCGGCCTGGCCCATCCCGGGGCAAAAGGGTTCGAGTTGAGCAAGACAATCGCCTCCAGGCAGGCTCACAGTTAAAGAGACATGGCTTCCCGTCCCCGTTTCTCGCAGCTGTTTCCCCTGAACAAGTTGTTCGCACGCCGGCCAGTGCTCTCTGTACGAATGGCACAGGCGTAAAATTGGCTTTGTGCTGGTCCCCTGTCCAGCCGCTGGTTAGTAGTGGTGGGTCAGCTTCCCGAACCAAGAAGGCGGCGTTTCTTGCGAGCAGTGGAGCTGTGATTTGATGGGTTGGTGCACGGAGAACCGCAGAAGGATGCGTGAAGAGGAAGGGGAAGATGGGTTAAAAGATGCCACCGTTATGTTGCCATGATAATAACAAACGCGATGAAAGCTAGGACAGCTACTGCGACTTGCCAAACTTTATACCGGGCAGCTGGCAGGCAAAAACTTGACAAACGGCGTTGCCTGGCCGTCTTGGCTGCATCTGCCGCGCTGTAGGTTGTAGTTTTACTGAACGAAGGTACTCCGTAGATTGAGGTAAGCCACGTACTCGAAATCGACAGCGCTTGCCAAGTGTAGGGTGGCCCGGCACAGGTGGTACAGTGGAAGCGCTAGTACGACAACGGCCTAAAGCCCGCTGCAAAGCCCCAGGGCTCAGGGGTACACGAAGTTATTAGCAGGCAAAGTAATTCGTACTAATAATAATAGCATCAAGTCCCGATGCTTCCATTGTTTATTAATTAATAAAGTGCCCAGATTTCCACCCCTTGCATGCGCATACCCATGTGCGGAAAAGATACTTATTGACCCAGGTATTGAAAGTACCTGCGGTGAGCTGCATGCTTATCCCCGCTGACGCACCACAGGGCAGCCCACCCGGATGAAGCCATCCACATGGACAGGCCCTGCGGCTACCAAACACAACACTAAGAACTCCAGCACCATTCTCCCGCATTTTGAGTCACTCGATCCTTCAACTCTTGATCGTCGAATCAGCATGGATGAGTCGCTAGCTCTGACTCCAAATAGTCCTCCCAAGTCCGTTTTTACGCGATCGATGCCCAGCGATACACCCCGCCCACGTAAGCACTGACAAGGGACGAAGGGGCATCAGCTGCGCGATATCAGGCTACATGTACTCTGATTAATATAGATATGTAGATGCATGAGGCAAACAGACACAACACCATCATCCGCACCCTTCGTTGGCATGCTGGCATGACGTATTATTAGACTGCCATCGCCTTCAGTGTCAGCCCTGGTCTACTGCACGCACTGCTCCCATCGCTCGACAGTTTCCATCACCGCATCAGCACAAGAGACTCCATCACGACGGGCAAATGCATCAAGTGTCACCGCCCGCGGATAATTCCCGTGCAATAATCTCACCAGCACCCAGGATCGAGCTCCGTTCATCGCGCGAGGCTGGCAGGCTACATGTTGTACCAACAGCTGCGTCTAGCACCATACGCTCTCTCTCCCATCCAGTCAAGCCGTCGCCGCATCCATATCAGATTACAGGACAGAACACCTATCCATAAAGAGTCGAACACGAATGCATCCGACTGCTAATCAAACACACAGGTAGTGGCGTCAATGTTGCGCCTGGCTTTGCAGGCAAAGCACCACGCCAATGTCCCAATTGGTATGGACGCGGCGCTGGCTTGAAACACGAAACATCTTCACCTGCAAGTACTACGCCGCATCCAGCTCCTCGATTTGTCGGGCGTATGCGTAACAGCCTAGGCGCATCTGCACCTGCACGTCTGCTCCATTTGTACCTGGACAGCCGGGGTAACAGTACCTATCCCCATTCCCTCGATGCTTCCAGTAGATTTCCTTTTTGTGACAAGTCGAATCCACCTCTTCCCCGTGGCTGGCCATCTGGACTTATCAGCCTCGTTCACCCACAAACTACGGATACGGAGTACTCAGTACAAGATGGCAGCTTCACCTCTCCCGCCCAGTCTACACAACTCGGAAACGGAAGACCTTGGACGTCAATTGCGATGTCACCTCCCGCTTTCTTTACAAGGGTTTGCGGCTGCCTCAAGCCGCGACGGGGCTTTTTTTTGTTTAGTCAAGCCTGACTTGGCCATCCTCTGGCTGATAACAAGCGAGCATTCGACCAGTCAGCTTGCTCGCTGGCGCAGTGGCTCACCACCGCCTGAAACTAGTTTGCTGTCCAAACTCTGTCAATATTCACAAATTACAGATTACCTAAATACCCAGCATAGGTAGGTATGTACTGTAGGTACCTGGCTACCTCGGTGCTTGGCCACCTCGTGGCATTGACAAAACTCTCCACCTATGGAGCGGCTCGTCGTCCGTGGCGCTGCTTTCTGGGCGCGTCTGAGGCTCATTCAAGTGCGGACTGCCAACACCAGCAATGCAGAAGGCGGGCAGCCAACGGATGAAAGAAAACTCTAAAAACACCCTTTCAGCTACGCGCGCAGAGGCTTCGTCCGCTGCTGCTCCAGCCAGACCCAGGTCCCAGCTCACCTCAGCTCACTATCTAGCTTGGGCCTTCGCCAAGTACCTGGATTCCGTGTCACGGGCTCAGTGTGGGCGGCCCAAGTCACTTCAGCACAGACACGATCGTCGCCCGGCGTCATGGTAGGTCGCCATAGTGAGTGAGTCTGGTGCCCCTTGACTCAGCACAAACCCCAGTTCCGTATTCAGGAGAGGAATCTCAGAGATATCGGATCACTTCACTGTTCAACTTGATTCAATACTGGAAGTTACAGATTCGCCCGCCTCAGTAGCGCTCCTAGCCAGAACGAGCTCTTAGCTACATACATATTTTAGCATGTTGGCTCGGGCACATTATCATCATGCACCCCGACGTGCTCACTTTGCTTCTTTGCTACGACACCGAATTGTCACTGCGGTTCTGTTTGTTAGGTGCATTAGAACTGTGCTTTTTCTATGCTAAATACTTTTCGAGGCTCCGCAGATTTGCCTCGCGGCACTTACTAGACGCCCACCGCTGGAACACTGAGCTGACACCATGTCTCACTTGCAGGAAAAGCAAAAATGCCCGAGTTTTTTTCCCCTGCATCCGAACTTGATCGCTCCAACATGACGGACAAATTCCCGTTCATTCACGGACCACGAAAGAGGGGAACTTGGGAATCTTTTGTCGAAGATATGCATAGTATGCCACGTGCAACCATCGTCGCGTACTGGATTGGTGCAAGAGTGACGACTACTGAATAAGCTGTCGCCTATGTGATCTTGTTCCTTGTTTCTTCTCCAAACTGGAAGCAGCCACGGACAAGTATTCATCCCCCAGCAGCCCAGTTATCCGGTACGTCCTCTTCTCCTGCTATTGACAACAGCGTGCAAATGCGGCGGCACAACAATCCCTATATTGAATCGAACCTCAGCCATGCGAGCAACGCAATGCCGATTACCACCCCGTGTTAATCCGTACTTGCCGCCGGGCAAGCCCTGGGTGGGACGATGTGCCGAGACGCACCTATTGACCCGTCAATCTTCTTTCTCCTTTTGAGAACTGAGCAAGGGTCCAGGCGACGAACTGCAAAATGGTCCGAGCACGCATTGACCCAGCCCACCGTTTTTGTGGTACAAACGCGGAGCTAATTAATTTGAGATGTTGGCTCGCCATCTTTCATCAATTCGAGAGTTTGCTGGCACAAAGAAAACCGATGCCTTCATAAACGCGGAGCCGTCGACCCGATCCCGTTGTTTGCGACCCCCCACCACTGCGCATCTGGCAGCATAGTTGTATGCCGCGACCAACTAATGATGCCCCAAAATCCGACGAAACAGCCAATGCTTTTATTAGTAAGCTACTGACAGTTCACGCCTCTAGCCGTGGTGTTGCCCTCCCAGACTGTGCACAGTACAACTGTGCCTACCCTATACCGTAAATCGGATGTTCGAGTCCAATTTGGGGGTTGCATACAGGCCCGGAATCATGAAACAGGCCGAAATTCATGATCTTTATGACAGAGATTGGCCACGAGCTTTTTCTAGACTTGCAAATTGGGTTGGTCATGTACACGACATACAGGGATATGGGAGGCACAACTGCCGAGATGGATGAATTTGTGTCGTCACTGGCGATATGTCCGCAGATCATGGACAGAGGGACTGATCGAGGGCAAAGAAAATCCAGTTTGCCATTACTCCAACAGCGTGGAAATGGATAGTTTCCCTCTCAGACCTACTCCTCATCCGGACCAAACCAGGCATCGAGATCGTCAACGTCTTCGCCCTTCTCCTCAATCTCTGGAATCACCTGCCCCTCGATGTCGTCATCCAGCTCGATATCTAGCACGCTGCCCTCATTCTTGGTGAACCCCTCGTCCGCCGCCGCCGCCGCCGCCGCCTGTTCCTCTTCCGCCGATTCGATCGGCACGTCGCGCTTGCCAAACTTGCGCACGAAGAAAACGTACGTGTCGGCGATGCGACGGCACTCGACGCCCTTGAGCGAGGCCAGGCCGGAGAACTGGGCGCAGTAGTTGTACAGGTCCTTCTTGAAGTTGTCGTCGACGCGCGTCTTCATGGCCTTGGTGAAGCGGCCCTGGCTCTTGGTGTTGCGGTAGCCAAAGTCGTGGCGCTCGCAGCTGGGCACGAAGTTGAAGCCGGCGGGCTTGTCCGGTGACCAGGAGCACTTGTCCGAGGACCAGTTGCACTTGCTGGGGTTCTTGTCGCGGCGCGCCTTTTGGAAGGTTGCCATGGACGCCTTGAAGATAAGCTTGTCGGTGGCGGCGACGCTGCAGGTGGTGGCGCGGGATTCGAGTGCAGCGCGGGCGGCGTGGGCGGGAGAGTCGCTGGTGGGCAGAGCGGCGGCGCCGGTGGCGGCAAGGACAGCGAGGAGGGAGAGCTTCATGGCTTTCTGCGATTTGAATAGAGAGCTGCTGCGTGGCGGTGGCGGTTCAGAATACTGCTGCGTAATGGCTTGTTGATAAATGACCGAGCAAGATGAACACCTATCACTGGTGGTACAAGCGACGAGCAAGGATGCGATTGGATAAGGATATGGATGATGATGAGGCTGTGAAGGGTTTCATGTTTAAATTGAGGGCAACTCTCAGCTGTTTATATACCTTGAGAAGCGGTCCAGCTGAAGGCCTCACCGGGGCCACCTGCCGTGGACCTCGCACAAACAGGTAGGTGGCTACAAGCAAACTCGTCGACCTACAAATGAGCTTGTTTTTACAGTGCCAAGATAGTAAAGCAGCCTTGCCGCGTCAAATCAGATGCACTAATTCACACAAGGAAACCAGCTCGACATGTAAAGGAAACCTGGGTATCCGAAGTTGAGCGACGGCTTACACGTCTTTCGTCGTTTCTCTGTGGACCCCGAAGGTCCCCAGGTAAGCTCAGCCGCACCTGGGCAACCCCGTGAGGGAGCAGGGAAACGAGCGATGCGAAGATTTCCGTGAGCCAATATCGATGCCTCGTGGGTGGCACCGCCCGACTTCCCCCATTTGGAAGGCGGCAGTTGTATGCGCCGGCTCATCTCGCGGAGGCGGCGCCACAGCTCGGCAGCCGCTTCGTGTCCCCCAACTACCAGAACACACACCGAAGGGGAAACGGGGAACGGCTTGTTTATATATCCACTGATCTGCAACTTGGCATTGGCTGTGCAGCTTCGCGCACACGTTGCCTGGTGTATGGAAGCAAGCTCGTGCTGCGTTCCAGAGTGTCCATGGCGGGAACCGGACAATAATAGGATCATCACTGGGACTGGTTCCGAGGACCAGGCTATGATTTCCTGGGCCTTTTCAAAGTTGATGACCGAGACCGCTCGCCTTGCCAATGGACGATTCGCCTTGCCTGAACGACGACCAGTACAGCTTCGCCCCCAGCTCTCTGCGAGTCCGCGAGTCTTATAGGAAGACTTCATAACATGGCCAGTAACTATTCCCTCGAACGGCCTTCTTTCTTGAGAACAACGTTCCGCCAACTGATGCGGTCTCTTTGAATGGCCTCAGCGCTGTGCAGCTGAGGCCAAGACTTCGTCACCCCCGCCCAATATAGTGATGCGGTCGGGGGTGGCTGTGTTCCGAAATTCTCCAGCCTTACCCGGATGGCTCCTTTGCGGATTGTCCTTGTAAATTCTTCTCCCGCCATTTTCTACATCGTCCGATTTTGAGCTGTCAGGCCCAGTGTCTTCTTCTTCCAATGCTGGGCTCGCTGGTTCCTCGACGCGAGGGCCCTCATCTTTTGTGCTGCTCTTCTCCACGATCTTGACCACCTTGAAATAAGTGGTATTGATGTTCTTATTAATGACTAGCTAATACTCCTATCCCGCCTCTATTGCTATATACAGGTCATCCTAGGTGTAGTCCTCGGGGAGTAAGCGCTCGTTGTGGAGCGCATGTCGCGCATCGATACGCAGTACAATGAGGTTGGACCCCGGAGGAACTTGAATCCGGCGTGGACCCGGAGACGGACGGACAAGTATCTGCTCTTCGTTCTTGGTCGGGATGGCCTGTTAAATAAAGTAAGGGCTGGCGGCAGAGGCGGCCAGGCTGAGCGTGGCATGGCTGTGACCATGCACTTGTAGGAGACTGAAACTGTTAGGCGCAACCCGGCGCTTCTCCCGAAAACAATGCATAATCGCCCACTTGTTTCGGCCTGCACCTGCTTCAGTATGGGCAAAGCATAATTTTCAATGGTCGGTTGACATTGTTGTCCGGGGTTGAAGTCGACTAAAACACAGTCTCGTCTCGTCTTGACCGAAACGCCCTGTCTGCGTGACGTGTTTGGCGTCGTTCTATGCGTTTTGTGATGCAAAAATCACCAAGCGGACGAGAGACCAGTAAAACACCAGGAAGTGGACAAGTTTTAACTAGAAGAAAAAATGCAACAACTTAGTTCGAGGCTGGAACAGACGACGGTGCATTGCTCGCTTCATAACAGCTACTTTCTCGTTCAACCTGTCAAGAGCCGTCTGCAAATAATCGGCAGTCAACTTTGCCGGCCATCATGCCCATGCCCAGAGAAGCATCCAAGACTACAAACAAAATAAAGTTAAAGTTAAACATACATTTCTCTATCTGGCCTGGCGCTGCACACTCGAGCGAGCTTCCTCAACCACTTGGGCCTTGCGAACATGATGCATAGGCCAGACCATGTTTCGCGTGTGGTGATGCATACGGCGCAGGGGGTTTATTGGTAAAATGGCCTTATTTTTCGACTGCGCCATGAAGCTTTCATCACCGGTTTTGCTCGCGCAGCACCCAGCGGTCGGTTTCACGGCCCAGACGCGGCCGCCAACTACCCAGGTGAAGTGCAGATGCACTTGCGGAAACTAGAGACTGAAACGGAATCTGTGGAATTTTCGGCAAGAATTCTCAAAAGAAAAACAGCCATGGATAGTGTAGTTGGAAGTCAAAATGCTGAGACTACTGACGGTCAAGGAAAAAGGCAGGGTAGGGTAGTCATTAGTATTTAAGTTGGCTGCTTCCGCTCGTTCTATTGATAAGAAATCTCGTCAATAACTCCATTACTACTTTTCCTTATCCCTTTTTATCCCTTTACCACTTCGTAACGAGAAAGATTTCTTTGCTTATTCAAAATGCACTTCTCTGTCGTGCTTTTATTAGTCCTTACCACCGCACTTGCCGCGCCGGTCGCGGATTTCCCCAGTGCGCATGTCCAGAAACGAAGCCCCCAATTCGGTCAATTCAGCGGCTCCAGACCCAATCCTACGGACGAGGAGATTGCCCAGAACCTAGGGGTCTTCTCTGGCCTCCTGCCGCCTGACGAGGATAGACTCATCTCTCACGAACCGATCACACTAGCGCAGATTGACTTCCTCTAGAATAGCTTTCAGCTAAAGGAGAAGAAGGATAATGAATAACGCCTTGAAACGAGTACCTTAATTTAGTTAGTTTAGTGGCTCTAGACCTAATCCTATAGACGAGGAGATGGCCTAGAACCTAGGGGTCTTCTCTAGCCTCCTGCCGCCTAATGAGGATGGACTTATCTCTAACGAACCGATCATATAGGCGCAGATTGACTTCCTCTAGAATGGCTTTCAGTCAAAGGAGAAGAGGGATACTCAGAACGACGCCAAGAAACGAACCCCGCAGTTCGACTTTGGGGGCGACTTTGGCGGTGGCAGCGACTTTGGCGGAGGATTCGATGACGGATTCGGTGGAGGGATTCGGCGGGTTTTCCAAGTAGGCCTTGAACGGGTAAGTATCGACGATTTCGACGACCAATATCGCAGCATTGCTGATTCTCTCGCTAGATGTACTCTGCAGAATGTGGAGGATACGCTTGCCATGGGCGAGATCAACTACAGTGCAGGGCGCTGCTGAGTGGCTTGGTCAAGTTATGCGCGTATACTGTGATTTAAAAAACAACGGGATGGATGGAAAAGCTGTAGCTTCATCTTAGACCCTTTTTATAGGTTTTCTCTTCCTATCAATAAAGGTCTTTCCCTATACCACCCTATCGTGTAGTATTTACAAGGCGGATTCTCCACGCACGTATTGCTCGTCACGCTGATGCGCTGCCAGCGGTTTCCTTTCAGTCCTTTAGCGGTCGTAATGAAGTTATTAAAGTCACGTATAACTTGACTATTTACTTTTGTAATAAACGCCTTCTCTTTATCAGTGGTAAGTAGAAATCCGCGGTTGATCCTCCCGCGTACGTAGGTATAGGCACAGTGCGTGGCTTACTACTGTATATACACCCTACTGTACATAGGGTAGGTAGTCCAACTCAGTACCCTTCAAGTTACCTGGTCCTGCTATTTCCGTACAATCGCGGCCGATCAGCGCTTCGACAAACGGCCCTCAAGTAAATACTAATTGAAACTTGTGTTCAAGCTCTTCTTCCATATCAATTACATATTCCCCTACAAAAACCCAACGGTAGCGCCCACCAAGACCACCCGCCAACAACTACCGGGTAGACCGTCGTGGCTCAGGCCAACAACGTGGCGGGGCTGGCGGCCGATCCGCGCCCACTCCCATCCCATGACGATGGCTTTTCCAGAGGCGCAGCTTGCGACCATTCCTCCCTCCTCCCCTTTCCAACCTACATCTCCCGGAGCCGCCAATCTTGCACACAACAACCACACAGTCATGACCGCGACCGCTACACAAGACAGCGTCAAGGTGGCGACCCCGGAGCCCGCCATGCTCGCCAGCCAGCCAGGGCGCCACCAAGCAATGGGTAATGTCCGCCTAGAGCAGAGGATAGCATGGTCACGGCTAACAAGGAACGACCTACACAGACCCCCAACAACCGCACGCCGAAACCGAAAACGACAATAAAGACCCCGAACTTGGGCTGCGAGGTGGCCAGCAGGGTGAAATGTGCCCTGGTCGCTTCTGCTTCATCATCCCTTGCCCAATTCCCATCAACTGCTGCATCTTCCCTTGCCCTTGCTGATTGGCAAGTCTGGCTGACAACGACAAGTTGGCCAAATACAAATTTAATGACTAGTTAGCTATAATGAACTCAATCTACCAACTTTCAGAAATCGCCTTTTTTGCGCGGCATTGTGAGAGCTATCCACGGAGCAGTCAAGGTGATTGAAGTAAACATGAATCAAGGCTACCGAACTATGATATCGTTACGCATAAAGACAGTCTTGAGGTATAAAAGGGTACAAGTCCGGCTTCTATGAGAGCCGCAAACACAATCCTCTACTGCTGATCCTTCTTAGCCTGCTCAGCCTGCTCAGCCTCGGCACGCTTCTCGAGATCCGCCTCAACACCGCGCTGGGCCGCCTTACCGTCGGCGCGCAGCTGGTCGTAGTGGGCCTTGCCCGATTCATCGCCCATCGCTGTGGCCATGGCACCGCCAACGACGCCCTTGGCACGGTCAGAGACGCCGCCAGCCAGGTCGTTGAGCTGTCCCTTGGCCTCCTGCTGTTGTCCCTCGAGGTTCTGCTGACGGCCGGCCTTCTTCAAACCCTAATGATTGCTGTTAGTACAGATCACTTGCTTGCCCATGGCTGGCCAGGGAGTATAACATACGTCGTGGCCGACGAGACCGCCAAGGGCCTCCTTCGCGGAGCCGATGGTCTGGTTCCAGGATCCGTCAGATCGGTCGGCACTGTCCTTGGCAACGCCGCCGTCGCTCGAGACGCTGACGCCACCCGCCTTGATGCCGGCCTGGGACTGCTCGTGCTCCGTCTTGGCCTGTTCCTGCGTAACCTGGCCCTCAGCCTGCTGGGTGGTGTTACCGGTGAGGCCGCCGAGAGCACTCTGGACGGCACCAGTAGCCGAGTTGACGTAGGACTGGAGGGTGGAGGGGGTCTGCTGGTCCTTGGTTTGGTCAGACATGGTGACGGTGTTGTTGCTGTTGTTGATGGTGGTTGTTGTGAGTGAAGCGTAAAGAGTGGAAGTAGGGCTGTGATAGTGGTGGAAAGGGTAGTAAGAGTGGGAGATTTGTTTGATGTCTGGAGAGGAGAGAAAATGCGTGTAAGAGGAGGGCGGGGGTGGGATAGCTTTATACTCTTTCCATGTTGTACCCAGCTTCACGATGCCCCTCCTTCCTGGCGAGCTTTTTTTTTCTTCATCAACTAGCTCGCGAAACCCTCCATCTGACATGTGCGGCAACCCCTTCCCAGTGCTTTCCTGTTTCCAATCTGCAGGTAGCTTCCCGCATCGTGAGCCAGTCACGACGCCGCTCCAGCATTGCTGTGGCGCAAGTTTTCGTAGTGGTGATGTCATAGATGCTCTTTGAGGCAGGCAGGTGCCACACTGTGTGTCGTCGGTGGGGCTCACATTGGCTGTGGCTGGGGCGTCCAGAAACAACCAGAACGCCGCTGATGTGCCCGAAATCAAGGAAAATGAAAGAATGCTCAGTTTTATATTGCACATGTTTGCTTAAAGGAACCATTCACGCAATTGCCTCTTCTCCATTCGCATACGCATGTGGCTGGTGTATTGGTGGACTCTTCGAGATGGGGCCTGTGCCGATTGCCGTTCCGTAGTGACACTCTCCACCAGATGTTAAGTCCACCCTGGAATTACGTAGTTGCAAGGCATATCCTCTTTCAAGCTATGGGATTCGCCGTCTTAATGTTTAAAACAACCGCCGGAGGAGTGCCCGGTCGCGAGACAAATGAAGGAAAGGTGCAACACCCAAGGATCATGGCCGAAATGACAAGCAATTATACAGACAACCATCGATTTATCCTCTTCGACCCGAACTACAGCCAACAGTCGCTATCATGCAACCGCTGAGCTCTTCAACACTCTATCAAAACACCAACGTGAACAAACGACTTTGAGCTGGTCGACCCGTCCTATACCACCACGTCCGAGCTACTCTAGCTGCACCACGCCATGGGCAATCTAGATGTATTCATTGCTTCATGCCTTCCTGAAAGTTGATTACAAGAGGTATCATTATTGTACAGTCCTTTTATACACACGAATTCCAGCCGTGTTCCTGCCATACGGGTGGCAAGTTTCTCTATCGTACCATCCCAATTTTCCCATCCTGTTCCGTCACCTTAATGCTGGCTCCATTGGATCGTGTTCAGATCGATACCCTCCTGAACAAGCTCCCACAGTGGGCTCAGCTCGCGCAGGAAAGTAACGCGCTCCTCGACCGCCTTGAGCACATAGTCAATCTCAGCCTCGGTGGTGAATCGGCCAATTCCGAAACGAATACTGCTGTGGGCGCTCTCGTCGCTGTTTCCGAGAGCACGGAGAACATAGCTGGGTTCCAGAGAAGCCGAAGTGCATGCGCTACCCGACGACAGGGCAATGTCCTTGAGCGCCATCAGTAGCGACTCGCCCTCAACGTAGGCAAAGGAGACGTTGACGCAGCCAGGGTAGAATGCATTGGGATCGCCATTCTGCGTTGTATGTTCCATGGCGAGGAGCCCCTTGAGCAAGCGATCAGACATTGCCTTGATGCGCTTAGAGTCATACTATTGCCCGAATTAGTAGCTGCGCCATTGGAAACGATCCAGTAACAAGAACGGCGAAGTATTTAACAAAATCAGACAATCGCTTCGATCAACATGAAATGGCCTTGTCACGGGCCATTCAGAAAGCCATGCATGTAGAGCAACTCATCACAAAATTCAAGCATAAACAAGCAAACAGTCACGTACCTCCATCTCTTCCTTGGCGATGCGGCAAGCTTCGCCAAAGCCAGCGACCAGTGGGGGTGCCAGAGTACCACTGCGAAGACCTCGCTCCTGTCCACCGCCAGTGATGAGGGGGTCCAAACGGACACGAGGACGGCGACGGACGTAGCAGGCACCGATGCCCTTAGGGCCATAAATCTTATGCGATGAGATTGACATCAGGTCAATATTCATTGCGTTGACATCGAGGGGAATCTTGCCAACAGCCTGAGCGGCATCGGTGTGGAAGAAGATCTTGTTCGAGCGGCACAGCTTGCCAATCTCTTCGATGGGTTGGATGACACCAATCTCGTTGTTGACAGCCATGATGCTGACGAGAGCAGTCTCAGGGCGAATGGCCGCCTTGAGCTCGTCCATGTTGATCAGACCGTTGTTCTGTACTGGCAGATATGTGATTTCGAAGCCTTCATCCTGAAGATGTCTGCAGCTATCAAGCACGCACTTGTGCTCGGTCTGTGTTGTGATGATGTGTCTCTTCTTGCCGGAGCGCCCGAAAAAGCGGGCGACACCTTTGATGCTCATATTGTTGCTCTCCGTCGCACCGCTGGTGAAAATAATTTCTTTGGAATCAGCACCAATGAGGCTGGCAATGTGCTCACGGGCCTCCTCAACAGCCTTCTCACTCTCCCAGCCGTAGGCGTGTGTCCGGGAGTGCGGGTTACCGTAGACGCCGACGTAGTACGGAATCATGGCATCGAGGACTCTGGGATCAACGGGCGTCGTCGCTTGCATATCGAGATAGATTGGCCGTTGTCCTTCCTCCATAATAGCAGCGTCTTTGAGGACCTCTGCGACTTCACGTTAACTCTTCTGCTCGTTGAGGGCATTTCGCGCGCAAGCAGACACATACCTGCCATGGGGCTAATCTTCATCTCGCTGCCATTCTGCATCATTGAAGGGGGGATACCAGCAAAGTCCTTCTTGTCCAGCTTGATGGCTGTCTCGACTTGAGCGTTATTAGGCTTCGACCCGGTAACGTATGTTCGCCTCCTGGCGCCGCCGATAATCGTAGCCGCACGAGCAGTGCCTTTAAGAGACACGCCAAGTGCTGAGTTACGGCCCAGACGGGCTGCCGAGCGCATCGCACACGATGAAAGGCTAGCCATTGTGATGTGGCGATTGACAAAAGATGTTCGTGGCGAGGATGGAGGAGCGGAGATAGCTGGCACACAACCTTTATTGAGGATGGCAAATCTCAAGAAATTGTTAGGTCAGCTTCGGCTCGGGGTCGGGGATAGGTGGGTCTCATTATCTACTTGCTGATTGGCTGGCCCGGAGAAACATTCCGAATGATTGATTGGGCATGGAGTATCAAGCTATGTACATGGATGTAGTTCTGTGCAGCACTGGAGCAGAGTGGAAGGGAATATCGGCATTAGGATATTATAAAGGGAATGGAAGATCTTGAGGTGCCATGGGGACGAATTTTCCGGAACCACAATGATGGATACAATGTTACCAGCTTGCGGGACTTAGCCTTGTAGTACCTGTGCTTCGCCAGCCGGGCTGACGTACAAGGAGCAGTGCGCCACAATACACAGCACAGCCACGGCACCGTCGTCACTGATCCAGCTCGCCCAGCGCCCAGCGGCAAAGCGATTAAACCTGCTTTCGCCGCTCTGTATTCCACGAGCACCCAAGCTTTCCGCAACCACTCGGGTCACTCGCGACAGCATCGTCGCCTGTCACGACGCCTTCACTTCATCCATCACATTTTCTTGAAAGTCCTCAGACAGGCAACCCGTTGCAATGAGTTTCAAAGGCTTTTCTAAGAGTATGGTCCGAGTAAGCGACCCCTCCTGTGACGCAACGGGCAACCCCTCCACGCGCAGTTTTCGATGGCATCGCGACCGGTAGCTAATGCACCACACCACAGGCGCCACAACAGTTCAAGGCGAAATTCAACATCGGCGAGCATACCAAGGATGCGGTTTACATGGACGCCGAGCGCCGATTTCAAGAACTCGAGACCGAGACAAAGAAGCTGCATATGGAATCACAGAAGTACTTCAACGCTATCAATGGCATGCTGAACCACCAAATTGGGTTCAGCAAGGCCATGACGGAAATTTACAAGCCTATCTCTGGCCGCATGTCTGATCCCACCTCGATGAAAATTGAGGGCAACCCGGAGGGCATCGAGGCTTGTGAGGAGTACGAGTCCATCGTTAAAGAGCTTCAAGAAACCCTCGCGCCGGAGCTGGATATGATTGAGACTAGGGTCATCAGACCAGCCACTGAACTTCTCGATATCATCAAAGTCATCCGAAAGACAGCACAGAAGCGCGACCACAAGCAGCTCGACTACGATCGTCACCGTGCGGCCCTCAAGAAGCTACAAGACAAAAAGGAGCGCTCTGCCAAGGATGAGAAGGCAATGTGGAAGGCTGAGGGTGATGTCGAGCAGGCCACACAAGATTTCGAGTACTTCAACTCTCTGTTGAAAGATGAGCTGCCCAAGCTATTCCACCTGGAAGCACAATTTATCCAGCCGCTTTTCCAGTCGTTCTACTACATGCAGCTCAACATCTTCTACACCCTCCACGAGCGAATGCAGCGCTGCGATATTGGATACTTTGATTTGACGAGGGATATTGAGGAGGCCTTCCACGAAAAGCGCGGCGATATTCAAGAGCAAGTTGAGGCTCTCTCGATTGTGCGATTCAAGACGACTGGCCAGCGACGCCCACCGAAGTACCAGCCCAGACCGGCTCTCGAAGGCGGCAAGCAGCCAGCGCTTCTCACATACGGCAATGATGCCTCCAGCCCAGCGTCGAAGCCTAGCCCAAAGGTCAGCGCTTATCAGCGACCAACTTCCACAGCATCCGCAAAGTCATCCGCCCCGCCCCCGTATAGTGCTGGAAACTCCAGCATGGCCATGGTCGCGGCGGCCAAGTCGAAGCCGCCACCACCGAAGCCGAAGCCCAGTCACCTGGCCGGTGCAAAGCAAGCCGAAACAGTAACTGCGCTATACGATTTCGCTGCCCAGGCAGATGGCGATCTCAGCTTTTCGGCTGGCGACGTCATCGAAATTGTACAAAGAACACAAAACGAGAACGAGTGGTGGACTGGCAAACTGCGAGGCAAGCAGGGCCAATTTCCTGGTATGTGGAAGTCTCGCCTCGAGTTCGACAATAAGCTAATTGCCATATAGGAAACTATGTTCAGCTGCCGTGAGGTGGGGATATGTGCGTCGTATTGTGGCTTCATTGCATTTCACACCTAATTAGGTGTAAGCGGATTCCTGAATTGGAGGTTCACGACTTGAACGGTTTGATCTTAATAGATGGCGAAGTAACCGGCGCAAATCAAAGATTTATGTTTAGTAGGATAATACGCGGTATAGCACAAAAGAAACACACAGTTCCAATACATCGTCTCTGGCTCTGCTGACGGAAGACAAGTGTAGCGCACGCGGGGTCAACTCGCCGGATGAGGGGAACTGACCCCTGGATCCCAAGGGGAACTGACCCCCGATTGGAAGGATCTTTTGACAATATGACACCTCCAGCTAAGCGTCTCTGCGGCCAGCTGCTCCCACTAACTGCTGCTAAGTAGTCACTGGTGCGGGCTTTGTAATAGATTGGAAGTTGGTGTGATCCTCGTGAAGACGGACAGTGTGAATGAATGGCACGCCGGCCTAGTCTAGCCCGAGTGTACGCACTGTGCGGACTACGCCTTTATAAATACACGCCTCTTACTGGGCCGGCCGGTCACCGTGTAAGGCAGCCTGATCCAATCCTAGGGCAGGCATTCTTCTCTCACACACAACTCGGACAAGTTTCAATTGCTTCCTTACTTTGGCTGATTTCAAGTCTCTCCGGTCCTCATCCAACATGCTGAACCCCGATGTGGACTGGGCGGCGCCCTTTCAAACCGACAAGCTGCTAGAGATTCGCTCCTCTGGCAAGAAGAAAATGCCCGGGATTAACGCCATGTCTGGTATCGACAAGCAGCTTCACTCTTGCCCTGTCAAGGTCGGCAAGCTTGGGATTGAGGGTGATTGGCATGACTTGACCTTTCACGGAGGCCCGGACAAAGCTATTTTGGGTTGTAAGTCTCAGTCGTCCGTGCTTAGCACCTTGCTGGCTCAACAGCTCACATCGTCATGACAGACTGCTCTACCCATTACCCGGACTGGAGGAAGAGCTACCCTGAGCGCGCCGACAGGTTCGTGCCGGGCGGCTTTGGCGAGAACTTTGTGACGGCGCACATGAACGAAAGGAACGTCTGCATTGGCGACATTATTCAGTTTGGTGACAGCTTGAAGCTTCAGGTCTCGCTGCCGCGACAGCCTTGTTACAAGCTCAATCATAGGTTCTCGCTCAAGAACTTTGCGCCGACGACATACAAGACAAGCCGCACCGGATGGTACTACAGGGTCGTGCGGGAAGGCACCGTGGCTGTCGGTGACGAGGTGCGCCTGGTTGAGCGCAAGTGGCCCGACTGGACGATTGAGAGGATACAAGAATATTTGCATCGCGTTACAGATAACCACGAGATGAATGAGAAGTTGGCAGCCATCGAAGCTCTAGGCGATGAGAGCCGCGGCATGTTTAAGAACCGTGTGGCAAAGGCCCTTCGCAAGACGGAGCCCAAAGTCGAGGAAGTGTGGCGCAAGTTCAGAGTCACTGAAAGAAAGCAGGAGACACCTCGAATCATCTCGCTTAAGCTGGATACAAAAGAAGTTGACGAGGTTCTACCGAAGATGCTTCTTGGGGCTCACGCCAGGCTACGACTCGGAAATGGCCTGATCCGCACATACTCGATCGTCTCTGGAGATGAGGGGGGCGTTGGAATCGGCAATAGCTTTGAAACTTGGCATCTCTCTGGAAGAGAATAGCCGCGGCGGCTCCAAATACATACACGAAAATGTCAAGGTGGGCGACATGATTGAAGTTGGCCGCATCACGACAGATGTCAAGCACGGCATGATGTCCAGCAACCACGTATACGTCGTTGGAGGCATCGGCATTACCGCCTTCATTGCCGTCATGAAGAAGGTGCACCAGATCAACTATAGTCTTGAACTGCACTACGCGGCTCGCAGAGCCGAAGAGGCTGCCTTCTTGGACAGGATGGAGCCATTCCGCGACCGCGTCAAGATTTACGACAAGTCCAAGGGTCAATGTATGGATATTCCTAACCTCGTCAAGACACTGCCCTGGAACAGCAAGCTGTACGTTTGCGGCCCGCCCAGGATGATGGAGGCGGCGAAAGCGGCCGTCGAGGCAAATGGCTTGTCGCACGATGAAGTCCACTACGAAGCATTCACTGCCGACATCTCCGGTGATCCATTCGAGGCTGTTGTAGCGAACAAGGACAACAAGAAGATCAATGTGGGCGAGGATGAGAGTCTGCTGGAAGCTCTGCGTCGTGAATTCCCGGGCGTTCCTTCGAGCTGCGAGGTGGGCAACTGTGGTACTTGCAAGATTGTACTCAAAAAGGGCCAGGTCAAGCATAGAGGCAGTGCGCTGGAACCGGAAGAGCAAAAGGGCCACATGCTATCTTGTGTGAGTCGAGGCCTAGGAAGGATTGTCATTGAAGTATAAGGTAGCTTTACCAATATTATTATCTTGTCCGCCTGCAACAAGATCCACCATCTTACAATGAGGGTACATGGATACATGACTGTGCTGTGGCAGCACACGCCCAAGACTCTCCCATATGTCGTAGCAGGGGGTTGATTCCGCCAAATAATGATGACGGCCAGCCTCCATTTTTTTGTCTATCAATTCCTCTCATCAGCATTTCTTTTGTTGTCCAAGTTGCAATTCGTGTGCAGGGTAGGCGTGGGGTCTACCACCAGTCGGCTCTTATCGATAAGACCGGGCGACGCTTTTTTTTCTATCGACTAAACTTGTTGGAGCAGCTGCATCTTAGAAAAGCATTTACGCAGAGTTTGAAAATACTGCACAGTTCTGTTTAGCCGTCAACATGGCACGCATAGATGCGGGGAGTGATCAGTTTGTGATTTTACCAATCCAGATGCCGCCCTGCCCATCCTTCCCCGAAACCGCCGTCCACGAAATCCGCCTACGACGAAATGCGCCCAAGATTGCGACTGCGAACGACTCGCGCACACTGTTCCTGAAGAATATTCCAGCCGATAGCACAGAACAACATTTCCGCGCCGTATTCACGCAGCTCGTCGGCGCGGGCCGCTTCGAGGGCATCAGCTTTGAGGACGAGGGCAGTGCCACGCATTCCCTCGATCCTGCGCAGACTGTCAAGATAAATACGATAGCGAAGAAGCGCAAGCGAGACGATGTGGAGCTGGAAGAAGAAGAAAAAGAAAGACAAGCGATACAACTACCCGAGATCTGGACGAGGAAGCTTTTACGAAGCAGCAGCACCGCCGTCGTGCTTCTTGCTGACGAGAAGAGCGTGCAGCTAGTTCTGAAGGCTATTTCAAAGGCCAACAAGACGAAGAAATACCCAGTCTGGGAGGACGAGTCATCGCGCGGCGTATCACCACTTGGCGTACCCTGGATATCCTCCCACTTGCGAGACTCGCGGGTGGACAAGGCGGCGGCTCGAAGGTCGGTGCACGCTTTCTTCAACGCCTTCAATCGCAAGGAGAAGGAAGCCATCGAGCTGGCCAAGAGACTGCGCAACGAGCCTGATGAGGACGGTTTCGTTACGGTCACACGTGGTGGTCGCACGGCGCCCGCCAGCAAGTACGAGGCTGAGGAGGCCAAGCGTCGCATGGTGGAGAAGGACAGCAAGAAGAAGTCCGAGATGACAGACTTTTACCGCTTCCAACTACGCGCGCGCCGCAAGGATGAGCAAGCCGCTTTGATGAAGAGGTTCCAACAGGACAGGGAAAAGGTCAATGCCATGAAAGAGAAGCGCGGCAAGTTCAGACCGGAGGCATGAAGGGAGTCGGAATATGAAGCACATCCTGGAATCATGTAAGTTTTAATCTTCTTCATCTTATACACACTGGACCAGGATGACGCCGCGGGGCCATCAGAGTGCAATCGGTTAGCTGCCTTTTGCCGCATGGTGAAGACAACCGCGTTACCAAAATCTTCTCAACTATGTCTGAATGGGTTCCTTTGTCACTACGCTGCTTGGATGAATCTCACAGGATAGCCTTTACTGACCCTTTTATAGATACGGAATATTGTTCTAGAGGTGGTTAGGTACATGTAGTCTCTCCTCGTAGGGACGCATCGCACTGTGGCTAGCACTTTGGTGCAAGATAGTCGGCCACAAACGATGTAAACGCCGTTTCGACGTTGCGTAATATCTGCGACAATGCGGACTGTAAATAGACTTATAAATGAATATATAAAACCAAGCAATCTTTTTTCATCCTGGATCGTTCGCATCCATGTCGCACGAATCCATACTCGTAAATAAGATGACGGCTGTCAAGTAATGTGGGGCGTATGTCTTGATTGTTTACTTTCCCCCACCCAGCAACCAAACAATCCCACCAGCAGCGCTAACATATTTGCATACCGAGGAGTACATATTCGCTTACACGCGAGAGCACTGCTTCAGACGCAAGATAGCGGATGGTCTCTCGTGAATTGTCAGTATGGTTGAAACGGAGAATTTGCGCGCCGCTTCGGCGTACATCAACAACCAGCTCCTGTCCCGCGGACTGCTGAGGGATGGCCAGACGATCGACTTTGCCGGCCACGGAAAGTGCGAAGACGCTTCGGTGACTGCCGGGCGCATCATCAGTGTCGTGAACGACTTGATCCTGCGGCGCGATGTAAGCACTTTTTACCACGCATCTGAGCACTTTGCCCATGTATTTTTCTAACAATGAAACCGAAGCGGGATGCCGACCACCGAGAAACACTATCGACGACGATGCGCTCGCTGCGCGCCGAAAATATAAAACAACTTCACGATATAACTAAACTGGAAGAAAAGAACGCAGAAGCGCAACGGAAGCTCGAGATTGCCACGGCGGCCGAGAACGCCGCCAAGACACAGCTCAAGTCTGCCGAATCCGCAATGCGCGGGCTCAAGGAGCAGCTGGCACGAACCAAGGCCTTGGTTGCGCAGACAAGGACATCGTGCGCAACCGAGGTGCGCCGACGAGACAGGCAGATCGATACGCTGAAGAAACAGCTTAGCGAAGCCGGACGAGCTCGTGGTGTGCGCGCAAACCCTGCGATTACGACCATAACAGTAACGGGCAATGTGGATGAGGAGCCATCTTCGCCGACCAAGACTGGTGGCATGTTGATGGACGAATATAGCCTGCGGGGTGAATCTACAGTGTCGCTAGCCAAGTTGTCGCAAAACTTGAGCGAGGAGAATGAGGCTGTTCTAGCACTCATGTCACAAGCAATGGATCAACTGCGAGAGATGAGTGGGCTGGAAGATGTCAAGGCGGAACATACCCAAAGCAACCAACAACAAAGTTTGGAGGACATGTCTTCAGAACTCGAGGGTGTCATGGAACATCTGCGCCACATCTTGAACAATCCGTCATTTGTTCCAATCGAGGAGGTTGTTGTCCGCGAGGAGGAGATTAATCGTCTCAAGGAAGGATGGGTGAAGATGGAGACCAGATGGAAGGACGCCATGCTTCTCATTGACGGATGGAGAAAGCGAATGGCCGCGGGTGGAAGCCCAATTCGAGAGGACGAGCTCAAGCTTGGCTTCCGCCTGGGCTCTGTGAGATTGACGGGTACAACGAGCGCTATTGGAGACTCTACCCTGGCACCCCTTTCCGAGGAAGCTTCCGATGAAGAGGAGCGGGCACAACACCAAGACGAAAATATCTACGATCGCAGTGACAACGAATCTGACAACTATGACGAGGAAGAAGCGGCATATGATCTGGAAGAGCCCGCATATGGTGGCGAAATGGTGAACGAAGCCCCAATAGTAGTCCCGGCAGAGGAAGGTCACAATGATGCGGTCAAACAAGATCCGGAACGGTCAGAGGAACTGCCCCAAGAAGCACAAGAAATACCGGGACAATCACCCGAAGCTGAGGACCATGCGGTAGATGAGACCTCTCGCGAATCAACTCCACTACCGGAGCCTCCGCAGTTGAGTCCTTTGCGGAACTCGTCTTCTGCAGGCAACCGAGGATCTCAACAAGTACCAGACACAGTGGCAACTAGGAGGAAGCAGCCAGTGGGCCTATCCAGTAGCTCACTCCCAGCACCTACCCAGAGACAGCGGCCAGCGGCCGGTGAACTGCACGTGCAGAAGCGAGGCCTTGAGCAACCCGGCTGCTGGCCGACAAGAATTGTCACGAGAGCCAACGCCAATCCTCGACCAGCCACAAGAGTTACATCGCTAGAAGAAGCACTGTTATCGAAGCCGGCACAGGCTCCAGAACCCTCGAACAAGCACCCCGTCGAGAAGGAATTGGCAACGAAGCCAGAGCCAAAGACACAACAAGAGCAGGGCCCAAAGACGGAACTGCATGAGACCAGGCTACACAAGTCGACGATTCGGACAACTCAGCGCACCACAAGCCGTACAAGCCGATTAACACCACATAAGCCTTTCCCGAAGCCGGCGGAGCCAATGCCACAGCAAAGCCCGTTGACAATGTCTAATATTGAGGCCAAGCTTGCTGCCTCTGAAGCTGATGCAGATCGAGTGCGTGCGAAGCTCCTAGCCGTACGAAGCAGATCTACCACCCTGAAACCCGCCGACAGCCTGAGCGAGCCAAGAGCCTCGCATCGTTCGACACGCGATGATCGTCCAAATCTCGAAGCAGAGAAGCACACACGGCCGCACCGAGCTGTCGACAGATCTGATAAGCGGGCGGATGACTTAGAGAATACCGATCCGGTCAAGGTCGACTCTGAGCCTCCCACGCGTGAGCCAGGCGATGGACATCTGAAAGTGCAGAAGCGCAAGCGAGATACTCGCATATCGAGTAAGAGGTCGTCGAGACGGCGAAGTACGTTGAGTCCAATGGAGCTGGAGACTCTTATTGCCGGAAATGGACAATAGAGGCGGTTTCTGTGATTTGAGTTTTCCTTTCTGATTGTATATATATACGCATTGGGGTGTTCTTGAATGCATGGCGTGGGGGCGGGTAGTAATATGATATGGGAGTAACGTTATGGGGGGGGGGTACTTGCGATATGAAAGCATTAGATGACAAGGACAGCGTGCGCATAAATACAAAGTTTTACCTTCTTTGTTAAGAGATTTCCGATTTGATTGTATAACGCCAATATTGATTTTGTATTGTTGTTGAAGGGTGGAGGCTCATCTGCTGCAGCCGCGGGCCGCGACCTGACCGGAGTGACCCAGGGCAAGCTCTCCGTTTCTGGACCCCCGCCAAGCTTCATTTTCAGCTTCTCAACAGCTTCACCACAGCATCCCCGGGTGAGGCGCACACCATCCAAACCCCCTTCCAAAGCAGGGAAACACCGCCACCGATAATCATGAAGCCTGTCATTGCCATCCCGGCGACGCTGGCGCTCATCGTCTTCGCAGCGGCCCGACGGTCGCTGACGCCAATGGGTCTCGTGGCCGCCACGGCGACGGCGGCTGCGCACGCGTACCACCCGTGGAACATGCCCTTTGCGCTCCTGGTTGCGTTTTTCCTGGCAGGAACTCGAGTTACAAAGGTGTGTACTCTCCGACTAGAAGCTTACGCAGCGGCATGGAGCTAATGAGTTGGTGTCGCAGATCAAGAAGGACGTCAAGGCCAAGCTCACGCTCAGCGCAGCTGGTGCGTCCGGAGCTGAGGGTCCCAGAACGCATGTTCAAGGTAAGTCGACCTACGCCCGTCTACGCTTGGAGAAGAAGGAGAATAAGGCTCTACGATTATGGGGTGCAGATGCTAACAAGCAGTAGTCCTTGCCAACTCGCTCGTCGCATCCATCCTCTCGATCCTGCACGCGCGCCAGCTCCGCCAGCGCGCCGCCGCCTACGCCGACCCCAACACCGACGACCCCTCCGGCTCCATGTGCTACTCGTACGGCGGGGACCTGCTGGTCGTGGGCATCATCGCCAACTACGCGGCCGTCGCGGCCGACACGTTCAGCTCGGAGCTGGGGATCCTGTCCACCGCGCGGCCGCGGCTCATTACCTCGCTGGGCCTGCGCCGCGTGCCGCCGGGCACCAACGGCGGCGTGACGCCCCTGGGCCTCGCCGCGGGGCTCTTCGGCTCGCTGCTCATGGTGACGGTCGGCTTCGTGTTCCTGCCGGCGTGCGGCGAGGCGGCGGCGTCGACGCTGGGCGGCGGCGCGCCGTGGACGCTGGCGGATCGTCGCGCATTTCTGGGGTTCCTGGTCGCGTGCGGCTTCGCGGGCACGCTGCTGGATAGTCTGCTGGGCGCACTGCTGCAGCGCTCCGTGCGGGACGTCCGCTCGGGCAAGATCGTGGAGGGCGAGGGCGGCACCCGGGCGATGGTGCACGCGACGACAACGACGACAGCGGCGGCAGGTGAGGGCAAGGAGTCGTCAGCCGGGTCGCCGCCGTCGTCGCCGACCAAGGGTCTCCCGTCGCGGGTGGTCGAGAGCGGGCTCGACCTGTTGGACAACAATGACGTCAACTTCCTGATGGCCGTGACGATCAGCGTCGGCGCCATGTATCTGACGAGCCTGCATTGGGGCATCCCGGTGGAGGATTTGACCAAGCTGTAAAGGGATGGATGGCCAGGGGCCGAGGGGTTGTGGTGGTGGTGCATTTCGTGCGTGCATAAAACTTGGAAGTATGGACCACGATGATGACAGCATGCAAAGATTTGTGACGCGGGTGATGCCAAGAAAGGTATCTCGTGCGCACCTGGACAGTAGGGTTTGCCTCAATCTGGAGGTGATCGGCAGTTCCGGATCAGCATAGAATAAACGAGGTTAAAAATCACAGATTAAATAATAAAGCAAAAATTGACAATGCAATTTGACGTATGCGAGGCTACACTGGTCCAACAATTACAGCCATCACATGCCGCCCCGGCTATTCTTCCCGCAAAGTCGCCAGCTTTCGCGTAGTCGGTCCGGGGCATATGGCAAGACGGGAGGGTCACTAACGCCAGGCACCAATGCATCAGTGACAGGATAGCCGAGAGAGCTGTAAAGTGTTGTGGGGGAGAAGCCTGCGTGAGCATAATTCAGGAGAGATAACGAATACCCTTGGTATTATTGGATCGCTTGTTATTCCCTCGGAGGGACTTGGTGGTTTGTGCTGGAGCGTGAAAGCTCCGTTTACGGAGAGGAGGGGGGGCGCACATGCGCCAGAATGCGAGTCACTCCAGCGGGCAGGGTCCTGAGAGCGGTGGATCGGGGAAATCGGAAGGCGGGGGGTTTAATAATGATTGAATAGCGTGGGGATGATGTGAAGAATAAAGCCGGGGGAGAGTAGCAGGTGAGGAAGAATGAAGTGCTGGGGCGGCGGCCGATATAGGGCCGGCGGATTGTCGTGGACAAATGAGCGGCGGGATAATTACGGAGGGAAGACGTTGCACACGACAAAAACCTTCAACAAAACCAAGAACAAGTCAACTAGCCTGTGGGGTGTGTGTTGAAGGAAGAGATAAGGTAGCGCGGAACGAAAACTGGGCGTTGATGATGAGCTGGTTTGAAATGCCGCTGAAGCATGTGGCTCGGTCGCTCTTGTCCGTCTTTTTTTGATGATTATCTATCCATCTAGTGAATGGTAATTAAGATGGCTTAACTGGGGTCAGTTTTTAGCGTTTGATGGTGATGCATATTGGCCTCGCTGGCCCCCAACTGCCTACTATCAAGAGATTATGTCGACAAATCACTTGAATCACCAACCTTCATGGCGTTCGCTGTGACGCACGCGAAAAAGAATGATCGAATCAAAAATTAGTTAACCTCGGAATGATCGAAACTTTGAATAGCTTAGCCTATAGGCACTTCCGAGGCGTTGTGAATTTTGCCTCCTCAAAGAAACCAGAAAAAGCGTCCCAAAGGGCTGACGGACCAATCGGAGGGCAGCGATAACGTCGTCGTCCAGAGCCGCATTGATTGGACCAAGGGAAGGATCCAAGTGGGACACCACGACACCTTAAACCCATGGTACATGCTGCTGTACCAAACGGCGAGGTACCTTGAAAGCAAAAGCAAACAACATTGCCGAACCCCTAAATAGGTACGGGCGATGGAGGAGGATTGAAAGCTTGTCTGTCAGGCTGACTGCAGCAGGATCAAATCACACGCTTCCGCATTGACAAGTCTCACGACCCCCAGAATTGGGCTAACACAGGCGAGCCGCCCCTACCTAACTAACGGCTCGGTCTTTGACATGTGCCAGCTAGTTAGTTTAGCTGCCTGCAGCAATGGGCTGCTGGCGACGGCATCAAACGGCGCCGATGCAGAGTTGATTGAGCCAAGACCTGCAACGAAAGATTATTGCATGTACTTGGTATGTATCAACAAACAATTCATCGATGTTACGACTGCAGCCTGAGTCAGCACTGCACGTGCTGTGCCATGGCTTGCAATGCCCGCACACACCAATAACCCGGAGCTGTTATTATATATACGGATACCGAAAGTTGAAGTGGTGGAGTGAGCTCTTCTGCGACCAAGATCTTCAACAAACATACCCGAGAAAGACGAGGGATACCAAGTACAAGAGACACGCCGAACAACAACCATATGTGTGAGAGTGGGAAGGGCAACATAAAAAGAAAAAAAAAAGGTCTGAGCCGTGCTGCGTTCCACACACGGGAGAGACCCTTGATATGCTTGTGTACCGGCTCCCGCCCATCCCATCTGCAATACCGACCCAGGCGGTCAGCATCATGTAGCCAAGCATCAAGGTAGGAGCTCGATGGATGCTCAGTCGCATAGCTCTTGCGCAACGAGCCTCGTGCACGTCACGGCGCATGGCCGTGACCCTGCCGAAGACGCAAATATGAAGGATGGGGGAGGGAGAGAAGGAAAGGGCACAGATGCCGTGAATGCGTAGTGATCCTGAGACTACATCGTCAGAGAGGCCTGACTTACAAGCTTGCTCGTCGAAGTGTGTGGGCATGTCGGCAACGCGATGGGAGATGCAGCTTCGAGACATCGCCAGCGCGAGTCGTGATAGACCAACCTCCCATCGTCTGCCGGTCTTAGCTCCGTCCTGAAGATGCTAGCACGCGATTTGCGAATTTTGCGTTGTTCCAAATCTGTAGCGTCCTTTTCGGCCCAACGGCGTGCGATATCAAGCGGCGCAGAAAGTATATCCCTCACAAGTTTCCAGCTGATCAGCTATTCCCTGTCAAAATCTGAAACTTTTTCCTTTTTTTTTTCCATTTATTTTTTTCTTTCATTAATATTCGCTATATCATCTTTTTTGTGTATGATAATCAATCCTGGGCACTTTTGATTTTCCATTTGTCATTTTTGGTGGGCTTTGTTGTCGTTGATTGGGGCTGGGCACTCGTTCTAGAAGGCAGGCCGGCCGAGCCCAGCGGCCGTGGGGGGTGTGTGGACGGCGTAGTTGCGGCTCCGCGAGTATCCGGCGTAAGCCATATTGTGCACACAGAATTTAATAATGGCTATATGCGACGACTCTGACGAGGAACGTGAAATTGCGCTCGGAATAGCTGTAATGAATTAGAGACATATACGTAGAAGAAAACGTTGTTGGGCGAGTCACTGCAAAGCCGGACGCGGAATGTCCGTCCAAACGGACGGACGAAAAAAGACACGATGTTTTAAAAAAGGGGGCTGGGAGAAGCGGCTCCAGCCGGCTCGCTCGTGTGAGAACTGCCTGGAATGATACTAATCAATGCCCTGTAAGTTCGCCACGGACGCTGTACCACACCGTATATGTACCTACCCAGGTACTGTCCGGTTTGGCTGGTTTGTGCTGCTGCGCCTTACCGAGACATCCAAAAATAACACGCACAGCCCTGTGGCGCTTGTTTTGCTTGATGAGACGGCCTCGTACCGTGACGTCGAATAACAAGGCAAGCCTTGGCTCTTGTTTTCAACGCCTTCATTGTAACGCTCCAAGCAGCCTTGGTAATGAGGGCTCCGTGATGAATGGGAGCTTTCTCCCAACTTGGTACATAGCTGGGCTGCTGTTTTCTTATCGCGTGTTCTGGCGCCTTCTTACACGCCCTGCACCCCTCCGTTCTGTTGCATACAATAAATATTTTTTTGCGCTTTTTTTCTTCTGTATTGAGGGTCCCTGAAAGAACAGAGAAACATGTACCTGGGTAAGTACATGCAAGGGCGTGTGTGTCCAGTCTTTCGATACGGCCGTCGCTGTTGTACCCGGGTACCGATGGGCCGGCACGGGCATACGGCGGTACTCGTGGTCGGTACCTCGCCTTGTACCTGCCCGGGGCGGTGGGCGGTTGGCTCCGGGGAAGGGGAAAAAATACGGATTATGGAGGGCCCCCTCCTGCCAGAATGCACCTGATGACCGCCTCAAACTACGAAACCGCCTAGCCAGTGTGTTTCCGGAGGGGCTGCTGATAAGGAAAAGGCCTGGGGATGGTGGTATTCGGGTCCCTGGGGTTTTCTAGCGCGGCGAGGCCGGGGAGGTATTGGCTGGGTGACGGGCGGGCTCGGTTCAGCTACAGGTGCCATTGCCGCCTGAAGGGCCCGGTACCTCGGCCACTGAACGAGAGCCCGCCAGGGCCCTCCCAGCGGCTGGCTACAGTGCTGTGATGCCCTGGAATCGCAGTGCACATGAGGAATGAATCAGGCCGTCGCCGTGCCACTCCCCCAGAGTCCCTGCGCCCCACCCAGAAATCCACAAGCGCACCCCCCTCTACCCCTCCAAGTTCTTAGTTCAGCGAATATGCGGGTGAAGACACACATTCAAATACATGTTGGCAGTGTGATGTACAAGAGACCGAGGTCGCGAGGGTCACTGATAGATGAATAAACAAGCAAAAAGCAAGTACGCATTCATTGTAAATTTCTCTATTATTTATTTATTTATTTATTTAAAAAAAACAAAGACCGAGACGTCTCATGCACCTTTTCCCTCTTGGCGTGGCTGCTCGCGGCGTCGCCTGAGCTGGAGGGGGTGTGTACCCTCCACCCAGTGCCTTATCTTTGGTGGGCCCGCGGCGCAGGTCCTTGGTTTCGATCGCCGCGCGCTCTCTGCACCATGTTCACTTTTCGTCTTGTCCTGTCTTGTCCTCTTGCGCCCAGCAGGATAAAACCCGCCACCCTCCCGCCGTCTTCCATCCCCGGATTTTTCTTACTCTTTTGCTTTGATATCATCCTCCTCTCTCATCCCTAATACCCTCGTGGTAGATTCTACGTATTCCCTTTTTCGTTCTTGCTGCTTGCATCAGACACACACACACACAAACCGCCACCATGGTACGTCACAGAATCATCAACAGACACGCGAACCCGCGTGGCTGCCCATGCAAAACGCAATCAATTCGAACAATTCGCTAACCACATGCCTCTAATAGTCGAACCGCTATGCCTTCATCTCCAAAACGGAGACTGTACGCACCGCCCCCGATCCGATCCTTCTACCCTGCCATCGAACCGCAATACTGACTCATCCCAGCTCAACAAGTACCTGAAGCTCGACCAGAAGGGCCAGATTATGGCCGAGTATATCTGGATCGACTCTACCGGCGAGACCCGTTCCAAGTCCCGAGTATGTCTTGTCCCAATTCCATCGATACCACTTCCCTTGCATTTCATCTACACAACCGTCGTTTGCGACGCCCTTGTGTGTGTCGCACTGCCCGATTTGTCCCGCATGCAGAGGCGAGGGGCGCTAGTGGGCTTTGTCATTGTGGGCGCGGGCACTGGTGGCTGGTGCAGGGCACTTTTTCCTGCGGCCAGCACCTATTCAGCCACACTTGCATCGGGAAGGCCTGGCGACCACTTTCTGCTCAGCCACGACCAGAATAGAGGCCCAGCCCCCAGTCATTCCAAGCCCACTCAGCCTCATCATACTCCAGCTTTCTGCTGCCCCGCACAAAAACCGCCCTCTGCGATAAGCCCATGCGTTAGACCAGGCTCATCGGCGTCATGGCTACGACACTCTGCCCACTCGTTCCCCAACGAAGCCCATCATCCCATGCAACCAAGTTTTTATTCTTCTTTCTGAGCAGGCCCGCTAACCGATGTCGTCATGCTTAGACTCTGAAAGAGGTCGAAGGTGGCTACAAGCCCGAAGACCTTCCCGTCTGGAACTTTGACGGATCCTCCACTAACCAGGCTCCGGGCGAGAACTCGGACGTCTACCTGCGCCCTTGTGCCGTCTACCCGGATCCCTTCCGCGGCAGCCCCAACATCATCGTTCTCGCCGAGTGCTGGAACCCCGACGGCACCCCCAACAAGTTCAACTTCCGCCACGAGTGCGCCAAGGTGATGGAGGCCTACGCCGACCACGAGCCGTGGTTTGGCCTCGAGCAGGAGTACACCTTCCTCGACCTCGATGACCGCCCATTCGGCTGGCCCGTCGGCGGTTTCCCCGCGCCGCAGGGCCCCTACTACTGCGGTGTCGGTGCCTCCAAGGTCGTCATGCGCGATATTGTCGAGGCTCACTACAAGGCCTGCCTGTACGCCGGCATCCAGATCTCTGGCACCAACGCCGAGGTTATGCCCGCCCAGTGGGAGTTCCAGGTCGGTCCCTGTGAGGGCATCTCTATGGGAGATCAGCTCTGGATGTCCCGCTTCTTCCTCTCCCGCGTCGCCGAGGACTTTGGCGTTAAGGTCTCGGTCCACCCCAAGCCCGTGAAGGGTGCCTGGAACGGCGCCGGCATGCACACCAACTTCTCCACCAAGGAGATGCGTGTCGAGGGTGGCATGGCCCACATCGAGGCCGCTCTCAAGAACCTCGAGCCCCACCACGAGGAATGCATCAAGGAGTACGGCGAGGACAACGAGCAGCGTCTCACTGGCAGCTACGAGACGGGCTCCATCGATCAGTTCACCTACGGCGTCGCCAACCGCGGCTGCTCTATCCGCATTCCCCGCGAGACCGCCGCCAAGGGCTACGGCTACTTTGAGGACCGCCGTCCCGCCTCCAACGCCGACCCGTACCGTGTCACCAAGATCCTTATGACGTCCATCTTTGGCAAGCTGTAAGCGGCCGGGTGATGGAACGTAATGAGGTAAAGTAGAATGGCTGTATTGCAATATAGTCACTGCGCAGTTATCCTCCCCTTTGTTCTCTTTTTGTGTCAAAAGAACTTGATGATGATTGGTCATTATTTCCCTCCATGGCGTGGTTTGTACAAGATCGTATGATCTGGATATTGGCGTTATCTGTATATTTTCTTGTCTTTTTGGATTGCGGGGATATTCACACAGACGCTCGGCTTTTTGTTGAAGCCGTAGCGAGCAAACAACTATAGATAGCATTTCATTTCTTTAATGCAATACTAGGCAACTCGAAGTGCCACTGATGAAATTGAAATGGACTGGACGCACTTTGTGATATCGTGAACAGCTCATAGCTGAGCTTTAGGCGTGCACCATACGCCCGCGGGGCACATAGCAATCAACTAGGTCTGTTGCCATCGTCAAATGCCAGCACATCCATGTATTATAGCTTTCTCGGCAACATGTGCTTCCTCATTACGGCGCGTATGGCTCTGTTGTATGTCCAAGTATTGGGGTCCCGTTTTAGAAGGAGAGGCTTCAAACCAGTGTACTTGCACATGATGCTCAATCTCAGGCGTTCTCAAGCCCACCACCATCTAGATATTTGAACCTCAGTTGACCAATCTATGCTACTGCTCACGATCGCACGTCAATCGGTACTGTAGGCGGTTCCGCTGATGTTGGTCTTGTCTCGATCCACCCGTCCCGAGACACCGGGACCCGAGCCGTTGGACGAGCCGCAGGGTTAGGGGGGGGGAGGGATTTGCCGTCGATCAATCGACGTCGCATTCTTCGGTTATCAGAGATCTCCTTTACTTGATCATCCATATCTTGCTTCATGTCAGGTACACCAGACACCCCTCCTCCTTCGGGACCTTATCTTGGCCTCCCCCCGGGAACATCCGTGACCCGGGAGGAGGGGGCGTGTGCAGATGATAGAAACGTCTGGGAGATACGGTGACCCTTGGGGCGGGGAAAGATAAGAGAATCTGCGAGATGAACGACATCACGTGAAATGAAGGGGATAGTTGGGCGAGTTATTGGTTTTGCTGGTACTGTGGCTTATATGGGAAGGGGTTGATTAGGAATTCCTGACAATCGCCCGCCTGGGTCTTGATAGATCGAAGAGAGGCGGTAGGGAGGGGAGAGAGCGCGGAGAGCGAAAAAGGACGTAACAAGCAGCAAGCACGAATAAATACGTGACGCTAAGCGACGAATTGATCCTCGAGAAGACTTGGAGCATAGCGGCGAAGTGTCGGCGGAAGCTGTTTTCTGCTGCTAACCCGACGGAGCTGAACCACGTTGATGTTTGGCACACCTTGCGGCGGAAGCTAGATTCGTCTATAGCGCCATCAGGGATTGTAGGTAATAGGGCAAGTGCATATATATCTAAAGAGCTGTTACGCAGTGGCCTGCGCGTGGACTTGACCAAAGTGAGTGGAAGCCATCTAAGCCATCACCAAACAACATCGCATCCTCTTGATGGTTTCCGCCAGAGGAGTCGGGCGATAGAATGAAAGACCCCACGCAAACTAATAGAATCTTCCGTCCCTGGTGGTTTGTCTAATTTGGCATCTATTTGCGGTCACTATTAGGGGTCTCTCCCGTGGCACGAACCAAGTTGCAACCGCCCATCAATCAAGCGGCCCTGTGTTCTTCAACAACCAGGAGCCACAGGATGGTTAAAAGGTATACCGAAGCGGGTGCTTTACTATGAATTGTCCCATGTCACTTCACGAATAGAATATCGCTGGAAAATCGGTTTACGTAGATTTCTGACTGTATTTGTGGTGTAGGTGGGTATAACACTGCGTGTAAATGTGTGTTGGCTTCCGAGCACCACCACTCGCCAGAATCGTTGCCCTCACCTGAGAGGTGATGATGCTGAGGTTTTGCATTCGTCACATTATCAGAGGCTCTATGTATATGACCGTGTTAGAGAATGTGACGGTCTTCTTCTTCTTGTCGGGGTTGGGCGTGTACCAGCTTCGGCGACTCTTGTTTGCCCGCTCGCCTTTATCGAGGCACATCATCAGGTCCGGGTCGCCGGCGAAGATTATTTCCCTCAGGGCGGTAGTGTCCGGCGCGCAGACACTCGACGGAGCGGAGACGGAGGATGTGATGGCGGGGGTAGCAGTAGTAGTCGCAGCGGCGGTGGTGGAGGTAGTGGTGCCGCTGCCAGTGGTAGTTGTGGTGGTGGTAGTGGTTTCGTTGTCGGGCATGATGAGTTCTCGGCTTCGAAAGCGATGGAAGTATTTGTAGAATATCTCGGCTCGAGAGTTGTGTGTGGGTTGAATGGCAAGATCGTTTCTCCGGTTGGAAGGTGACTTCCTACTTATACCTCACCTGAGACTGACAGACACAGGAAGATCTTGTGGGATGCTCACAGCAAATTGCCAAGGTCTGGAGGAAATGGGGCGACTCAAACTGGTCGGCTGTCGATATGGGATTGCTGATGGTCACATGGTGTAGCTCGTGTATCCGAAGGTTTGATGTGTATGTGCCCGACGGCCCTCGAGACCTGTATATCTGCGTCAGGGTCAGTGAGTGAGACGCTCGCAACAGCTCTCTACATGCCAATCTTTTTGTCGCTATTGGTCGCAGCTCGTCTAAATAATGGCTTCCCAGGCTGTAACACGACAAATGCCCACACCATCACTTGAATGACCATTGGTGCGAATCCAGAGCAAGATGCTTCCCATATCACGCCACGAGGCAAGTCGCATAGCAAAGCGGTGGCATTTCTCGGGCTGTCAGCATACCGTGCTAGGAGGGCACTATGTATGTATATATAGGTACATATATATAGGCCGCATCAATGATGCGGTTGGAAGCAAAAGTGCAGTGGTACTTTGGGTACCCCTAGGTTGGGCAGTGATGGCGCGGCGGCGTCACACCCAAAATGGCTGCATGGCGTCGTCCTCACCCCATGGGCAATCTGACTGCTACTGCAAGTCTAGGCCTTTCAATGGATCTTTTTGCGGCTGTAGAGATCGTATGCCGGCAGTCGTTGAGGCATTGTCAGCCACGTGATAGGTTGTCGATGCCAGAGTTTGCCAGTTGGTAGTGTATTTCTCGGCAGTGTTACGAAGCAGAAAAGAGAGCCAATCAGATCACATCAGAATGGTGGTCTGAAGCGAACTCTGCCCATTTAAAATTGGTCTTGATGATCTTGCCGGTTTTTGTGGTGTCCAGAGGCGTACCAGTTTGTCGACGATGGTTCACGAAAGCACAGGAACACGTACGGTGATGCTGTGTATCTCTTCCACCAGTGGCTTTCAGACATCCAGATTGTTTTGAATGGTTCACAGGAGTGTCATGCCAAGCCCGAATGATTCAAGCCATCCTGCCTTGGATAGGTTATGGAGGTCTGACTGTGTGACTATGACGGGGTGCCTGCGAGAGGGGAAGTTTCAGAGATGCCAACAGAAGTGGCAAGATGCAAGCAATCTGTAAGACGGAGCCACCCTATCGTTATTGTTTGTTTGTTCGAGCCCATGTGTGAGGGCGGGGGAAGGCTGAGGTGCTGTTTGCAGAGATAGTAGATGGGAGGCTCTTGAGCAAGCTGCGAAGGTGACTTGACAAATGTGGTGAGTATAAGCTTGTCGTCGGTAAGCTGTGAGACGTACACAAACGACGCCACTGAGTTTTCGGTAGCACTGTCTTCTGTTGCTGCGCTCTATTGCCCAGTCTCGATTCACCGCGTCGTCGTGCAGCTGGGCGGTCTTCGTTGGACCACTGCAGGGCTCGCCTCGAGGAGCCAGAACAGCGGGCTGCAGAGGAAGAGCGGCTGGGCTGTGTGGCTGTGTGAGTAGGGAGATTCCCAGTCGATGACGCTGGTGGATTGTACTTGTCGTTCGATGAGCCTGTGGGGAAGGTGCGTGTTGTCGCAGAAGAGGGAAAAGTGAAGCACGCCATGTATAGGTCCTCGATGTCGAAGCAGCATGAGCAGCAGTAGCGGCTAAATGGGTCGGGTGATCGTCAAAGTATCTGGAAACGAGTGTCTCGCAGGTCTTAATCGATCGGTGTCAAAGGTCGGGAAGATTGTCTCGCAGTTAGTTGTTGGAAGTCTGGGCTTGCAACTTCGTAGATCTCGTTGACGCTTATGGTATGAAGTATTCTCTTGTAACATGGCATCAACCATGGAAATGTTGTTGACGGGGAGTGATATTTAGTTATGCCATTCTCATTTGGAAGGATGTTGAGAACTGACAACAATACTTGTTGGGGACGGAAGTCTGAGCAGCTCTCAAGTAACACAACACACGGGGCGCCTCAGCACGCAGCAGCGCGCGTGGGTGAGTGAGGCTGGCGGTCAAGGGATAGCATGTCGATTTTAACTTTCATGAACATTCTTCTCTTTTTGACTGGTGCGACTCGGCTTGAGCCTTTGACAATTAAATTTGGCTGCGCAGAACACCTGTCCGCTGGCTGGGTCCCAACACTGTCGGCTGGCTGGATGCCAACTCTCGACCGGACATGATATTTTTCCTGTGTAATGTGGTAATGTGGTGCTATTGCCTCCCTGTGCGTTTTACTGCAGCTCAGATGTGTCTTGAGAGCCCGATACTTGGTCGCTAGGTTGCCTGTCGTACATTGTTGACGCTTGTAGAACTCTCTGCCCTCCGAGGCCTCGTGACCTTGGTTTCCAACACAAAGTTCACTGTAGGCTGTTAATCTGTGCCATCGCAGAGACTTGTTCGTCCTGGAAGCAACGAAAAAGACACAGCTCGGTTGGCACTGACGCTCTGAACCGCCATCACAGCCCATCACTCAAAATCTGTAGGTGCTTTGAAGATGATCAAGGTTGACCGTTGTACTAACCTTGATCGCAGGGGATACAATACGTATCCCACCGCCATCAAACGAACGACCCGGTGTCCCATCCGTGAACAGTCCGCAGCAACAAAATTCCCGGCCAACATGTGCGAATTCGAAATCTCGGCCGTGTACTGCCCATGCATGGACGTGTACTGCAAGCAAAAGATTACGGCCCTCGGCGAGACGCAGTTCACTCACGCCGGGCACATCGGCAAGGTGGTGACGTGCTTCCGCACCGGCAAGCCCCTGTGCATGGGCACGTTCCGAAACACGGACCCGGACCGGCTCCTCGTCCGGCACGGCATGGACCCGAACAACGCCAACAGCACGCAGGACTGCAAGAAGGCGCGCTTCACAATCTCGGAGAAGCTGCCCGACATGCATCTCGACGTGTGTGAGCCGTGCAAGGAGCGCTGCCAGTGGTTTGGGAACCCGCTGCCGCGGGGGAGCGGCGAGGAAAGCCCTTGACATAATGATGGGGAGGGCGGAGGGCTTGTTGTCAAGTTGAACTTGGATTTTGCATGATCAATGAGTTGTTAGGTTCCGTAGATGCGGGAGGCCGCGTCATTCTATGACTGTACGGAGGTGCTAGGTTGGTGTCAGCATGTGGGTTGAGAAGTAGAGCCGCAGTCAGAGCTAGCAAGACACGATATTCCTCCTACATAGGCTGTTGGCCTAATTATAATTTTTTTTGTTCCACCCCTGCATCCTGTTGGAGATTGTCAAGCAAGTCGTAGCGTAGTTGGTTAAAATTCAGCCTCGATGCCAATGCACATGATCCGATATTGTGAGCTCCTCGGGAGGGAGACCTGGGCATTTCGTCGTCTGCCGGTGGGTGGTTGGTATATTAGTCGAGCAAAGACTGGCCGAGTCATGAATGTAGTGGTAGGCGATGGAAGCAAGACAGCATGGACTCAACCAGCGGGGGATCAATGACGCAGCCCAGGCAGCAACTCGCTCATCGTCGTGGCTCCGGGATTCGCACATGGACCCTCAGCTGCAGGCTGGCAACAGTAGATTGATAAATCATCCGGCCGACAACCGCGCTTGCATTGTCGAATAGAAGCGGGCCGGAGTCGGCAGGCGAGGCTGACATGAGGTGAGGTGAGGTGAGGTGAGGTGAGGTCGGAGTTGAAGGGCGCCGTTGGGAGTTGGGAGTTCTCCTAACCGGGATTCGGGCATCGGAATGGGAATAAACGAAGAAGTTGTCGATGATGGTGGCTGGATAAGGCTGCGGCGTGGCGTCGAGTGCAAACAAGTGCAAGGGGAGAAAGGGAAGAGGACAAACAACGACAAAGAAAGAGGAGGAGGAAAATAAACGTTGAAGGATGTGTGGCTTGGCTTCATCAAGCGGTTGAGTTGGCAGTGGCTTGGTGGTTTGTGGCTTTGCTCTGAAGCAACTGACTTGTCGCCAGCCACTCGCGCTCAGGGGGCCAGCAGCAGACTTTCAATTCGTAGTTAACGTGGTCATCTATTATTAGTTACTATGAAGGTATAGTTACCCAGTACGGTAGATTGTCCCGAGACAACAAACAACAATGAAGTCCTTGTGGAAAAGTGCAGATCGGTGGAGAGCCGACTAATGATAAGCGCCTGCCCGGGCGTAGGTTGTACATAGTTACCTCAAGACTCAGGGGTGCTGCTTATTATGCATGGCATCTAGAAACAACTTCACCGCGGTCCATGGCATTTTCCATGGATGATTGCAATCCATTTCTAGTTGATCAATAATCCCGGACTTTTGGTCAACTAATGGAGTTGCCGATTCCTCAGTGTCTCAGAGCTAGTTTTGCAGCACCATGACCCCGGCCCAGTCGCGGCCGCGTGCCCGCCCCCCCCCCTCCCCGGTGCAAGATGCTCAGTTGGGAAACTCGGCCGGGAGGGCGGCCGTGGCTTTGAACCTTTTCTCAATACAAAGCCCAAGTCCGCAGTCTCTTTTTTCCGTAGCCACCCAAACTCCGCTAACAAAGAAAGCCAGAAACGTAGTCTGAAGTGCCGAGGTTTGGTTCCACAACTCGGCTGTTGAAAAGACTTTTGGCTCTTGAAATACTACTTGGCACGAACAAAGTTGCTTGGTAATGATGATTCGCAACCGAGGGGGCAGTGAACCAGAGAAATGCGCCCTTATTGTTATCGGTAGCCGCACAATGCAAGGTACAAATCTTTCAGTCGCATTCATTCATAGCTGAGTGAGATGTACTTGTTACATACATACTTTGCTCAATTTAGTACGGAAAAGAACGAAGTGGCTGTAGATGACGTTAGAACTCTATCGACAACAACCCGGCCATTTCGGACAAGGGAGACGCGGCTCCGGGGTTAAAACTAGTGGGTGAAGAGGGGGTGTTTCTTGTTCCCGTTGCAGACACGCCTCACCTACAATACCTCATCGATTCCCGGTCCTGCTTCCAAATAAGGTTGCCTGCCCAGCTAGCCATGTAGCTAGCAATCATCTCCAAGCCATCTTTGGCTGGCCGCCAGTTGCCACTATCAACGCCCGATGTGGAGGGGTGAAATAAATATGTATATCCCACCCGCTCATATGTCGTGGTCTTGTACGGATACGCAGTGATAGCTATATAAAACTCTCCCTCCCACCGGACTTGTTGTCTGTCTCACTTGCACATTTCCCCTCCTTCCTTCCACACCTATCGCGATTCCTCCCATCGACACAGCATACACCAACACCAACACCAACACCAAGAGTAACGAGAATGCCCGTCGACAACCTCCAAGTCGTCCTCGCCGAGCGCCCCACGGCTGAAATCATCCCCGGCACCACCTTTCACCAGCGCGTCACTCCTGCTCCCACAGAAGCCGACTTGGCCGACGGCGATGTCCTCGTCGAGACCCTCTACCTGTCCCTAGACCCCGCCATGCGCGGCTGGCTCAAAGGTGCGTCCCTTTTTTTTTTTCTTTTTTTTTTTAAATCCCCCATCCTTCCTCACCGCATCCCATCGCTAACCACCCTCCACGCAGAGGAGCGCTCCTACCTCCCACCCGTCGAGATCGGCGCCGTCATGCGCGGCAGCGCCGCCTGCCGCGTCCTCGCCTCCAAGAACCCCGCCGTACGACCCGGCGACCTCGTCAGCGGCCTGCCCGGCTGGCAGCAATACGCCGTGCTCAAGGCCGGCTGGTACGAGCCGCAATCCAGCTTCCCGGACCTGCAGGACGCCAAGCACATGATCTCCACCTTTGGCCTCACCGGCATGACCGCCTGGGTCGGCATGACCCAGATCGGCGAGCCCAAGCCCGGCGAGCTCGTCGTCGTGTCGGGCGCGGCCGGCGCGACGGGCAGCGTGGCCGGGCAGATTGCCAAGGCGAGGGGGGCGCGCGTGATTGGCATCGCGGGTGGCGAGGACAAGTGCCGCTGGCTGGTGGAGGAGCTCGGCTTCGACCAGGCGCTCAACTACAAGGACCCGGAGTTTAAGAAGCAGTTTTTGGAGGCTACCAAGGATCACATTGATGTGTACTTTGACAATGGTGAGTGACGCAGGGCGGAGGCGGGGGAGAGACAGGCACGGAGAGGCACGGAGAGGCACGGACAGAGACATGCTAACAACGTCCAGTCGGCGGAGAGATCCTCGAGCTCGCGCTACGCCAGGCCAAGGAGTTCTCGCGCTTCGTCATGTGCGGCGCCATCAGCCAGTACAACACCTCGCAGCCCGTCGGCCCGCGCAACATCACCCGCATCGTCCAGATGCGCATCCGCATGCAGGGCTTCATCGTCTTCGACCACAAGGCCCGGTACCCCGAGGCCCGCGCCGACCTCGCGCGATTGCTGGCCGAAGGCAGGCTCAAGACGAGCATCCATCTGCTGAAGGGCGGCCTGCAGGTCGCTGAGCAGGGGCTGGTCGACCTCTACAAGGGCATCAACACGGGCAAGTTGATTGTCGAGCTCAAGAACCCGGACGAGAGCCCGGCGAAGCTGTAGATGATGGAGGGAGGAAGGGATAGATGGGAAGAATGTGTGTGTGCATATAGATGACGACCCGATTGAGGCTAGGGGTTCTGTAAATGTTTTTTTATGAGCATGACCAATCAATATCTACTTTCATCATATCGAAGCAAAAAAAAAAAAAAAGTCTCAGCCAGATCCTTGTTCGTGGCTTGCAAGGGACATGAAATAATAGCGCATCGACTCCGATGCAAGCCGACATCGCACTCTCTCTCTCTCATGCCGCAGCAATTGGCCGTGATCAAGATACGCAAGGCTGATCACGCGGAGAGAAAAGTCCAGTCCTCATTAGATCAAAATTATATCAACAAAGTAGTTATAGCATCGACATCTCAATCAATCTAAAACAGTCTACATAGAACTGAACCACTGCAAGGCTGATGATGCATTCAGCTGGTGGGAACGGTTGAGTGGATCACCCCAACCAGAAGGGTCTGGTCTAATGCCTCATCGCAATCTATCACAACAGAATTTTTTTTTTTTTTTTACTTGGCGGTTGAGATGAACCCGCGTGCTCTTTCATTCTCCGGTGATCCTCCCTTCTACATCCCATTCATGTGCTCCTGAGAACCCTTGCGGGCGCGGGGTTGATCAATCCTCTACACCATCACCCACCTACCTCCTCGCATATGCACGAGACATCGATATAGACTCAACCCCCGGTCCTCACCCGCTCCCCATCGCCCGCCATGAAGCAAGAGAAGGAGACAGCCGCCGACACCCCGGCCGCCGCCGCCGTCTCCTCCGCCGACGACGCCCTCGCCCTCGTCGGCGAGCGCCCGCTCCTCACCTCCATCGACCCCGCCCTCGCCGCGCGCGTCGTCCGCAAGATCGACCTGTACCTCGTCCCCTTCATGCTCCTCGGCTACGGCCTCGTCTACTACGACAAGGCCATCCTCGGCTCCGCCGTCCTCTTCGGCATGACCGCCGACCTGCACCTCACCACCGTCTCCCCCACCAACCCCGGCGCCGTGGACACCCGCCGCCTCAGCTGGGCCACCTCGCTCTTCTACTTTGGCATGCTCGCCCTCGTCTACCCGCTCTCCTTTGCCCTGCAGCGCTTCCCCGCCGGCCGCGTCCTCGGCGCCGTCGTCCTGCTGTGGTCCCTCGTCTGCGCGCTCACCGCTGCCGTCACCTCGCATCGCGGGCTGTACGCCCAGCGCTTCGCCCTCGGCGCCGTCGAGGGCGTCGTCCCCACGGCCTTCATGACCCTCGTCGCGGGCTACTACACCCAGCAAGAGCAGGCCCTCCGCCAGGGCTGGTGGTTCTCCGCCACCGGCCTCTTCACCATCATCGGCGGCGCCCTCAACTACGCCTTTGCCCAGATCGAGGGCGGCGGCCTCGCCCGCTGGCAGTACATCTACCTGCTCGCCGGGGCGCTCACCTTCTTCTTCGGCCTCGCCTGCTTCGCCGTCCCCGCGTCCCCGGTCACCGCCTGGTTCCTGACGCCTGACGAGCGCGTCGTCGCCGTGGAGCGCCTGCGCGCGGGCCAGACTGGCCTGCGCTGCGCGCGCTTCAAGCCCGCGCAGGTCCGCGAGGCCCTCGCCGACAGCAAGGTCTGGCTCGTCTTCGTCATGATGGCCGCCTGCTACACCATGAATGGCGCCGTCAGCGGCTTCGGCCCCCTCATCGTCTCCACCTTCGGCTGGGACTCGCTGCACGCCATCCTGCTGCAGTTCCCGCTCGCCGCCATCTGCTTCGTCGTCATCCTCGCCGTCGGCCACCTCGGCGGCCGCTTCGCCAACATCCGCGTGTTCCTGCTCATCGGCACCTGCCTGCCCGTCATCGTCGGCTGCGCGCTCATCTGGAAGTCGGCGTGGACGCACCACGCCGCCGCGCCCGTCGTCGGGTACTCGCTCACCGGCTTCTTTGGCGGCACCGCCAGCCTCATCATCACGCTCGGCATGGCAAACGTCGCCGGCCACACCAAGAAGAGCTTCATGGCCGCCACCATCTTCGTCGCCTACTGCGTTGGCAACATCGTCGGGCCCCAGCTGGTGTGGTCCGAGACCAAGGCCCAGCACTACCCTGCCCTCTGGCTGGGGCTGATTATATGGTACGTCCTGTTGTCTGCGGAAACGGGGGTGTGTATTCGTGCTAACAAATGCCAGCTATGTAATTGTCATCGTAGCTGCGCTGGCGCTGTACTTTGTACTACGTCGTGAGAACAAGATACGGAGCGCCCTGCCTGTCGATGAGGCCGAGCGCGACAAGCTAGCTTTCCAGGATCTCACTGATAAAGAAAATCCCTACTTTCGATATGTTTATTAGCGACGCAACATAGATGGGAAGCTGAGAGCGTACATGCAACCGGGCTGGAGACAAATTTTGTCATGCATTTCCCAAAAGATACAGGGGCAGCCACGCCAAGGTAGTATTGTTCATCATGCCATACATAATATATAAGGCGCAAGGCTGTGATAAGGTATATACAATGTAATATTATTCGTGGCCCATACCTCGAGACTTCATACAGGCTTCCAAGACGCTCTGTGGTGTGCTTGCTATGCCGGCGCGCAGAGACCAAGCATAGCCAAGTCGCGCTAATGATCGGGAGATTCATATTTTGTTATTTCAAGGTCCAGCCTTTTCATTGCACTTAGCCAGGGATATAAACTCTTGTACGGCTTGGGCCGTGCCAAAATGTGTCCTCGCACTCGTGCTTGTCCTTCCACTCCTTGATGCGGTCTGTGAGCCAACCCGCCGTGGAGTCAGAGCATGTCTCGCCGTAGTAGAAGACGTCCTCGCCAACGAAGCATTCGCGAGTCGGGTTTCCCCGCCACGTCCACTGCAGACACTCGGGTAGAGAGCGGCAGTGCGCTTCACATGCTTCCGCAGACGTTATGCTGGAAGACGAGGCTTTGCGGCAGAGAACGTCGTTATTTCTCCAGTTATCGCGCATATGTTCTGATCCGGGCTTGTAAAAGTCCCAGACATCAGCGTATCTTGCGGGATGCTGCATCACAGGTTAGCGACGATGTCAAATCAAGTTGTCAAGGGGAATGTACCGAGTTTTCTCGCGCCCCATACTCCCAGCGAGCCAGGCCGCGCATTTGCTCAGGTGACGGCTTGTGGAAGGTAAATATGGGAGAGCACCAGCGCATAGAATCAAAGGGCACCGTGTGGAAGACGTGCTGAGTAAACATAGGATACAGAGCTTGCATCTCGATACCGGACAGCCACAAGATGTAGCCCAAAATGTTATCGCCGCAGGGCTCGTCGTCGTTGACGAGATACCGCCATTTTTCGGTAAATGAAGGGCCGATGAGATGGCCAGCCCGATCGGTTTCACGGTGAAGCAACTTTTTGACAGCGGCACGACTGAGGACGTAGCCAGGACCACCATTGGCGAATGTGGTGCCGTAGTGGACGTTATCGCGTCGTCCCGGGGTAGAAGATCCCATGTAGAGGGGTACGCCGGGATCAAGTGTTTTGAGGAATCTAAATAAATTATCCCAGAAGACGTAGCTGTGGATGCAGACCAAGTTAGTCCTTGTCAGATCTTCATACGAGCAGACCGGCGTGCACGGCGAGTAGCAGATTTCAATGCACAGCACGATGGGTGGAGAGGACTCACGTATCTGACTCGTAAAAGACATAAAAGTCGCGATCCGGCTTCATCAACCAGGCTTGTTCAACGGCTGGGACGAACTTGAATCGGTCGAGCTTCCAGCCGTCGATGGTCTTGAGCATCTCGGGGTGCTCCTTGGCGGAGCCATTCTCGAGCATGCGACGCTGTTCAAGGTAAGGCTTGAACTCGGGGAAGCTGTGGTAGGTGTCGGGCAGGAGGCCGAGAATATCGATAACCTCATGACCCGACATATTGCCCGGGGCATCGGAGAAGACGAGCAGCTCGCCGGGTTTGAAGCAGGCGCTGGCGCCGTCAAACTGCCCAGGCATGCGGTTGGGGTCATCGGTGTGACCCGTCTTGAGGACTGGCTGAATAGTTTGGAGGATGTGGTTGGGGAAGCTCTCGCAGAGTTCCTGCATGGTCTTGTTGTGTGGTGACATGGAGACGGGGCGGAAGTCGCTGGTGGTGACGATGCGATATGGCTCGTGGACATCAGGCCAGAGGGGGATGAAGGGTTGCTCCCATGTGGTACCGGGGCGCATGCATCTTGTGGCGAGGCTGAAGCCAGCAACAGCGCAGAGGGCGATTATTATGTTGCGCCGAACTCTCTTGCTGAGGCAGCCGCGGCTAACGGCGGGTGGCGACGAGTATCGCGGCGGTTTGCCAAGCAGCGACATGACAAGAAACGTATATGTATATGGAGAGAGTGATGCTTAGCAAGATGATTTTCGGAAAGAGCCAGTTGATTTTGCTATGCGCCGGGGACCCCAGAGAGGAAGCAAGCAACAAGAAAAAAATGCAGCGTTTGCGTGGTGTCGGGTGGTCGTTCGGTCGGTCGCGCCCAAGGCGGCGAGGCAAGCAAGAAGACGGAATCAGATAATAGATGTCGAATGTCGCGAGATGGGTAGGCGAACGAGCTGGACTCCCATGATGTTTCAGCACGCAGGCGCAAAGAGACAAAGATGAAGAAGAGTAAACTGTAAAGCTTGGTGGTGGTGGTGGTGGGTGGAAGGCCAGCGAGAGCTCGTCGGTAGGGGAGGGCTGAAGAAGTGGGCGGCATCCTCAAACTGACGGAAGTTGCAGACAAGGCTGTGTGGCGGTCCGTCTCGGCCCCAACCCCAACCGCCCAAGAGCACAACCTAGTAGGTAAGAGGCACGGCCGAAATGCAGTTGACTACCAGTAGTTTGGCAGTTTAAAATGGGATAGATGGATTCGGTATTCTCCACTGCCTTGCCCATAACTAACTAGTACGCCCGGAGATGTCGATGACGAGGCTGGCGTGAAGAAATTACTCGTGGCAGGGTTGTGGTGGAGGAGATGCTGACAGGAGGACGAGCAGACAAGCGACCAACCTAGGTCAACATTGCCGCCAGCAACTTCTACTCGAAATTTCCCAGTGTTGGAACATTCTTCATTCCCTCCATATTCTACAGAGTACTATCCTTGCATTTTCTTTGTCAATTCCCATGGCCGTCCTCCAGTTCTTGCCTCTCGTGACATGTACCCAGATTATTAGAGGTCCCTCGCCCCATCCTCTTGGCGACGCCCGGCTTGGCTGCCCTACAGGCCTGGAAACCCGCCCCCCCCCCTCCCCTGACCCGCCGGCTTCTAGCGCCCCGGGACCACCAAAACAGACCCCCGCGGATCCGCCAGTACTTGCCCTCAGCCTGCCCATTGGCTCTTCGCAACCCTCTCCAAGACAGCCAAGAGGGGATGTTCCGAGGAACCTTGCCGCATGCTCGGATTCTCAAGAGGAAATAAACAGCTCGACTGGAACTGAGGAGGGCAAGAACATGAAAGGACAACTGCTCTTCATGAGACGCCAGTTCGATGGACAGCCTTATCGGGAAGCACCCAGACAATTTCTTCCCCCAGTGCTCCCCCGCTAGTTAATGACTTCATGCTTATGTACATACATACCTACATACTGTACATACATGCGCCACTCTTTCTTTAATTTACATAGCGCCGCAGCCCGCCCATCACCCATCTTGCCAAGCTGCCTTCAGCACCCACCCAGATGCGCTGTGCTAACGTCGTGAAAATCTTGCTCACGATCCCGTGGTCGACGCGCGTCGCAGCTACGAGTGACTATATCTGTCCATCTATCGACCATCAGCCCATATTCCGCGCATTCTCGATCAAGTTGACGAAATCTTCACCCTGCGTCAAAGCCACGCGATCCACCTGCAAGCTTCGCTCCCCCGGAGCTAAACCCCCTCTTTCCCAGTTCCCAGCTGAGGCTGTCGAGCACCCCCCACACCACAATTTCCCATCCATTTGAAGATTTCCAAGTTGCACTAATATTCCGATCTACAGCTATGAATAGCTACCATTACCTCTTGACGGCGTATTCTTCGATCGCAGACAACCATTGCCGACGGCTGTCTCCAGTTTTTGAGTTTAGACGCTTCCGCCTTGTCTCCGGCGCCACACCGCTAGAATATCTCTTGTTTTTTTCTTTCTAAAGACGCCGAACAAAGACACCGCCATGTACCCTACATTTTTCCTATTCGTGGGCCATCGTTCCACTCTCCGATCGACTACAGACAGGTGATAGATCATCATCTGTCAAGTCTCACTTTGTCCTCTTCCATGTCAACCCCATGGGGGTTGCGGTCGCACCATGTTCACTCTCAAATCCCTAGCGAATCACCACTTCGACTATTGACGAGTTGTCCCCAGTACGAGGCCACGTCGCAGTAGTTTTGAGATGCATGGAATGTGCGTTCTCAAGAGCACTACCCAAACTTTGAGTGGTTGCATCCCGTAAATATAACGACCGGCTTTGCCTTCTCAACAGTCAGAGGAAAACAGCGCGCAACGGCCGAACACAATTAGAGGGCTGTCGTAGCGGTCTGAAACTTTAAATTCCTTTTTTTTGTTTATATTTATTTACGCAACACCAATGCGTCTTATCTAATAGGCAAAAGACGCCCACTCGGTGCCAGAGCCATGCGTTGTGTTGCCCGCACGACGAAGTGGTCTAAAATGCCCGCACCTGGGGTGCCGAAATAATTCTTTATGGCGTCCGTAGGTCTCGATGACTTCGAAAAAAAGAAGGAATCTAGTCCCGGGGTGATAGGACAACAACTCCTGAGTGGTGAGTTCGCTAAACTACACCCTATCGCACCCGTAGGCGGGCACAAGACGCCTACGATAAGATAAAACTTTTTCCGAGATGAAAGAAATAAAATCTAAATTCGGTAGCGAATTCCTATTTGCTTTTGTGGTCTCCCATCTCTTTTTCTAATATTGAACCAGCTGTTCTCCCTAGATAGTAGACGTGTGTTGGTCGAAGAGGCGATTCCGCTCGTCGCCACCAAGCGATCAAATCAGTCAGAGCTGAAAATGTTGCTTCGTTTAGGAGCCGGCAAGCGGTATCTTGTATTTGCCAACGATAACTGAGAAACAGAAGCATACTATAAAAGCCGTTATATATAGTTAATAGCTCGACCTGCTAACCTAGTCACACCGGTTTGCAGGGCAAGAGGAGCTCAATAGCTTTACCTCGGCTGTACCACCATGCCTCCGCATGCTCAACGCCAATTGATGTCAGCCACAACGATCCATACGAGACAACAGTAGTATCATCACTAACTTGGCGCCTCATTGATTCACGCTCGACCCTCCCGCCGGCTCAAGCGTGCGTCCATCTCGGTCCAATCGGCCAACAAGCGCCTCAGAATCAGGCGCACAATGCTTGCGCACTATGCTTAACCTCATTGACCGCTTACACCACAGCGCACGTGGCATAGAATACACCTATATCCCATTAAGCCAGTGATTTCCGAAAGCTTCAACCTTGTTTCCCCGTACGGCCGCTTGGCATACACTGTAGCTCATCCCAGCATTGCTCTCCCCGCCTCCCCTGCATGTTGTATAGCGTGTGAGCTATAGAAATCTTATCAATCAGTTCCACTGGGAATGGGGTCGGGGTTTTCTTTCCCTATGACACTGTCTTTGTTTCTTGTTTCTTCTTTGTCCTTAGCTTTTTCAACAAGAAGACTTAAAAAGGAAACTGGTAGCGCCACCCTTCCTAGTCATTCATGTGGTGTTGAATCTCCGACGGGGAAGCGAGCCCCAGCCTCGGCGCACCGAAGTGATGTCTGCTGACAGCAAGCCACTGCACCAGACCGTTATGAACTAATCTGCAGAGTCAGGAAAAGCGTCTTTGTATTTTCCAGAGTGGACAAAGAGAAGACGAAACTGCCGTTGTGGGGTTCGCATGGTACCAAGGCGAGAGAAGGTGTCCTCTGGTGTGGGTGGCTGTGCTCAAGTTGCAGCTTCCTCTCTGCCGTTGGTCGTTCATTAGTTGACTACCTACCAGTAGATCAGGCTTGTTTTGCCTGGCTGGGCAAGACCAACGTCTGCCCACTTTTTAAGCGAGAGTCCAATTTCCTTCAACTCGTGGTCTCCAAGAACGGGTTTGCCACAAGAGGAACCAGCGCACCAGAAACTCCACCCGTACAACTGGTGGGCAACACACTCAGAGCTCGACTAACAGTCGAGCTGAGAACCCAAGAGACTCTAGCTTAGCTATATAAATGATGAATCAAGTCTCCTAGCCATGCTTCCTTCCCGTCTTCATCCGTAACCATACCTTGATCATCCTCATTCAGTTCATAGCCCTGAAAGCAACCCCCCATCATGTCTCAGGTCGTCCTCCCCGCGCTCATCCCCGACATCCCACGGATCTACAAAATCTACTTTGACGCCTTTCGCGCCGACAAGATGGGCTCCCTGATGCTGCAGATCCTCTTCCCGGGCATCGTCGACGAGGAATTCCTCAAGGCCCATGCCGCCGGCACGCTCAGCTACTGGCACCTGAGCGACTGCCAGTACACCCTCAAGGTCGTCGACACGACCACCGGCGACATCATCGGCATGGGCCTCGGCGACGCCTATCTGCGCGAGCGCACCGTGCCAGAGCGTGCCAACCACGGCGTGCCGTGGCTCGAGGGAGAGCAGAGAGCGCGCGCGGAAAAGGTCCTGAATCCCTTGTGGGAGGTGCGGGAGAGGCTGTTTGGAGGCCGCCGTTACATCTGTAAGTCTCTGGTATTCTTTCGCCTCCTTGTCGCTTGGGTGCCCCTCTTTGCGACCGAGGCGTCTCTCTCTTGCCCCCTCGTATAGATGCGAGTTATCAAGCAAAGGAGGAGGAAGACCCCGACGCTAACATCAGCCGAACCCCGTTGCGGTCATAGACTGTCATGTCATCGCCATTGACCCCCGGCACCAAGGCCGCAAGGCCGGCGCCCTCATTGTCCAGTGGGGCATCGACCTAGGCGAGAACGCGGGCCTGCCAGTGTACTTTGAGTCTTCGCCATCTACCGTGGGCCTTTACAAGAAGATGGGCTTCGAGGTGCTCGAGGAGAAGATTGTGCACGAGGCGGCGCTGCTCGGGACCGACGAGGACATTGTGGTGCCGCTCATGGTCAAGATGCCGTCGTGCGCCAACGGCATGTCTTTCAAGGAATGGCGCGAGACAGGGTATCCGGAGTTCACCAAAAAGTATGAACCAATGGTCAAGGGGCGGCAGATTGCCTGTTAGGTACAGAGTAGTTTTCTAGTCGTTCTGTTAGCGTGCGCGAGTTTTGTGTGGCGTCATTTGAAGGGGTGGGCTTTTATATATACAAACGTTTTGATTCCCACCTTGTTGGTCAGGTTGTCACGGTCTCATGCCAGTAGCGAGAAAAATTCTGCTCCTTCACATGCTCACTGTGCTAGGACGAAGGACTTCGTGAAAAACATTGACGAGTGGAAATCCTCTCGCGTTGAGTGCGGAATTGGGAGTCAGACCCCGCCGAGCAACAATTCAGCTCCGTTATCTGATGGATCTGATAACGAGAGCGACCCACAACTGGGCTGAAGCGTTGGCCAGGGCGTTGTCTTGCAATTCCAATTTGCCAGCCACAAAGCCCCGACCAGCCCACCATCTTGGCGCTTTTCCTTTGTTAGAGGCCTGCAGCCTGCATTCGGGGACCGATCGGACTCGGTAAATTGAGGGGCCTCAAGGTATAAGCCAGGGATTTTTTGCTGCCCCAAAACAACGGGAAATTATGGCCAAATTGTCCGCTCGGGCACCGGAAAGCTGTCAACGTCCGAGTCAGCTTCATGGAAACATCATATATCTTCTTCACACACATGTCTCTGGACTTTTCCTTGTCCCCTGAGCCACCAAACTTCCGCTCAACCGATAAAAATGTTGGACAAGGCCATACTATGCTTTAAGCTCGTCTTCATCTTCGCCCGCGTCATGGGCGGCGAGATCCGTCGGCTGCTGCGCTTTCGCTGGGTGCGCAACCAGGCGAAGAAGACCGGTTCGACACCGTCCACCGAGCGCACGCACAACATCGTCGTCGTCGGCGCCTCCTTTGCCGGGCACTACGCAGCCCGCATCATCGCGCGATCGTTGCCGCCCAACAGCAAGCACCGCGTCGTCGTCATCGAGCCCAACAGCCACTTCCAGTTCACCTGGGTGCTGCCACGCTTCTGCGTGATCCCCGGCGGCCACGAGCACAAGGCTTTTGTCCCGTACGGCAAGTATGCGGATGCTGTCGACGGTGCATTGCACTGGATCAAGGATCGCGTGGCCAGCGTCAACGAGTCCGAGGTGGTACTGCAGGATGCAGGCGAGCGCATCCCCTACACGTACCTGGTGATTGCCACTGGTGCAGCGGTGCAAAGCGGGTTACCATCTCGAGTAAACAGCACGGAAAAGGTTGAGGGAATCAAGCTCATGCAAGCCATGCAGCAGAGGATAGCAAATGCCGAAACGGTCGTCGTTGTGGGGGGCGGCGCCGCCGGTGTCGAGGTAGCGACAGACGCAAAGAGCCTGTACCCGGACAAGCACATTATCTTAGTACATTCGCGAGGCTCGGTGATGCAACGTTTTGGCAAGGAATTGCAGACGGCCGCCACGGAAGGATTGAAGCGCCTTGAGGTTGAGGTGATTCTCGAAGACCGTGTTGTTGAAGAAGACGGCGTCAACGGCACCGTGACGCTCAAGTCTGGTCGAAAAATCAATTGCGGCTGTTTTGTGAGTCTTCAACACAACTTTGTCAGCTCTCTTTTTCTCCTTGGCCCTCTAACAGTGTTTCAGATCAACTGCACAGGTCAGAAGCCGAATTCATCGATCCTCTCCACGCTATCGCCAGCATCCATCTCTTCGTCGGGCTACATCAAGGTAAAGCCCACCCTGCAGCTGATTGACGAAAATTTCCAAAACATATACAGCTGTGGTGATGTCACGGATACCGACGTTCCTACACCGAATGCCCGTTCTGCTATGCAGCAGTCCATAGTAGCAGCCGAGAACATCCTGCTCGCTATCGAGGGCAAGGCACCGCAGCACGAGTACCGACACTCCTGGCCAGAGAGTATGATCAAGTTGACTCTGGGATTGGTAAGTGTATGAATGAAAACAAATCACTTTTCCGGGCTAATGTAGTAGCAGGATCGCTCGGTTAGCCATTTGAGTGACGGCAAGTCGGACATCCTCTTCCGAAGCAAGGAGAAGAATGAGGCGCTCATGGCGGCCCAGTGTTGGAAGTCGCTTGGCCAAGCGCCCTTTGAGGATGAGTACATGCAGAACAAGGAGCCAGAGAACAAGCATCAGGCATGAAACGCGGGATAGAAATCTGCGGGTGCTGTATTTTACTGATATAACTCTTTATCCGTTTTCATTCAGCCGGGGTGAACGACGTCGCCCAGACATCCATCGTGCGTGTTTTGCGGCCGTCCATGGCGGCGTACGAGGCAATAACAGCCTCACGCGACGACAAAAGCATTTCCTTGACTCGAGGAGAGGTAATTCGCTTTTCAACCTCATCAACAAAGCTCTGGCTTCGAACCTCGCCAGTCTCCCACACGCCATCCAGCAGACCGGCAGCCGGGACAATGTTGGATTCTTCACCAACCTTCCATCCGGAGGCTTCGGCAATTTCCTTGATGCCGGCAGGGCTCAACAGACAACGGATATTAGCGGTACTGGCGGGGTTGTGTGCCTCGAGGGAGGCTTTGGCAATGGCGGAGAGGAGGTGAGGTTCCGCATCGCGCTCAGTCGCCTTGAGGGCGTATTCTGCGACAAGGACGGAGCCTACGCGACCCTCCATAGCACGGAGAATTGTGGAAAAGACGTCGCGGTTGTCAAAATACCATATGCAATGCGAAAAGACGGCAAAGTCCCAGTTCTTTTCCCCCGACGTGGCCAAGACGTCAGTCGGCTCGGCATTGTGCCAGGTAATGCGGCTTCCTAGGTCACCAGAGCTGATGATGGCCTGGGCCTGGGACAGGGTATAGGGCGAGCCATAGTCGGGAGGGCCGGGGTCGACGGCATCAACATGGCCGTCGGGGCCAACAGCGGTGGCCAGAACAGTGGTGCAGGTGCCCTGTCCGCATCCAATCTCGAGAATCTTGGAGCCCGGGGGGATGCGCCAAGTGTTGACGAGCTGAAGACGATGCTCGACTTGGACTTTTTCAATCCGGAGGGCTGTGTCATTGGGGGTGGGCGATTGGCGCGCAATCGTCTCGGCGCGGTCAAGCGGGATAGGAGTAAAGGTAGCCATTGCGATGATGTAGCGATTTGTTGCTGCTGAGATTCAATGGCAAGGAGGCCGGCTTAGCGATGTTATATAGGCTTTTAGTATGAGGCGGTTATGAGGTTGATATCGATTGAAATCTGACGATTCGGAAGTTCGGTCACAACGTACACACCTATTGGTGCAATTCGTCCACCAATGGGCCTAGGGAGTGACATCCCGTCTCGTAAGAGGATTGTGGTCTGACGCCGTGAGTCACTGACGGAGTATGGCTAGGCAGCGGATAGTTTGGGGGGGAGACGGGGCGCCCCGCAAGGCTCAAGGTACAGATGAAGACCATTGGGGGGAGATCGAGTCAATGGCGCAGCTAGGTTGAGATTGGGAATGACTCTGCTCGTGAGTCAATTAGCAAGTGCTGATGGGCTCGATGTTTTTTGATTATTGAGTGACAGATGCTCGGTTCTCGCGGCATTGATGATTCCTTGTATTGTGTCGCGGACTTGGGCGGACGGTGGCAGTGAATGGCGCAGTGGGTCGAACTTGAGATGAGCGACGGGGTAGGAGGAGAATTTGATGGGATGGTAACGAGGATGGTGATGGGATGGCCAGATATGGCATGTTGGCAGAGGGTATGTGCTCTGATGGCGTTGTTATTTTGGATTTGGGCAACGGCGTTTGCAGGAAGCAATATTAGAGTGAATGCGAGATGGAAGTTTACAGGGAGCAGGGCCACTGACTGGCGCAGTATCCGTACAGCACCCGTTGTATGTGTGTATGTACAGAATGTTGTACATAGGTACCTAATAACAGCTAACAAGCAATTGAGGCCGGTTAAATCATCAACCAGGTCAATGTCCAATGTCCAATGTTCAACTCCAACGTGTGCCGGCTGTCAATAATCACAATCACAACGCTGTAATCATAAATATTCGCCTGCCTACCTTATTGGTACCTTGGCCACCTTATTAATATGACAAGCCAAATCAATACACCTCTGGGCTCAACAGTGCAGCCAGTACTAACACTGTTACGACATCGCGCACCTTCCATCGTCCAAGCCCACACGTCACACTGCTAAGGACTTTTTCCTTTTGTCTCTTCCTTCCCTCCGACTCGTCTTTGTTCCTTTTCCTTGCTGAGACCTTTGATGTCATGCCAGCGCCCCGGAGTGCACTCCGGTCTCCTTTCCTGGCCTCCGACTCGTCCTTGTCCACCTTGGACCCGAGACCCTGCTTTCTGGCTGGCTTCGTCAAGGCTATTTTTTTTCCCTTCGCCGCCCGACACACATTTCCTTGGCCGATCCGACCTGTGCCACGTGACGACATTGTGTAGCCATTCTTTTCCTTCCCCTTGATCTACCTCGAAATTGTACTTTGGTAATACATTTACCCGCTTCCATCACTGCTGGCCCTCATCCTGTGCCGTACCAACATCACAGGCCCCCTCATCAATCGACTGGCCACCTCGACTGGCCACCTCGACTGCCGGTAATCTCACCAACCGAACAAGCCTTGGCTACGACCCCCCATGCTCTTGCTGCTGCGCCCTTCTCCGCGTGCTTGACCGGGCCACGCCCCCGCCCCCCGTCCCGCGCGCCGCCCACAACCATGGCCGCCGCAGGCGCCCACGTCCACTGCGGCCCCTACGATGCCATCGCGGACACGGCGTCCCCGGGCCTTCTCTTCCTGCGCCGCCTGCTGCCGGCCCTCGACTCCCTCGGCCCCTTTGACGACGACGCCCGCCACCACCGCGACGCCGGCGCCGGCCCGCAGCAGGAGCAGAAGCAGCCGCCCTCTGACCTCATCGACCTCCTCGCCCCAGGCGCCACCTTTGTCATGAACGGCGGCCCAGCGCTGCCCGCCGTGGACGTCCTCCAGATGCTGCCCAAGCGCGCCGCGCGCCTCACCCGCTTCCACCACGACGTCCGCATGGCCTGGGACGTCGCCGCCCGCGACGGCTCCGGCCGCCGTACCGTCATGTACGAGTCCAGCAGCCTCTCGACCTTTCGCGCCGACCCCGAGGCCGTCGAGGTCCGCGTCGCCGAGTTCAACGTCGTCGAGCTCGTCCCTGTCGTCGCCGACGAGGACACCGGTCGCACGGAACTCAGGGCCCTCCAGCTGCGCGCGTTTCTCGACGGCGGGCCGGTGACGTCAAGGGCACAGATGATTGCGGTCGAGGAGGAGGATCGAGATTCGAGATGAATTGACGATGGCTTTTTTCCTCAGCAAAGCTCAAAAGTTAAGCGTAGTGCACGCGCCCTCTGCCCCTGCCGCCTGCCGTCACCTACCGCAACCACCAACGCAGTGCAGAATACAGGGTAGTGCAACTTACACTAACCAGCCGACGACGTTCACTCCTCCTGAAGCCGCTAGCGAAGTCTGAAATGAGACATGCCCACCTTGTTCTCCTTGATTTATAAATCACAGTCATGATACCAACGTTCCAACATATTTTAGCGACTGCTTTTACGCAGGACATGGATACTCTAATGCGTCTCTGTACTATTTACTCAGCAGTCAGTAACTAGTACTAGCACTACATAATTAAACCTAGTCATCATCAACAGTCAAGAGCTGCTCAAAGAACCCCCCAAACTGTCCCTCCTTGTCATGGAGGTAAATCTCGAGAATCCACTGCCTCATGTGCCCGTCCTTGCCCACCGTGCGCATCGACGTCGTGTTGCCCGCCGCAATGTACAGCGGCATCATGTCCTGCGGGATGCGCTCGTGCGGGAAGGACCCGACAATGTGTCCGGCAATGTCCGCGCCCCAGGTCCAGCGGCCCTGAGCCTCGCCGGCCTCCTTGGCGATGGCGAAGAGCTCGGCGCCCGTCATCCCCGGCCGCGCGCGCCACCGGTCGCGCACCGCGAGCCACGTGGGCTCCAGGGCGTCGCGCACCGCCAGCTTGCGCGGGTCGCCGCCCAGCACAAAGGTGCGCCCAAAGTCGGCCTCCCAGCGCTCGAAGACGGGGCCCAGGTCGACGACGACGATGTCGTCCTCCTCGATGACGCGGTCCGGCGGGTTGTCCTTGTACGCGGCCAGGGTGTTCGGCCCGCTGCGGACGATGCGCTTGTGCCAGTGCGTCTCCAGCGCGTGCCGCTCCTTGCCGAGTGCCGCAATCTCGGCGCTCAGCGTCTTGTCGCTGACGCCCGGCCGGATGAGCGTCTCTTCAATCTCCTTGAACATGGCGATGGCCTTGTTCTGCGCCTCCCTGAGGTTCGCGATGCGGGCGGCTTCGGCGGTTGACATGGCGATGACGATGGATGACGTTAAGTGGGTAGGAAGGGCCTTGAGAAAGTCTGTGCAGAGAGATGAAGCTTCAGCGTCCAGACTACTTCCCTCCTCCAACAGCTGGTATGATATTGTATATAAATACGCGGTCTATCACTGCTTATTATTCAGCACCAAATAAGCCACACTGGATTGGCTCGTTTACATCTCGCCCTCCACCAAGAACACCCGGTGACTCAACGCAGCCCCCCCCCCCAAGGCGCGCCCTGGCAGTATGAGGCAAATTCCTCTGCAGCTGCGGCTGAGGGGTCAACAAGAGGGCGCTATCGCACCAGGACAATATCAGGACTTTTAGTCTTTACTATTACCAAGAGGGAAAAAACATTCCTGGACCACATGCTGAGTTGTTCTTGATGCATATGCATAGCAGTCCACTGCTGACAGCCAGGCAAACGGACAGACAGACAGAGAGACAGAGAGACAGACAGACAGACAGACAGAGAAACAGCGCACCAAATATCTGTCCAGAATGGAGACAAGTCGGATCAAGCAGCACATGTGATTGATCGTTTTACTGTCTCTTAGTTGATCCCGCATTTCTTCCTCCCCAGAACTGCAAAAACGCCTCCCTCTTCGATGCCGCCGGTGGCAGCCGTTCATCGCCCTGCTGCCCCTCCTCCCGCTCCTCCGCCGGCTGCCCGTCGTTGCCGACGTTGGTGACGGCGTTCTGGCACTTTCCAAGGTAAAAGTTTGTCTGGAAACACGCGGCAACGAGCGGGATGAATGCCAGCGCCAGCGCCGGCGCGAGGCAGTAGAAGAGCGTGCGGCGGTACACCTCGATGATGCCCAGGCCGATGATCTTGAGGCACAGCCCGGTGAGCTGGATCGCCTTGTAGCGGTGCGTCCAGCGCTGCAGGAGGCCGGTGATGGGGCCGAAGATGCACAGCGCGAGCGTCATGGTGTTGCCGTAGTACACCCAGTCCTGCTGGCTCCCGGGCTTGGCCACGTACACGTAGGAGCTCCAGTACAAGCCGCGCATGTTGCCGGCGACTGATTTGTGCGCAAACGTTAGCGGGATGTGACTCTTTATAAGCATGGCAGAGAGACGTGGGCAAAGAACGTACAGAAATAGAAGCTGTAGATGATGATGGACATGATGAACGTCTTGTTGCACATCAACCGGCGCGGCGCGCTCGGTATCTTGGCCCATTTGACCTCATACACCACGTACGGGACCACCATCATGGCGATCATGGACGGCTTGCGCCAGCCGTGCTCGGCGTACGTCTTGAGCGAGAACGGCAGCAGCAGCAGCGACCAGCCGAAGCCGAGGAGGACGAGTCCAACGGCGTCAATCGCGTGCCAGTTGCGCAGCAGGGCTCGGCCCCAGGACTCCTTCGGGCCCGTCTCCGCGGCGACGACGACGATCAGGCCGCGCGGGGCTGCTTTCGTCCTGCTTCTCGGCGAGCGAATCGGTTGCGGCTCGGCGCGCGGCGTTGCTCGACGCCATGTTGACGAGCCCGTGATGCTTGGCCTTGCGCTCGAGGCAGATGAGCACGGCGATGGCAGGACCGAGCGCCACGGGCATGATGATGGCAAACATGCCGTATCCCCTGTTCCCTCAAGGGTTATCAGTATTTCCCCGTGGTCTGGGGGCGAGTTCATGATGCGCGCAAACTTGCCATCGCGACTAGCGTCTCGAGGACATGACCTCGACAATCTTGCCGGAGAACCAGGTGTTGATGATGAACGCCGTCGACGGCAGCGACGAGACGAGCCCGCGCCACTCGAGCGGCGTCAGGTCCGCCACGATGATCTCGTTGGTCAGGTCCAGGTCGGAGCCGCCCACCGCGAACAGCACCTCTCCGAACACGTCCGCCGCGATGCTCCGCGACGTGGCCGCCACGACGTAGCCGACCGTGTAGAAGGCGAGCGCCAGCTGGTACGTGTACGGCCGCGAGGTGACGTCGGAGAACTTGGCCCATGGACGGCTTGCTGACCGCGCCGACGACGCCCGTCGCGATGGACAGCGTCGACAGCACCGAGCTGTGCTGCTTGTAGTGCGACGACGCGTCAATGCTGTAGTACGACGTCGTCGACAAATCGAGCGAGTACGCCCACGCGCACACCAGCACTGACGCGCCGACGAGCCAAAAGGAGCGCCGGTCGGTGTACGCTTCCCGGTACACGGCTTCCATCCGTGTCACGCCCCGGGACTGCAGAACCTCGCCTACCGACGAGGTCGCGACGGGTACCGGTGCCTTGCTCGAGTCTGCGTGTTCGGAGCCGGAACCGGAGCCGCGCCGCTCGGCCGCCGCTTCAATGTCTACCTGCTTTGGAATTCAACATTATGGGGAGGCTGCCACGTTTACTTGTATATGTAAGTGATGGTCCAAGAAGGCATACCTAGTTTCGAAGAGGCATGAACTCTATACTTATCCTGCGGCCTTCCTACCTTGCCCACCTCAGCAAAGAGGAAATGCCGAGCCCAGGAAAACCCTGAGTTCCCTGTATTAGGCGTCTTCGAATCCAAGCTCCTTTGCACACTAGAAAATTGTTGTATACGAGCTAACATCCAACCTACTTCCAGCCTGACCACTCATCTAATCTAATCAGATGCACCATGCGGGCCTCTCGACCCATCAGATAAATGTTACGCCCCGTAAGGTCCATCAATTGGAATAGTTCGTAGCTTCCGTGACATTCGTCTTAAAACCGTTGCCGGCGTTGCCACCAATTGTTGCTGGCCTCCGTGACCCCCATCTTTCCACCAATGAGTCTTCACGATGCCTCGCTGGCTTCTAGGCCTTGTCCCAACATCGCACCGGGCTGCCTAATGCAGTAACTAATGCACGGAGCATTGTTCCCGGAGGTTAATAAAAAGTGGCGAATCAACAACGTAAACGAAAGGTATATTTTGTGGCTTCCTGTGCTATATTCAAGTGTGGGCTTCGTGGGCCTCTTCGTTCTACTTCTTTGCCTTGCTGCTGTCCGCCGTCGCTTCCAGTCGACCAGTCCCGTCTTCGCTAAAAAGGGTTTCTTGAGCTATATCAGAACCATTAGCCAACCGTTTTTTGCACTCGTAGAACCGAGCTATCCCCGTCAGGGGTTTGGGAAAACTCACCACTCCACAGCTCAGCATAGACGCCAGCTCTATCAATCAGTTCGCGGTGGGTGCCCATCTCGGCCACCTGGCCCTCCTTGAGCACAATAATCAGGTCCGAGTCAAAGATGGTGCGCAATCTGTGTGCTACAAAGACGCTCGTGCGGCCCTTTTCACGCAGGATGCCATTGATGTTGACCATGAGGGCCTGCTCCGTGTGCGTGTCTAACGCGCTGGTGGCCTCGTCGAAGAAGAGAAGCGGCGGGTCCTTGAGTAGCAGGCGGCTCATGGCTAGGCGCTGCTTCTCGCCGCCGGAGATCATCAGGCCGCGCTCACCAACCTTAGTGTTATAGCCGTCGGGGAACTTTTCAATCGTGTCGTGGATACGAGCGCGCTGTGCGGCAGCTACTACCTGCTCGTGCGTCGCGTCGATGGACCCGTATCGAATGTTGTGCTCGACAGTGTCGTTAAAGAGCGGCGTGTCTTGCGGCACAACGCCAATAGATCGCCTCAGAGAGTCGACCTGGACATCCCGAATGTCTTGGTCGTCAATGAGGACGCGGCCGCCTTGGGTATCGTACGAACGGAACAGCAGCCGCAGCAGCGTTGACTTTCCGCAGCCGCTGGGCCCAACAATGGCAACCTTCTTACCAGCTGGGATGGTAAGGTTGAGATTCTGCAGGATGGGTCGATCGGGGTGGTAGCCAAAGTTGACATTCTCAAATCGAATTTCGCCACCCTTGGTCAAGGCCAGCTCCTTGGCGCCGGGCTTGTCGGTGATGCTGACGTTGACCTTCTGCAGGTTGAACAACGTCTCCATATCAAGCAGAGATTGGCGCAGCTCGCGATAAACAGAGCCAAGGAAGTTGAGCGGCACAGAAAGCTGGAAGACGAGCTGGTTGACCATGACCAAATCACCAACTGTAAGGCTGCCTTTGGCGACTCCGTCAGCCGCAAAGTACATCATTGCTGTGAGGGCGGACGAGAAGATGATGTTCTGGCCGCTGTTGAGGAAGGTTAGCGAAGTCGCTACCTTGATGGAGCTCTTCTCGTATTCCTTCAGCGCCTTGTCATAGCGAGCCACCTCAAACTTTTCGTTGTTGAAGTACTTGACCGCTTCGTAGTTGATGAGCGAGTCGACAGCAACCGTGGACGCTTTATTATCGGCCGCATTGGCCTGACGACGGAACTTTGTCCGCCACGCCGTCGTCCAAATCGTAAAGGCCGTGTAGCCCACCATAGTCAGCGCAGTGACGGCGGCAAACTTGGCGCCGTACTGCCACGTCAGGATGCCGCAGACCATGCTGATCTCGAGCGCGGTGGGAAGGATGTGGAATACCATGCTGGTAAGCAAGAAGCTGATGCCCTTTGTGCCGCGGTCGATGGCGCGCGTCAGGCCACCCGTCTGCTTGGACAGGTGGAAGGCTAGGTCTAGGCGCAGCAGGTGGTCAAAGACGTTGCGGGCGACGGAGCGGATGGCCTTTTGCGCGACCGACGCGAAGACGGCGTTGCGCAGCTCCTGAAACACGGTCGCGCCGATGCGGGAGGCGCCGTAGGCGACGATCATGGCGCCCGCCACCGTCGTCGCCGTGCCGCCGACGGCCGCCACGTCAATGTTCATCGAGTCGACGATGCTCTTGAAATAAAAGGGCACCTGCACATTGAGCACCTTGGCGCCAATGAGCAGCGCCACGGCCAGACTGACGCGCAGCTTGGTTCCCAGGTTGTCTTTAGGCCACAAATACCGCGACATCTCTTTCATGATGGCCCAGTCTGCTTTTCGCTGCTCAGTGACCGTCTTTTCTGGCGTCGCCAGAGGATCGTTATTCTTTGTCGCTGCGGAAGGGGCCTTGGCGGTCGGCTTCGCTGTTTCTGGTTTCGCCGTCGTCGCCGTCGTCGCTGTCGTCTTTATCGTGCTCGGAGCTGTAGTTTTGGGCGGGGGTGCTTGCGGTCGTCGCGGTGCGGCGGTAGTTCGGAGAAGCTGCATCGACTGTGTCGCCGGGGCTGGGCTTTGCGGAACCCACGGCGGGCGGGTACGCGCCGATGCTATCCCGTAGCGGGAGCAGAGCATCGGCGCTCGTGATGCGAGGCGAGGAATCATTGCTGTCCGGGCATCGTTGGTGTCGGTTGAAAGGTAGCGGCAGAGGGGAAAGCCAGAGCTGGCTCACAAGCGGCGTAGATGTAGGGTGGGCGGGCTAACCAGTAGCGGAGGTTTGATTTGAATAGCACAACCAATGCAGGGCAATATGAATCAGTAATGATTACTCGTAAAGCGAGATTACTCAGGATATCAAGGTTCAAGATGCTCAGCCCCAGCGATTGAGGACAAAAGGGTATCTCAGCCTTGATGATTCGGTGGGGCCGAGTCATCTACGATACCTTGAGCGAGTATCGCGTGCTACACCATTGTTATTGAGCCACACCTCGGCAAAACAATCATCCCTGTTCGTTAAAATGATACTGTGAATTTTCATGTATTCTCCGTAGCTTTGGTAAAAAATTTCTATTTTTGAAGCAAGTTGTCGTCCTTTTGTCCTGCAAGAGAATGTCGCGCGTGCGATCTTAGGCATCCATTACATAAGGGCGCCTTGGAGGCGTCCATCATCCTGCGGGTTGGCTGTGGCTCGTCTTTCACTACTGCACGATCCCCTTCCTACTTCGCCCAGCACCATGTCCGAGACTATATCCTCTCACCTGCCGACCCTGGCCACCGACGCCCATGTCAAGTATGTCCAGGGCCTCGACTCCAAAACTGACGAGGTGGATTACTGGCTCACCGAGCATCTCCGTCTGAACGGTGTCTACTGGGGGCTCAACGCTCTGCATCTTCTACGTCGCCCCGACGCTCTCCCTCGCCAAGAAACCATAGACTTTATTCTTTCCTGCCAGCATGAAAGCGGTGGGTTTGGCGCTGCCCCGGGCCACGATGCGCACATGCTGTCTACCGTAAGCGCGGTCCAGGTTTTGACCATGGTTGACGGTCTCGATGATCTCGAGGCACGGGGCGCAGGGGAGGGAAAATTACAAGTTGGAAAATGTAGGCTACATGCCTTACAAAACCCGCGACAATCCAGACGAGCTGACACTATTCCTAGTCATGGCCGAATTGCAAAATCGCGAAACTGGAAGCTTCTTTGGCGACGAGTGGGGCGAGGAAGATACACGATTCCTCTATGGAGCCTTGAACGCGTTGTCGTTGCTGAAACTGCTGCATCTCGTAGATGTCAAGAAGGCTGTCGAGTTTATCGCGAGTTGTGCCAACTTTGATGGCGGTTTCGGTGCCAAGCCTGGCGCCGAGTCACACTCGGCGCAAATTTTTACATGTCTTGGGGCACTCTCTATTGCCAATCGCCTCGACCTCGTCGACAAGGAGAAGCTAGGCCGATGGCTCAGTGAGAGGCAGCTGCCAGGAGGAGGGCTGAATGGCCGACCAGAGAAGACGGAAGACGTGTGCTATAGCTGGTGGGTGTTGTCGAGCCTGGCCATGATCGACCGAACGCATTGGATCGACCGGGATGGCCTCATCAAATTCATCCTGAGCGCGCAGGACTCCAAGAATGGCGGGTTCTCAGATACGTCCGGAAATATGACAGACGTTTTCCACACATGTTTTGGGTTGGCTGGGCTGAGTCTGTTGGGGTATCCAGACCTTGAGCCGGTAGATCCTCGATACTGCATGCCCAAGCGTATTACCGAAAAGGCGTTGGGCTAACGGTTCTGAAAAGGGCAAAATGAATAAAATATTAATGCAAGCACAAAGTGTTCATGTTGCCATGCTTATCGTTCAGTACAAACAGCCGCGCGAGATGCTGCCAGCTGTCAGCTGCCAGCTGGCGTGCCATGACAGCCCCGGTCTGTACTGCGTCTTCTCGGCATGGCGTGCATCCGAGCTTCCATTTGTATGTAGATAGTTTATGTATGGTGAGTGATTCGTTGTGACTGGATGACTTAGTCTGCTTTCTCGCCACAAGGTGAGTTATGGTGCCTCCATTTTTTCCCATCTCTACAACTCATCACCACGAATGCCAACGAGAATAAATCCCAATATGCGAAACACCACCACGATGCAAACGACACCGGTGCATACGGGCAGCTGGCCAGCATCAATTGCCACGCCGTTTCCCCCCACCAAGCGATTCCGGAGGTTCAATTGGGGCAACGGCAAGCGAGATGGGCCGAGAGGTACACTACCTACCTCCTTTTGCAGGTAAAGGGCAGTATATTCGACAACAAGTACCGACAATGTTCTTTGTATACTTGACCCTCGGGCTGAAAGTCTGGGATCCGGTGACAGAAATGCTCTAGGTACTCCGGAGTACCTTTCTTCTTCTCCCTTTTTTCGCTTATCTTACCTAGCAACGCAGCTTAGCCTTCCAGAATGCTTCTTTGCTTGATGTAAGCGAGCTGAGGTGCTTTCTTGTCTGCCGTTGACCTGCCATCATACCTCCTTCCTTGCTCTCTCACCCTAGGTGATGCAATTGATACCACGGGACGCCTTCTCCTGTAAGTCAACCTTCTCATCTGCTTCCTCGCATGTTTCATACAATTGCTTGCAGAACTCTCCTGCAATTTCATGTTTCGTCGGCATTACAGTTGCTCTTCTCCTGCCTTGAAACCAGCTGCTTCTTTGCTCCTTGCTATCAGCCCCAGATTCTGCTGATTGTTGGTGGCTGTCGACCTGGCACTCTGTACGGTTCTAACGCCGACCACTGGCAATGACTAACATTAGATTCAGCAGGCCATGGACGAATACAATGGAATCGGAACACCCAGAAATATACCTTTAATTTGCACCGTCTGCCCAGAGTCTCCCAAGTTCTCTGACGTTTCCCATTTACTCACGCACATTGCATCCAAAGGTCATTTGCACCACGAAACACAAACGAAGCTCAGGGCCCATCAGGATTTAGTTTCAGCAGTTGCTCTACAGCAATACGAACAATGGTACCATGAGAACGGAATCGAGGTACTACTTGTCGAACGTCTGAAGGCGAAACAGGTCAAAGAAGCCATGAAGGGTCGCCTTCATCGTGTAAATACCACCAACAAAACTACAAATCCTGCCCCCAGGGTAAGTCAGTACACTCCAGGCAAAATGCGCAGGCCTCTGACCTTGTTGCAGACAAAAAAGCGGCCCAGACGAACTACGAATGACCACAAAGAATACACTCCACAGGAATATGCAGAAGCCATACCGATATACCCTGGCCTATTTTCAGAAGGAAATGACCCCGAACTACCTGACGAGCTGCTGCAGAATAACGACATGCTGTCGCTCAAAGGCCAGATATGGCCTGGCATGGGCAAGATGGATCTAGCCAACGAAGATATGAAGCGTACCAGAAATCAGCGGAAACCGAAATCCGCAATTGAGAAAATGCGTCGAACATCAGAAGGGATCGAGCCAACACAGGTGGTACTGACCTCAGACTTCCAAGTCGAGAGGGTCAAGGGCGTATATGACAGTTCTTCACCAATACCGGGCCAGGAAGAAGCTGCAAGTATAGACAATCCTGCCTTTGACTTAGCTAACGAGAATCATAGACTCCGCCACCGCCGAAGCGAACAGCCCGAGCAAGAAAAAAGAGAGAACCTCTTGCAGATTTGTCTATCAATACCCCAGTCGGACATCCAGATCAGGTCAATGCGAATCTCTTCGCGAGGACACACGGGCAAAAGAGAACCCAAGTTCAATTACCGGAATCCATTTATGCCAGTGCCCTGCCTCTCAGACATTCCATGAGGCCACATAATATTTTTCGAGATGGACAAAGCCCGCTCGGTTTGTTGCCCTGCACTCTCATTATTTTCACATGCTAACGACATTTAGACATATACAACGACCGAGCCATGCACCAAAATTCGAAGTGAGTTTTGCAACCAGGATATTTATACTAGATGCTGATGTAATAGAAACCTGCAGTATGATCATCACGGAATGACCACCATCAACCCAATCTCCCAGTCAGCGTCGAACTTGGCGGCACGGATTGCAACGTCGAAAGACACATTCTCGTACAGCCACGACACACCATCTGGACTACCAGATTTAAAGCATTACAACTTCTCATCTGGTAAAACATCCCATACCAAGCTACCATTGGAGTTTGTATTGTCTGACCCGGCTCACAGGTTTCTCCAGTCGTCCCGATACGCCCAATTCGCTCAACCTCAGTGCGTTCGGTGGTGCATCACGCTATGCTCTGGCAATGAACTCCCATTTCTCTGCATACGACCGTGGCCAAGATCATGAGAGCCACCCAATTACGCCGAATCAGGAAGGTTATTTTTCACTTGCCTCTCAAACGTCGTTGCTGAATTCAAGCCCCAAATTTCTAAACGTATCCGAGAGCAACCCGTTGTTAAGCCAGGATCGTCCATTCTTCAAGAGTTATTTGCAGTCCCCAAGCAGCAAAAGCCACGAGCAGGCAAATTCCTTTTCCGGATTCAAACCGATCAACTATCGACAAGAGAAAAACGCGCCGACGGAGAACATGGATTCAGCGCACGATGTTTCGGTCGATGACATTAAAGTCGAGTCTCAGCTATGCGACATCGTGCACCCTAGCCTTCACAATGGCAACGACGGGCCGAGCTTCGATACCGACGGCACATGGGTGGCTGAGACCATGCTCGACGGTCTACCCGCGAGTTTGGGACGTGAAGCCTCTGCCGTGTGATTGGTGTTCGCAAGCACCAAGTCAGCATTGTTCACACTGCTGCATTGATAGTGCGTTTGGGGAGAGATTCATTATTGGGCTCGCGGCATCTGAACATTATCTATATTCACTGGGCGAACAAGAAGCATATTTGGTGTTTGTGGGGTATTGTTCTTGGTATGGAGGCTATTTCTCCCCCTCTAATCACGCTCTCTTACTTTAATGTGTATATAATGACAATACAGTACAATTCAGATTTATAGTTGGTCTATGCTGGCAATTAGATTGTCGAGTTGATCTGGGCTATCGCCAGTGACATCCCCCAGCATTTTACAGATGCCTTTAAGCCGTCGCATACGCATTTCGCTCTCCAGGGCACTTGACCTCCCGGCTGCAATGTCAATAACCTTTTTGGGAAGATGCGCCAGCCGAGCCACGTTGAGCCCATACGACCGATGAGCAACACCATCGCCGACTTCGTACAGAAATGTGATCTCTTCCTCCCCATCGGGGCCCTTGTCCGCCGTGAACTTCATGTGCACGTTTTTCAGGGCGTCGAGGCCGTTTGCGACGCGAGCCAGGTTCTGGTAGTGTGTGATGAAGAGGGTGAGGCAGCGCGTCTCGGCGACGACGTGGTGCAGGACGGCGTGGGCGATGGCGGCGCCGTCGTGGGTGCTGGTTCCGCGGCCGAGCTCGTCGAGGATGACGAGGCTGCGGGGGGTGGCGGCACGGAGGATGCGGGCCGTCTCGGAGACCTCAACCATGAATGTGGACTCCCCGGCGAAGAGGTTGTCACGGGCGCCGGCGCGGGTGTGGATGGCGTCGCAGAGGGTCAGGGAGAGGGCGTCGGCGGGGACGAAGGAGCCGACTTGGGCGAGAAGGACGAGGAGGGCGAGGGCGCGCACAAAGGACGACTTGCCGCCCATGTTGGGCCCGGTTATCAGGAGAGCGCGGGGCGCGGGGTCGGCGAGCGTGGCGGAGAAGGGGATGTAGGTGCCGGTGCCGGCGCTGGCGAGGGTCTGCTCAGCCATGGGATGGCGGCCGGCGGTGACGGCAACGGTGGGCGGGGCATCGGCGGGAAGAAGATGCGGGCGTGTGTAGCCAGGCTGGGCGGCGACACGGGCGAGGGAGAGCAGGCAGTCGAGTGTGGCGAGGGCGGAGACGGCGTCACGCAGGGGTTGGTAGGCAGCGGCGATGGAGGCGAGGAGTTCGCGGAAGGCAGCGTCGCAGGCGGCGGCAAGGGCCTCACGGTGCTGGTCGCGCTCGGCGATGAGCTGAACGACATCGGGGGTGTGAAAGCGGGAGACCTTCTTTGTGCCTGAGATCTTTGCCCAGGAGGCAGGCACGTGCTTGATATCGGCGTTGGGGACCTCGATGAGGAACTCAATGCCGGCGACGGTGACATATTCAACCGGGGTCTTGCGACGGAGGCTGGCAGCGGCGGCAGCGCGGTGCTGGTCAAGCTGGTGCTCGACGTGGGCGATGCCCATCTGGTGGTCCTGCATGTCGTCGGTGTGGTGCTCATCGCGGAGGAAACCGTACTTGTCGTCCTTGCGCGCGGCCTCGAGGTTGATCTTGTCCAGGTGGGCGACGACGAGGTCAAGGATGCGGGGCAGCGCGAGGACGGCGTCAGTGAGGAGCGGCGCGTCGAAGCCGACGTCAGCGGCAGTCTTAACGCGGACGTAGTGGCTCGAGACCTGTCGCAGGGCCTGCAGCACCGAGAGCAGCTCCGGCCGTGTGCACTTGCCGTAATAGATGCGAACGAGGCTACGCTCAAGGTCGGTGCGCGTTGTGGCCAGCAGTCGCGCGAGGTCGTCGACGGGCGCGGTCGAGCGCTTGGCATGCAGCTCCTCGACGGCAGCGAGGCGTGCCTCGAGACGCGCGCGGTCGAGCAATGGCCGCCCCAGCCACTTGCGCAGTAGGCGCCGGCCAAAGCGTGTCTGTGTCTTGTCGACGGCCCAGAAGAGGCTGCCGCGCTCGGCGTGGTCGGTCGCGTTGCGGTACACCTCGAGCGACTCGAGCGTGGTGCCGGTGACAAGCATGTGCGCGCGCGCTGTGAAGCTCTCAAAGTACTTGGTCAAGTCAAAGATATGCTCGAGGCCGTACTCAGTCAGGTGCGTGATCATAGCGGAGAGGCAGATGGTGACGGGCTCGGGTAGCTGGAGGACTTTGTCTAGCAGCGATGTGGATTGCTCGTTCTGGGAAGCGGCGGCTTCCTTGAGCTTGTCGGCGTAGAATCGAGTTACGTGGGAGGACGCTTCGGCCGCCATAGTTTGCGTCCGGGGCACACGCTCGACGCGACTGCGATCGCCAAAGACATTTGTGCTGCTACCAGCAAGATGCTGGACGAGCTTGTCGGTAGCCTTGGTGAGGTCGCCGACAATGACGAACTCGCAGGGCGATATGTGCAGCAGTCTCGTCTCAATCTCACTGCGCATGAAGCCATCCTCAAAAGTGTCATATATGATGTCACCAGTGGCGGGCTGCACAGCGAGAATGCCAACATCGACTTTTTCATCAGTACCCGAGCCTTTGGCTTTGGATTCTGTGATGCATAGGAGATAACCGCCGGAGGAGGATGCGTTGCCCCCTGTGGTGGTTTGCTCCAAATCGCCGTTCTCGTCAATGTAGGTGCCCTTTGTGTAAAGGTTGGTAAGCTTGCGAGTGAACGGAGCGTTTCGGTTGTCGCCGACTTTCTTCAGCGCTGCCGTTTCAACCTGCCTGACGACGCCGACTTTGTGGCCGGCAGCGACGAGGCGGCGAGCGTGCACCGGAAGTCGGTGCACGGGGATGCTGGCTGAGGCGAAGCGGTCGAGGTGGCCTTCAGACGGATCTGTGTCGAGGCCGTGTTAGCGATTTCTTTTTCAAGATTGAGAACTACCATAGCTTACGCTCATCATAGCGCATTTTGCCGGGGATGCAGACAATGCTCAGTTCTTTGGCGGCGATGCGCGCGTCTTCGCCAAAGAAACGGAACTTGTAGCCAACCTCGACGATGAGGATTGTGTCTAGGTGCTTGCGCTTGATGTCGAGAAATTGGGTTTCCATTGGCGTGAGTTTTCCTGTTTTCGAGCCTTTCTTTTTCGACCTTGGTGCCGGGACATCGTCTTCGTCTGCTTCGGGGTCGCCGTCCTCGTTTTCTTCGGTTGCATGGTCTTGCGCGATGCGTGATCTCCAATTCATGGCATCGGGATGGCCAAGCTTCTTGACAAACTTCTTGTGGAGCTCTGCATGTTTCTTTCGTGTCGCCTCGTCATCGGTACCATCGTCGGCTTCCGTCTGATCAGTACTGGTCGGTACTGTGTTATACGAGTAACGTTGCGCACGCGCAGAAGCAGGCGTTTGCAAGGTCGGAAGGGCATCGTCAGCACCATCAGCAACAGCAGTCGTCTTTGCCTTTTTCGAGTCCCGGTTTACGTCATGGTTCTCTTTGTCGGCGCACTCATCAATGGATCGCTTTCGGGCAAATGGGTTTCCCGCAGGAGCAGCCCCTCGAGGTGGCCTGCTGGGACTTGAGGACTGGATCGAGGTCGGCGGCTTGGGACTCGAAGCTGCCTTAGGCGTGAAGAATGCGGTTAACGACTGTTGCTTCTTTCCAGCTGGCGTAGATGTGGGAGGCATGGGGGGCGACTAAGGCAACATTGGCAGCTGGACCAGAAAGGAGCAATTCGCAAAGCTGGTAAAGGGCTTGGTTGTCCCGTTCAAGCTTCCTGGAAACGCGTACCGGGAGACGCGTTGAGAGGGTCCACTTTTAGCCATGTGGCGAAGGGAAAGTGAAACCAGACGTGACGTATGTCTAGGTATTAATAAAAGGACGATTTTCCGTAAAGATAAATGACGATTATCCGTAAAGATAAATATGCAAGTCTCTTGTGCAACACTTTGGAGAGAGCCCAATAATGTACTGCACAGGATCATGGTCAGGTAGGCTAGCAGATTAGCATTTTCGCCAAGTATTATTGAGACGAAAATTGCTGCAGGAACTCGTCGTTGATTTTTTTTCTTTTAGCAATCCCCCAAGTCTGGCTAACTATTCTCTCCTTTTGCGGCGATGCCGCCACCAATCCCGACGGCTGCGTTATCCGTTTAACTGACGGGCCGTATTTTGTACAAACGGCAGGTCCCGCTGCACTGGACATCAAGCGTTTGCCTCTCCGCTTGCGCGAGCCTTACCAAAAGCCCCCTACCCTTCCACTGATAAATTCGTTCTAACTTTGGAGCTTGGCTACTCGGTTCCAGATCAGCTACGGAAATCACAAATCGCATCGTGGATGTTAACGGAGAAGCCAAACTGGAGCAGGCTTGGCACGAAAGGAAGAGCGCTTACAGCTCGTCCAGTCACAAAGTCGAGCGTTGAAAGCTCGGCGCTTACACACTGGGTCATTTGGGGGCATCGGCCAATCAAAGGCAAGATGCCCTGGCCAACAATTTTGCCCGAGGCCCACTGCAGCAGACCACCACCAACAAAACCACTCTATTTTCCTCGTGCAGTGCAGCTGCCGCTCCACGATGGGTGGCAGCAGGAGGAGGCAGCTGGCAATTTGGAGCTCAATGACTGGTTCTTGAACTGTTCATTAGTGGGCTCTTCAGTACTAGTTGCCGCCCGCCATGACCCCGCAGACCCCTGTTCGAGATGCTACTGGTGAGCCGGCTTTCTTACTCTGAGCCTCTTGCCTCTCGGAGTTGTGAGGGGTTCTTTCCTCGCCTGTTTCCTGGCAGCTGCGAAGCTGCAGCTGGTGGCTCAGGCAGGTACATGTCCTTTCGACAGCTGCCCTCCACCAAATGCTTGCCTAATCTCTCTACATCCTGCTGCAGCTCCTCGGCGCACTCCTTTTTAGCTTGCCCTGGCTCTGTCCAAGCCCCAATGCTACCCCAAAGCCAAAGTTCTTGCCCGGCCCATCTTGTCCAAAGGCCATGTACTGCTTGCTTGGCCTCCAGACCCTACGTAAACCCGCCCAGCCCTCCTCTCAGTCCTTTTCCCTCACCCTCTGCATCGTCTTTTTCCTTCTCGTGACAGCTTCGTCTGCTTTTTGTCCCAGAAACTGTCTTACATCTCTGTTGCAAGTCCCACGCATATCATTACCCATCCGTCATCCCACACAATCCAGATATCCAGATCCTAGCGCGAGCACACCAGCGGCCTGTTCTGCGACCCGTTGGAGCGTCACCCCGCCACAAACGGCAGCTTCGTACCAAGCTTGTGTCACCAACTGTTGCGCAGCTCTCATTTTATATTTGCGCACGATATCCCCTCATATCTACGTTTACGGGCACGTTTCTCGAGCACAGAAAGTGCATTTTGCCGCGCTGTGCGCCGTCCTCCACCTGTTGTCACAGCTTTACAGCGCGCAATCTCCTAACCCACAACACCGCCGCAACAATGGCGACAGCAAGCCGTGGCATGACTGACCAGGAACTGTTCCTGAGCAGACCTGTCCCGGAAGATGGAGGAGACAGCCCGACTGTTGAGCCCCTGCGTATCTTTAAGCCGACCAGCCCTCAGCCAAGCTCGCGCACTTCCTCCGCCTCTACCAGCCGGCCGGCCTTTCCTCTACCACCGGGTGCCTCCAGCTCCGCCGCGCCTCTACCATTCCCAGACGACGACGATATGCACAGACCGACTCCTGCAAAGCCCTACGGGGCTGCTTATAACGATACCACCCCTCGTCTAGATACAGGTTCCATCGACAAGAGACCTGGCCTCGCCGAACGTCGTGGCGCTGCCCCCAAACTTATCCATTCGCCTTCAAGTCCCGACTCTGACCAAGGCTTATTCGCTCGGCCGCTCAAGGAGCAAGCCCGCCCAGCAGCACAGCCGTCGGCTTATTCTAACTACCAAAATAGAACTTACTATCCACCTCCTGGAGCCGCTGGATCGTCATCCTCTTCTTCGTCTAGCTCGCAGCCTCAGCCACAGTCGCAGCCGCAATCGGCAGCTGTCAGCCATCTGAAGCAGTCCGATCAAGCCGTTAATCGGTTCCCGTCAACGGCCTCAAACTCAACTACAAAGGCCACTCGCGGCTCTCCTCCGCCCCCGGAGACCCCGATCGTCGAGCCTGGTGTCATCCCTGGTGGAGGCATCGAGGCTCGTTATGCTGCTTCTGGCATTTCTGGCACAGCAACACTTACAAGCCTTCAAGCCAGTCAAGCTCAGAGCGCCGCTGCTGCCCAGAGACTTGCGCAGTATGGAAACCAGGCACCTCAGCCCCAACGACCATGGACACCGACAGAGACTCCTGACCAGGCACCTTCGGGCCCGCCCACGGTCTACCAAGGTTCCAATGTTATATCGAGCCCTCAGCCGCAGAGAATTCACACTGCTCCTCCCCAGCAGCCCGCTCCGATTCAAAACAGCCAGAGCAATCAACAAGTTCAGGTCAGCGTTTTAGAGCAGGACTTTCAGCGTCTTGGTAACAGCTCACCACCACCGGCATACTCCAGCGTCAATCCAGGAGGAAACTCGTCGTACCCAAACGAAAAGCGTCGCCCTCAGCAAAACGGCAACGCTCGCCCAGCACCTGCCGCTTCGCAGCCAGCTCAGACAAACACCGCAACTTCAAGCCAAAAACCAGCGGCCTCGAAGCCTGTCGCCGCTGCCGCTGCCGCTGCCGCTGCCGGTTCTGCCACCGCCGCACAAATTCTCTCTCCGGCTCTGCAGCATCCTGGACACCCTGCTTTTGCAAATGATCCTCGGCCAGAACCAGCTGCTGTGCCCCAGCAAAACGGCGCCTCGGCCGAGGCTCAAGCAATAGGTCCTGGGCCTGCTTCGCCGCCTCCACTCCCGGAAGGCTGGATCGCCCATCTCGATCAGAACTCTGGCCAATACTATTATATACATCTCGCGACTCAGGCTACTCAATGGGAGTTTCCCAAAGGTCCAAACCCGATTCAACCTGAGCAGACTCCACTGTCTCCTACCGCTTCAACATATGGAAATCCGCTCGTGTCGCCCGTCTTTGGCAAACAAAGCCTGGCCTCACCCATGTTCCCTCCCCATACTCCGGGATACGCGGAGAGTATAATGAGCGTGGCTGTTTCTCAAGCCCCAACTGCCGGATTCTCGGGTCCTCCCCCGTCTGCAGGCGTAGACATGTATCGTGTTCAGCCTACAAACGGTGTCTACTTTGGCCCTTATCTACGCTACGTCAACATGGACATCGAAAAGGGAATCTGGTACGGTAGCATACTAATTGTTACGGACTCGCCTCAGCCGCCCACCATTCACATCCACCTCAGCGCTGATTTATCCCCAAGTCCGAGACAACTTGAGCCCCACGCCATTTACACACATCAAAGATGGACATTCTACAAGTACGATATCGATCTTCAGATGGGTGAGGGGGGCACGGAAAGATGGACATATGCTGTAACCTCGCATCTTGGGTGCACTCGATACGAGTTTGTTGTTGCTGGTCGACACGAAACTGGTTGGAAATTCATTGCCCATTCTGGAAATGATTTTGCGGCCAGCACATCTCAAAATGAGCGCGCCAAGCTCGGCGGTGTAGGATTCATGTGGAAAGATGTCTTGCAGAAGAACGTCGACTGTGGGGGTTTTCACGCCCAGCTCGGGCTTGGCGATCAGATATACGGAGATCGCCTATGGAAAGAAGTACCTCTCTTGAAGCAGTGGCTTGCCATGAGCGGTCGCGACAATAAAAAGAGCACACAATGGACGGCGCGCCACGAAGAGGATGTCTCCCATGCCTACTTCCACTACTACACCAGTCATTTCGATCAGCCATTTTTGCGCGAAGCGTTTGCTCAGATCCCCCATGTGCTTCAAATTGATGACCACGACATATTTGATGGGTACGGGTCGTATCCTCAGTACATGCAAGCCTCGCCGGTTTTCAAGAATATTGGCCGCGTTGCCACGGAGATGTATCTGCTATTCCAACATCATACCACGGTGGATATTATGCGAAACGTCAGGACCGATCACGACATTTTCACCATCACTGGAACAGGCTGGCATTTTGTCAAATACCTCGGCCCTGCCATGGCCGTGGTTGGCACTGACTGTCGATCTGAGCGAACGCAGGCGCGAGTAATGGCGGGACCTACCTACCAAGGCATCTTTCCCAAAGTGGCGACACTTCCGCCAAGCGTTCAGCATGTGATATGGATGGTATCTGTTCCGCTCGTCTTCCCTCGACTTGAAGCCGTTGAGAGTATTGCGAACACTGTCGCCGCAGGCAAGAAGGCTGTGAACACGACCTATAATATCCTCGGCAAGGTTACGAGCTCTGTTGCTGGTGTTGTTGGCGGCAAAGAGGTAGTGGCCCAAGGCTTCTCCCAAGTCAAGAAGGCGGTGGGTAAAACTGGACTCATGGGCAATGTCCTCAATCAGTTTGGAGAGCTTGATATCCAAGAAGTGCTCAAGGATATGTGGACTCACGAAACCAAGGATTTGGAGCGAACATACTTTATTCGCACCTTGCAAGGCATTGCACAGCAAAAGGGAGTTCGCATGACATTTCTTTCAGGCGGTAAGCATTTATCAGATTTGCTATGCGGTGTAAAGCTAACTGGAAACAGATGTAAATTCGGCTGGCGCTGGCCTTGTTCACGATCCCACACACCCCGGCGACCACAAGACCATGTACCAGATTATCACCTCACCAATTGTAGCAGCACCTCAGGGAGGCTACGTCTTGAAGCTCTTGCATAACCAGAAGACGCTCTACGTGCCGCAAAATGGCCAGAAGTCTACCCATGAGGTGTCTGACACCAAGGAAGACATGATGGAGATTTTCCACAATGATGCCAGTGGTGGCATCCGAGAACTCAAGAAACTCATGGGGCGCAGAAACTACGCAGCTTTCGTTGCCTACGACCAAGAAGCAATCATGGCCCAGAACCAGCCACCGTTCAGTCCCAACCCCAGCATTAACAGTTCACAGCAAGGCTTGAGCAAGCTGAGCTTGGCGATCGACTTTGTCGTGCAAGGCGACGGGCCGTATTCAACGACTACCAAGTACGGTCCGGTGATTATCCCGCATCTTGAGTTTGGAAGATAGGTTTGGGGGGTGACAGCAAGTGACGGCTGGGAGCGATGTCTCTGTAATGGTTGAAATGATGATATATGTGGTGTTGGATATACCTGGTATTTAGCCGGCTGGCGAAATCGGAATCATTGTAGCTACTGTTATTTACTGGTACTTATTTTGTTTATTTTTTTTTCTTGGATTTTCTAGAGGGCAATATTGCATTAGATGAGCAACATGTTGAATACTTGACACAATGTGGCTCTCAAGTTTTCAAATTATGCTACATGGTTCTTATCACCTTGTATGTTGTATGTGGTGTATTATCTTAGTTGGTCGTCCGCTGACATAGCGGAGACGCCAGTCGCTACATGATTTTTTTTTCTCAAATATATACTCTCGTTCCCTTTTCACAAATCACAGACCAAAGACCTCCTTGAGGATGGTCATGGTGTCCTCAGGTCCCTTGACCGAGTGGCCGATAGTTCGGGGGTCCTCGTAGATCTCGTAGTCGTTGCCGCCCTTGGCCGTCTTGTCGCCGAAGAAGTGGATGTTCTTGTAGGCGATGCCGCCGGGCTTCTTGGCCTCGTCCTCGAGGTGCTTGAGGCAGTAGGTCTTGTCCCAGCCAGTGGGGAAGACGTCGAACGAGATTTGGCCGCCGATGGAGAAGCTGCCGGCATGAAGTTAGCACGGGCGGGGGGGGATGACGCACGTCAGGCCGAGATGGCCAAACCTTTCCTTGAGCGCGGCGACAAACTTCTCGCGCACCTTGGCCTCCTTGTCGTACGCCTCGAACTCGTTGCGCTCCTTGTTGCTCGCGTTGCGGCCGACCGGGCTGATGTTGACCATGCCGTTGCGGAACTCGACGAAGGTGCCGCGCTTGACGGGAATCTCGAGGTCCGCGACGTAGCGCAGGACAAAGTTGACGAGCTCCTGGTAGCGGGCCTCGCCGATCCACTCGATGAAGCTGTTCGAGGGCAGCGCCTGGCCGAGCTTGAACGCGGTCAGGCCGTTCTCGGAGAAGCAGAAATCGAAGAGGCTGGTGACGGGGGCGCCGGCGGGCCCGCCGAGCTGCTCCTCCTGCTTGGCGAGGTCGGAGCCGCCGACGAAGCCGATGGCGCACTTTTGGCGCAGGGCGCGCAGGATGGCGAGGATCTCGGGGGAGGCATCCTTTTGAGCAAGTTAGGTTAGCTGGGTTGGTTTTGCGAATGTCGGTCTTGTTTCATTGGCCCGCAGGAGAAGAGCGGAGGGCATTCTGCGTACCAGACGGGCAGGCGTCAGGGTGCCGTCGACGTCAAAGAGGCAGATGGTGTCCTTGAGGGGACGCTCCTCGAGAGGGGGGTAGGTAGCGTCAGCCATGGTCGTTTGTTATAACTTGTTCGTGAGGAGCTAGGGGGTAAGATGGTGTGTAGTTTCTCCTACAAGCGTGTTAGTGCCAATTGATTGAGCCCCCAAGATGACTGGGGAGGCATCCGTACTTGTAGTTCTGTCGCTTTCCGTTTGGTGAGACAGTATTGGAAAAAGGACAGGTTGTGATAGCTGATTGCGGCTCGAAGAAGGGGAGGGAGGGGTTCGCGGAGTCTGTCACCTTTTTTGGAGGGGTAGCTCCAGGGCGGCGCAGGCGGTGTGTTGAAAGGTTGGGCCACTAATCGCCGGCCTGCAGGGGGCGTGTTCTTGACAAGGCCGGAGCCTATAATAATATAACAAATAATGTTGACAGTTTCTATGAACGAGATTCGGAAATTTTGCATCGTGGCGCAGCAGCAGCTCGCAATTTCACGATGATTACACGCTACAAAGATTCAATCCAGCCACCTACCTTGCGCAATGCTTCATCCCTCAAAGGACACTCTGGCCTCGCCGTTGTCTGTCTAAGCCACCATCCGCCACGTCGTATCCTCAAGACTGATTACCGCAACTATATCATTGATGCAATTGAGGAAAGTACCGCTATACATATGACAATGATGACGAATGACAATGATGACTAAACTATAATTCTTCCCACTATGGAGCAGGCTTCTCTCCATGGCAGAGTATGACTCTGTATGCACCCCATCACAACACTTTTACTCTCCAAATCAATAAACGCCAATCCAAGAATATGCTAGCCTCCCGGCGCTGCTAAAGAGGAGAAGCAAGTGGGAGAATAAGAGGGGGCAGTAGAAGAAAAGAGGAGGAGAAGGAGCCGGAACAAGAAGAAGGGACAAGAGTGATCAGCTCTTGGAACCGCCCCAAACGCCGCTCACTTCCATCGCAACATTCACAGCCGTGCTGACGGACCACACCGCAATCAACGCCCACCCAATCTTCCGGCTCAGCACCCACTTGTTCATCGGCACCGCAATCAACAACCCGCTCAGAATCACCAACAGCGTCATGGACGATACCAGCAACGTGCCGCCAATCTCAACGGGGTACGGGCCGTAGTGTACCGGCCGGTCAGGGTGCTTGCCTCTCTCATGATTCGCACCCTGGATCATCATCAGTACGCCGCCGATGCCGATGCCCAAAAGAATGTTCAGCAGCGGGCCCCCGAAACATGCAGACCTGTTGTTCCACGTCAGCGAGAATCTCTACCTTTTCCACTTCGCTTCATTGTACTTACAATGCCATGACGGGGTGGCCGAGTCTGGCCACGGTAATATCAGCAACCAAGTCGCCGACGCTGTTGCCCGCCGCAAAGATGGTCAGCCCCAGGAGCGCCTCCGAAATGTCAAGCACGACGCCGAGCGTCTGCAATACGCCAACCACTTCGCCGGCAATCGTCGAGATCCATGCGATGCTAATCACGAACCCCAGAAAGCACAGGATGTAGTGGTACTTGGGACGGATATGCTCGACCGTCACAATGACCAGTATCGCCAGCAAGACCAGCGATAACAGCAAAGAATACAAGACCATCTTGACAAGTGTCTTCCTTGGATTTTCCCAGTCGTCCAACTGATTGACCCACAGGATAAACACCGCGAACAGAGGTCCCGTAAACAGCTGTACGCAAACCAGCCACCTGTTCCAAGTCCCCGGGTCCGCGCCATTGTTGCCAGCAGAGGTCAAGTCCGACGCTGCTTTGTTCGCGACAGCTGCAGACGCCGCTCCGACCGTGCAGGGACTAACAAGGGTATTGTCGTTTGTGAGAGCGGGCAACTGCGGTGACTGCAGGCAAGATGAAGAATGGCTTGTTCTGCGGCTTTGATAGTTTCGGTATCTTTCCCACTCTGCCACACCTTCTTGCCGGCCATTTTCCTGAGAAAATCGGTCAACATCGCTCACGATGACCTCATGGCCAGACTGTGACGCTATCGTCACATCGGTGTGCTCGTCTTCATCTTCCTCCGGCTCAACCACAGGCAGCGTCAAAACCAGGAGGAAGATGCTGGGCACAGAGATGGCGCTGACGAACCTATCCCACCACGTCTTGGTGCCCCATCCCTGTAATGTTGGGAAAAGAGTCGCCAAGATGATGTGCGGTGGCGGCAAGATGGAATATGGCCACCAAGAGACAGGCTTTGGCTCAACAATACAATCACAATCACGCAGAGGCCCAGGTAATTCGGGCCGCCGTCCTGAGGCCGGAGATGGAAGCATGAACTCACTCGGCTCAGCGTTCGGGGTTGGCGTCAGAAGCACAGGCGAATCAGTATATTGGGGAAACGGCGAGCCGGGTGCTGAACCCTCGCTGTGTCCGCCTTGGCGCGTAGGGGGGCGCACGATAAGCAAGGGTAGCTGCTTATCAGACTGGCCCTTGGCTGCGCTGCTTGTTGGTGCCGAAGAAGCATTAGTTGGCGGAGGAGCCAAATTGCCCCCGACAGTATATGATGCCGACGGGGATGGCGCTTTCATGGGGCCAGATAGCTGCTCACTACCTTGCTCGCTATCGCTCACGGCATCTTCTGATTCAGTGATCACGCCGGGCACAGTAGATACCGAAAAGCCACGCTCACGTCCGTAAGGACCTGGTTCAAAATGAGGGTCCGGGTGGGAGCGAGAAACAGTAGATGGCTCAGCAAACGACGCGCCGCGCTCTCGTAGATGAGGAATATGGTGGACTGAATGGCTGCGACTCGGCATGTTGGAAAGTTGCCAGTTGCTCTCACGCTGGAGTTGAGCCAGAGCAGATCTGAATTCGAGGGCACCGACGAGACTAGGTCTAATTGGTGTTTTGGTATTCCTCCGAGGCCGACTGGGTCGTAAGACACGCATGCTTCGTGAGACTTCTGCAGCGACCATTCTCTCGTGGTCTTGCGCCTGCTCGTCGGCAACTTCATCCCAGTCCTGTCCTTCGAACTCGACACGAGGGCTGGACTCCAAGGCAGAGATGTCGGGCCGAGCCCGCTCTCGAGAGCCGTGGGTGCGATCAGCGTCATCAGGGTCGTCGCGGTACGGCTCGCCAGCCAATTCATCGTTGGCTTGGTTGGCGGAGCCGTAGAAATGGCTGCGAGCTTCGCCTTCACGACGGAGTCGTAGTTTTCTGCGCGAGAAATACCAGTGCCACCCGACGACGGTAGCCACGTACAGCAAGTAAAATGCAATCATGGCCCAGCACTCCCAAAAATGCAGGCTTCCATCGGCGAGGAAGATCATGGTGAAAACCACAGCGAATATAAGAAAACAAATGTCTCGCACGTAGGACCGTCGATCAACTTTGAATTCGCGTACCAGCGCCATGGACCCTGCAACGACGCCGCTGATGAAGCAGGCAGCGCCGAGCAGCTCGCCGACGGCCATGCTGGCGCTGTTAGATGCCATGGCAGCCAATGTGCTGAATACATCGGGAGAGCCATTTCCAAGAGCCAAAAATGTTACACCTGCGAAGCTTTCACTCAGTCTCAATATCGTGGCGATGGTGCTGAGGTTGATGCTAAAGAAGTCGCTGGCGGCAATGCCGATGGTGGTGAAGAGCATTCCCAGCCAAAGCACAATCAAGACAAAAGCCAGTGGCTGAACATGGTTCAGCTTGCAGTAGTAAAGATCCAAGTAGGATATGAGGCCGGCGTCGTCGTCTAGGCAGTACTTTTTGACAAAGGCGCATTGGTCCTCGACAAGACGGACATCTCGGCATTCCGGATCGGCTTGGTTGCTCCGAGACACCAGGTGAGGGGCGAGATCGGAGGAGAGGGCTCGCGGGACTGCATGGTGATGTGTTCGGATGAGAAATGCATATGCAGAGAGAATGGAGATGATAAGAAGCGTGATGGTAAAGGGCCAGGTGCTGAGGCGTCGGCGGCCTCGAGCTAGTACTGCGGCCATGGTGCTGGACTGGGCATCTCGGGATTGCGACGGTTTGGGCCAGGGACGTGGGGAGCTGCGAGATATTGACAGCACAATGTGTCGAGGCCGACGAGCTCTATTGAGGCGGGAAAGCCGGCCCTGAATGCCTAGGAAGATATCATGCGAGAAGAAGTCTGAGTAGATGGTGACGTGATGAGCAAGCGAATTGATGAGCGGCAATTGGCAAAGGAAACGAACGGATGGATGGCTGGATGGACTTGGCCAATTTAAGCCGACGGTTGGATGTCTTGGGCACTATTCCGGTCGTGGCAGCGGGGGAGCAGCCAGCAGCTGGCGCCATGTTACAGCGCTTGGGCCACCAGAGAGTGGCTGCAGATCTTCAGCGTCAGAAGAGCACAGCAACGGGACCTTGTATCGGAAGCTGCACGTGGTTATCTTGATGTGAATTTATTACTAAATTCTGCTACAAAGAGAAAAATACGAATGGCTCCTGCTTCCTATGGCATATATCAAAGTTGCAAATATTTTTTCAGAGATCCCACCAAAAAGAAAGGCCACAAATACAAGCACCCCTCTGATACTTTGTCTAGCGGCCTCCAACACCTCCACAGCCGTGATGAAGCAGGTACCAACAAAGTGGCTTGACCAAGGTTATACCAAGTTCCTGGTATAGTTAGCCCACCCAGCAAGCGTACGAATAGGAAACTTACTGGGCGGCTGGCTGATGGTACTTGTAAATAATACCAAGCTATTGGTAAAAATACCTACCTATCTACCTACCCTACCAGATTAGTAGTCATGTTAGTACCAGTATGTACAGGAGCTCGGCGGTGTAGGTTAGCTCATCAAACCCAAAGTCGCCCAGTGGCTTGGCATTACCCGTGGCTCAACTCAGGTGTGGCGTAACCTTGAACCGCCCAAGATTCTGACGTTAGAGTGGAACACAGCCACAACCGTTCTGTTCAGCCACACATCCGCCACTCTGCAACACGACCTTTCCGAAAGGGTACTTTGTTTACTTTGTTAGTAAGACCCAGCCCAGATCCCAGGGCAACATCAACGACTTCCACGCCAAACGCGACGAAAGATCCCTTCTTAGCCGACATACCGCTTTGCATCACGGCTGGTTTCTCCCTTTACGCTACTCCAAAATGCCTCGCGTCGCTCAGATGCCTCGCTCAGGCAGCGTCCGATCCGTATCTGGGTCGCTGAGCTCGTAAGTCCAGCGCGTCGCAAAACAATTATTTTAGCCCCTCACCAGCACCACGCCCTATCATCGTCTAGACACTGACAAAAGAACGCTGCCACATAGAATTCCGCTCAACGACGACGCTGAGGAGCGCGGCAAACGCATCAACTCTCGAAAGGCCCTCCACGACAAGCAAATCAACCAGCTCAAGGCCGCTGCCTCGGGCTCTCGCAGAACTAGCCTTGGAATCGACGACATTGAAAATGCCGCCCCAGGCTCTAACGCCGGAACGCCGCGTGCCTCGCGTGGCCTCGATCTCTCTGACGACCCAATTGTCATCAACGGCGTCAACCTCACACCTGTCAAGCGCGTACCCATTCTCGCCAACTTTGAGGAATGGATGAAGATGGCTACGGACAACAAGATCAACGCCACCAACTCCTGGAACTTTGCTCTGATCGACTACTTCCACGACATGTCCCTGCTTAAAGAGGGCGATGGTGTCAATTTTCAGAAAGCTAGTTGCACACTCGATGGCTGTGTGAAAATTTATACAAACAGAGTCGACAGTGTCGCTACTGAGACAGGCAAGCTGCTCAGTGGCTTAGCCGACAGTAACAGCAAAAAGAAGGCCGATAGTGAGGAAGGTAACGGAGGGGAGAGCGAGGATGAAGTAGATGAAGACGGTAATGTTAAGAAGAAACCCAAGAAGAAGGTAGGAAGCGGCAACAGCCCGTTACGCGGTGCAACGGACACTGCTTACCAGAAACTCTAGTCACAACGATCCGAAGCCACACTAGCACCTTCGTTTGCCTCACTACAGCTCAAAAAGTTTGAGCTTGAATTCTCTGTGGATCCTCTCTTTAAAAAGGCCTCTGCCGACTTCGATGAGGGCGGCGCCAAGGGCCTACTCCTCAACCACCTTATGATCGATTCCCAGGGCCGCATCGTCTTCGATAGCAGTGATGACACTGACGCCGTGGATACTGGTGCCGACAAGAAAGAGGAAGAGGAAGCCGACATGGATCTCGACGAAGACGAAAACTTAGAGAGTGACATCTCGCAGCTACAAAGCGATGTCGAAGCACTTCACATCGAGGAGGGCGAGCACGAGGACGACCCACATGACGTTGAGATTGACCTGACTGGTCTGCGGCAGCGCTACTTCCCTGACTTGAGCCGACTGGAAGATTTCGACGTCTGCCCCTCGCTCAAGAACTTTGAGTTAGGAGACCCCTCCGGATCCATGGACATTCCCTTCCTCAAGGCTCCCGAGGATTGGTGCGGCGACGAAGACGGCCGTCTACCCGGCGCATTTGGCGATAACTCTGGCATGCTTATCGACGGCGATGCGCCGATGGGCTTTGATGACGACGATCTCGGCCTGGGCAGCTTTGACATTGGTGACGATGTTGCTTTTGGCGAGGGCGGTGAAGCGTGGGCGAGAGAAGCAGCTCTGGAGCCGCAAATGAGGGTATACGATAACCCGGTGGCCGGTGACGATGATGCCGATGAGGATGAATACGATGAAAATGGTGACTACATCATTTCCGTGTCCAATCCTCAAAATGCCGATAAAATGCACCAAGATATTCTCAGCTTCTTCGACCAGGCTCTGCAAAAGAACTGGACGAACGCCGAGCACTGGCGCATCCGCAAAATCAAGGATACCAGCAAGCCAGCAAGCGATACGCCCAAGAAGCGCAAGGAAAAGGAGCCATTCGAAGTTGACTTTGGCTCCGCGCTCGGCTCAAGTCTAACTGATGCCCTCTATACACAAGCCGCGAGCAACGCAACCATCAGCCTAGCCAAGAAAGACTGGAAATCTAAGTCGCGCAACCTGCTACCCGACGATAAGCACTTTAATTCGAAGTCGCTACTAAGCTTGTTCCTCAAGCCCAAGGCGCGCCTGATCCAGCGCAGCACCGGTAACCCGCGCCGGGTATTTGGCGGCGTCGGCGTCAACACTGACATGGACAACCAGCCCCTGGGCGAGTTGGACGAGGCGTTTTGGGCAGAGCAAAAGGCGCCCGAGGAGACGGCCCTGCCCGGCGGCGACTACGATGCCAACTTCTTCCAAGACGATGCCCTGCCATTCGCGGGCGGCGGCGCCGATGATGATGACGACGATGACATGGAGTTTGCCGATGCCCAGGAGCACCTTGGCGGTGCGGGCGCCGACATGGGCCTGACGGAGAACGTGGGCGGCATGACGGCCATGTTTGGCGGCGACACAATGGCGAACCCGATGGGCGCTTTTGGCGATACCCTCGTCGCCGCGACGAGGCGCGTGCGTCCAGAGTACGTGCAGTACGCCCGCGTGGCCAAAAAGGTCGACATCCGCCGCCTCAAGGACGAGATTTGGAAAGGCATGGGCCTCGAAGCGCTACAAGTGAGGCCACCAGCACAGCCCCAGAACACACGTTCGCACCACGCCCTTTGTACTAATTACCTGTTCATGATAGACACCGCCCGCAATGCCCGCTGACGAGCCCGCGGGCCGCCGCTCCCTGTCCGAGCAGCCGCGGCCGCCGCAGCAGCCGCTCGAGGACCCGACGACGAACCCGACGCTCAAGTTCACAAAGGTCATGAACGACCTGCAGCGCGTGTACCCCAAGCCCGCGATGAACGACATCTCCACGTCGTACTGCTTCATCTCCCTGCTGCACCTCGCCAACGAGCGCGGTCTCGTCATCAGCACCACCGAGGACCTCAGGGAGCTCGAGATTCGTAAGGACTGGACCGCGGAGGTCATCGAGGGCGAGGCGTGAAAGAGGAGGAGAATTTGACTAGTGAGGACATGATGGACAGGAGCGATACTCATGGGGGTGGGCATTTATGTGATGATGAGCATATACCGAACGTTTTAATGTTTTCTTATTACGATAGAAGATTACATCTTCGTTTTATTCCAACTTTATTTTAAAGCGTTACCTCCGGCTTCCTTACCAGGCCTTCAACGCTGCACTACTTCAAGACCATCACGTCAAGAGGCCGCAAGGCAGAGCGAAGTAACGTCTAATTCGATACGTCATTCAAGTCATCATCGATCGGCTAGTTATATACATTTTTTTGGCCTTGATTAGCTGGAAGCTGGCCACTAGCCGGCTCTGCACGACGCAGCTACCTTGCAATTTGTTCGTGCTTCGCGGTTTGTGGCAACAAGAGTAACAAAACAGAAGAGTTCTTCTTTTCCCATCCAGTCAGTCCACACATCTTCCCACGACATTGGCTTTCGCGGGCGTTCCAACATCAGAACATTACCATGTCTGTAGAAAACAACGAAATACAAACAAGAAAGGGTTTCCAACAATATTCTACGCTGAAATGGTGAGCAGAAATACAGAAAGCCTCGCCAATGCTGCCCGCAATTTTTTCCAAGGGCATTCACCAAAGATAACATAACAACCAAACTCCGGGTTCATACATCCCAAAAATATGTCAAAAAGAAATGGAAGAAAATTGACCAAAAATTTAACACGCCGTCGTTGCGGTTCAAAACTTGATGCATCAAGACCAGATAGGCCAAGGGCATGTTGCAACAGAACACAATCAGGGCCCACGCCTGTTAGAGTAGGAGTTGAGGGCACAGGAGGCTCGCTTCAACGCCGGTCACCTCGGCGGCCAACAATTTCGCCAGCTTGGAGCAGGGCACTCATACCATCGAAGCGTCCCTTTTCACCACCACTGCTAGGCGGTGAACGCTCCGTGGTCATGACAACATCGCCATCACCAGACTGTTCCGTCTTCATATGTCGAAATGTTGGCGAGTTAGATAGAAACCCTACACAGCAACGTCAGTAAAAGTATGCAGAGCTTCGGGACGATGTGATTGACGTACCATAACCAGGTGGTCCAAGGGCGGGTTCAACAGTATCCTTACTATTGAGCATATGGGATCCTCTTAGAGGGGCCTTGGCATACAGCGGATTCGAGGACGCCTGGTTGGAAAGGAGTGCATGGATTGGTAGTGCGCTGTCGCCGGTCGGGCGAGAGTCAGGCAACTTTGACCCTCCAGAGCGTCTCACAACATCCTCTGTCTGGTATGGAATAGGCGAGCCCATACCCGTAGCAGACGAGCCCGCGGGAGGAAGTCGTCCACCAATACCTTGATGATTGTCTTTCTCGAACATATCCGAGAGTGATGGTAGCTGATGAGGCATCTTTGAGGCTTCTGAGGGATTCGAGCGGTCATACCAGGCGGAAGAGTGCTGCGAATGGCGGCCGTCGATGGGACTGTTGTTATCGAAATGAGAGTCGCGGGGGGAGAGGCCATTTCCGTCGAGAGAGTTCCTGTGCGACAGCGCGGTTGGTGCGGTTGAGGACATTTGCGACTCGGCAATAGAGGCAATCGAATCAACTCGACGGCGGCGGTAAGGCGGCGGCTCGCTTTCTCTTAACCTCTCGCTGCTGCTCCCACTGATGGTTCCTGAAGCGCCGCTCAATAATGTAGTACTGGTTCCGCCACTAGTAGTGCTCCCGTGGCTACTATCATGCCGAAGTCGACCAGCGTCGCGCTTAGAGTCAACTCTTTGCTTTGTGGAGGTGTCTGTCGCTGTGTCGGGGTGAGTGGCCGAATGCTTAAGAGCAGTATGAGCAGTTGAGTTCTTACGCAGGTGGGCCTTGGAGCCCTGATTATGCTTGTTTTGCTTTTCCTTGAAGTCTTGGAGATACTGAGCGTATCTCCGATATTCCGAAGTCTTTTTGTACTCGACAAGGTTTCGTCGATACTTCTCCTTGGCAGCGTTGGCTTGATTCTCGTATAATTCTCGTTCTGCTTGATCCAAGTTTTGCCAATTCTCTCCAACTAGTTTGGCAATTTCGGTGAAGGACAGGTTGTGGCTCTTTAGATCTTCTCTCATTTTGTTCGAAAAGAGAACGTAGGCAGACGGTGGTCGCTCGGGGGCATTCTCGTCTGGCTTGGGATGACGCCGATATTTCCTCTTAGTTACACCGTTGGTAGACTCAGAGCCAGCCTCGGAGCGTGTAGCACTCTCCCGTCTGAGCGGTTGCTGTTTAGCATCCTCTGAACCAGACTTCAGCGTCGAGACCAGAGAAACGCTGGGAGCGATTCCACGAGCATTGGCGATACGCCTTTGGAGTTTCTAGGTGGGTGTTAGTGTAATGAGAACATGGAAAACTTTGGGTTGGTAACATACTCGTCGATGGCCGAGCTTGACCCCTAGGGCATCGCTATTGAACATGTCAGGCTATGATAGATAAGAAAGTTCGAGTTAAAAAGGCTTACAGGTCAGACTCTTGGATGTCGAGAATGGTATCCCAAGAGTCGAAGCCTTGATCAACGAATGCATCGAGGTACTGGGCAAGGCCCAGCTCGGCAAAAACGGACTCGAGCTCTCGAGGCATGCAGTCGAGTGTTTGAGTCTTGGTGACAGAGATAGTACTGAGTCTCTCACCAAATCGCCGGTTCCTTGTTAAGAGGTTGATGAGTAGGCAGGATATCAATGGCCGGCATTTAGATGCAAACTAGCAAAGCTGAAAGAAAGGCGATTTGAGGCCAGAGTGATGCTGTTCGTAAATATGAGTACCGTTGAGCGGGGCAACAGAAAGGAGGCTGAGTGCGAATCGAAAGCCAGAGTTTCAAGCTCGAGAGCAAGGTTTAGGCCGGCGGTTGTAAGTGATGGGTTCCAACGGGGGCGTTATGTGAGCGGCGCGTGGCAAGAGTGGGTTGGTCGTTGGTGAAGGCCGGGTCAACGTTGTGGCTGCAGTGGTGGATGAGTGTGAGACTGGACTGGGCGAGAGTGAGCGTGCAATGACGTCTAGGATATTTCAAAGGCGCCGACGGCGAGATGGGTGATGAGGAGCGGCGTCGAGGAGGATTAGGAGCAATCGCATGTGAGTGAGAGCGAACGATGATGAATGAGAAAGAGTCGAGTGGAATGAAAGGGAGGTGAGTCGCTCAGTATAGTAAAAGGCAAGATGGAATCGAGCAGAGCTTTGAGCGCGTTGGCGGGTGTGGTATTGGATGGCGAGCCCGTTTTTGCGGGTGCTAGTGGGATAGTACTGGAGATTGTGACGCAATGGAGCACTGGCGATCCTAGCCAGGTGCGGTGTGTGGAGAGTGCGTCGAGGAGGTAGGGCAGCAAATTGGTCAAGACAATCGAGATTTCGGTTCTAGCTGGGAGCGACGGCCAAAGGCGGCGGGTGGATGGACATGACAGGGAGACGACGACGGGATTCAAGCAAGGTCAGGTCGAGTTGAGGAGGGCGAGGATAGATAGCGATGAGGATGTCGGAGGGCGAGAGATGGCGGATAGGTAGGAGATGAAGGAGCGAGGAGACGGGCGGGCATTGGGAAGAAAAGAAGAAGAAAATCGAGGCCGAGCTGTGGGAGGAGCAGCAGCTGGCGACGAGACCAGAGGCAGAAGGCCCAGGCCGGTAGAAGCAGCGTCGTGGACCTGGAAGAGCTCACGTTACTTTGGTCGTACAGGAAGGTTAGTGGCCAAGTCCCAGTTAAGCGGGCGGCATGATTGGAAGGTTTGGTGGAAGCTAGAAAGGGGGGGGAGGGGGGCCGGAAGAAGGAGGAGGCGTGTATGTAGTGATGTTGGCCATCATTTATTACCAGCAGTACCTAGGCATTGGGGAATTTGGCCCAGTACCTGCGTTTGCAGTTGCCAGCTGCCAAGCGTTGATGGTGCCAGGTGCCAGCCCAGTGTTTGCCAGTTGCGAACCCCGTTTCATGGCTGGCAGCGACAGACCTAGTGGCATGAGCTGGCAGCTAGCAGCTGGCAGCTGGCAGTCACTCGGCGGAGCTGGACGCTGGGGACACAACTGGCAACGGATAATAATATTCCATAGTAAAACCGCAATGTTTATTTCCTTCAAAAGAATTCAACTTCCATTTCTCTTCCATTGAACCCAACAATCCAGCCTCGTCTTCTCCCAAGACTCCCTCGTACCATCGGAAAAAAGAAACCAGAAAAACGGTCTTCTCCGCTTCAGTGGGCTGTTTCCACTGCCCGATTTATTATGACGACAACTTTGGCACAGTGATACTTCGTACGTATAAAAGTTGCACAGCACCACGCGAATGCTATCTGCTATTCTCTTTCTTGGGCGTTTTGAAGCACGAGCCAGTCTCTTATTATAGAAACTGAACGAATACTGACTCCCTATCACGCTATTTGGATGCATCGCAGATATCTTCTCTAATTCCGTACCGACTACTCAGAAAGTTCCCCCATGGGATCCGAGATGTTTAGCCAACGCCATGATGTCTCCTAGGCAGTGGCAATGGTAACGACCGATGAATAGCATAGACAACAACATAGCAACATCTCCCGATGCTGTTGCTAAAAATCGACGTCTTCTTGTGTTCCCTCTCACCCCTACTCCCACAGACCTCCCCTCCATCATTGTCGGAACACGCTGTTGTGGGCTCACCGGCAGCCCGCATACCCGCATACCCGTATAACTGTGTGGCTCTATTTGGACATGGAATAGTTCCATGCACAGTATATCTCGCCTCAAGAACCAGTGCTGTTACCCTACACCCTTCTCGTCTTCTACAAAATGAACCGACAGCCGACGAGTTGAGGAAAGAACAATTAGCATAACAGCGACAATGGGAGAAAACGAAACAAGACTCGAAACAACTAGTTATACCCTCGTACATACCAACATACCAGCCACTCCGTGACCAATAAAGAAAAGAGCGGCCTGAGCCTTGTCTGTGTGCCATTGATCAACCAGTCCATCGGCAACGAGAAGGATATATGATACATCGCGGCCAATACCCCCACCCACCCACCACGCCGTTGACGCCCTGAGCTAATGACGCATTTCCGTTGCTAGCGCCGCCTACCAGGTCAGCTTGTTAGACGAGAGGCTCGAGATACACACAAACACAGAGGGCCAACCTAAGCCTCATCATGGACTAAGACAACATCCAGCAGCATCATGGAACAGGGAAGCAAGGCGCTGGAAAGTGCTGGTAAGACGAGATATATCGAGACAACACAGCCACTACCCGGGGGCCAGCCAGCCAGTCTAACAGCGTTGTAGCCGTACCTATACCATGACAGGCTGACTGGCCGGTTCTAATGACGACGTTGATACATAAAGGAATAAGCTCTGACATGGGACGAAAGAAATGCCAAAGTGGTGGTGTAGCCCATTTGCGGCTTAGAATGACACAAGCAAACAAGGCATAGATCGATATTCGACTCTACTGCCCTATTTTCGCGATCCTCATGCTGGCCGCTCCTTTCCCGCCATCGACGTGACCACGCTACCACAATTTCTTCTACCCACAACTACTGAGATGGAGAAGCTACACGCGCTATGGCTCGTCGATGACTCCATCGCAAAAGACTAGGATTTTGTCAAACATGGGCATTTGCTATTAGTGGAATGCAGAAAAGCGCACGCCCAGGCACAAGGCGTGTCCTGATGCATGCAAGCTAAATAGGCCCTGGGCATGTGGGCTGTGTCTGTCTAAGAGTTTAAGATGAGGACGAGTGAGAAGTTATCCTTTTCCATTCTTTCTGTTTTCTATGAAAAAGCCATTGCGCTCTCGCTGACGTAATGAATATGACGCCCTGGCAAAGCTGCCGCAGAGTTAAGGATTTGGACCGTATGAATCACCAGTAGTTAACGTCAATTGTCTTGTCCTACAAGGCCAGAGCCGTTTGGCCTTTACTCTTTCCGCTGGTACGTTGGGTCGCATGCGCGGCGCGGCGCGGCGCACCCAAGTCAACTACGGGGTGCGGGCCGGCTCGCCAAAAAGAAAAAATAAAGGGAACGAAAACACCGAGCAGGCTTTGGGAGAGCGAGACATTGCGCATGGTGGATGGGGAGAAGAAAGCCAAGAATGGCCCTGGATGATGATCCGTGATCGATGATGTCTTTCAACATGGACAATACCGCGACGCTCCGGGAATATGGGTGGGCAAACTGCTTTCTCAACATATAACTATCTATTCGCTCACGCTTCGACAGTAGATCGCTAGCTTAGCGAGGTGCCCTGTACCTATCGAGATGTCTTTTTCGTTTGCTAATCTCCATGCTTTACTACATAGGTAGTTTTTTCGCCGCTCTATAAAAACTAGCGAGGCGCTTATAGTGCCATTAACGGGCTTGGAGAAGGAGGGGGGGTGGCTAGTTGAAATGCTCAGCAGCGATCTCGATGTCGTTGAACCACGAAAGTCATGACAAGGGGGTGAGCACACCAGGCAGAAAAAAAAACACGCAAGGCGAGCTGTACAGATGGGTTGAACCCTGAAGCTTAAGGCTATAGACAGGGGGCGCTGAAATTAAAATGTGCGACTACTAGTATGATACTAACAACAGTCCATCATTGCATGTGAGCAGCAACATGGCGTGAGTGAGGAAGTGAATGAGGACTACCCACGACTTGACGCCTGTCGAGGGCCGAAGAGGAAATTACTACCTAACGTTATGCTGCAGGTAAGAAATGGGTGCTGGATGGAGAGAGAAGTTCGTCTTTGGCATGCTACGGAAGCCAGAAATCCCAGTAACAAGTGGCGCTAATTGTCTGCCGTGTCCATCAACCGGGCTCTTCTGGGATCGAGGATTTGGCGTGGACATCGAGAATTGGCATGCTTGAATGGTGAATGCCCCAGCTGGGGGGGGGGGGGGGTATACATAGTATGTCAAGAAGAGCAAAGCTATCTGCATACCTACTACTTATGTACCTACCCACCTGTTCATTCATCATACTCTGACCACTCTCTTTCTCTCCAAAACCACCCATCCTCATCTCAGGGTTTCCCTGCAACCCCTCATGCCCCTATCCTATCTTGGGTAGGTAAGTTAGAAACAACTGAGAACAAGTGCACAGTGTTTGTTGTCAGTACTGCCACGACCTCATCCCCGCCGCTACCCAATGCCTCATCACCATTCGTTCTACGGATCCAATCACTCTTACCATTCCAAATCCGTTCCCTCTCAGACGCCTCCCCCCAAAGAAACTTTGAGAAAAAGAATATGGGAATGTTCTCTAGCATGATGCCAAAATAAAAACGACGCCCAATTTCTGCAACCCCCCTTTCACTGCCTCACCCCCTGCCTCTTTTTCTTATTTTCTTCTTTTCTTCTTTTCTTCTCTCCTTCTTTTTTTCTTTTTTCTTTTTTTTTCTTTTTTTTTCTTTTTTTTTTCTTTTTTCTTCTTTTCAGTTTAGATACAAAGCCTCGTCCTCGCCCTCCCCCTCCCCCCTTCGACAAAAGCCACCCGAGGGGGCTTTTACTTCGTAGTAGCGGCTTGGGTTGAATGGCCTCATGTTGCTCATGAACCACTGTTGCAACCTCCTGAACCTTTGCCCGCCACAAACTCCAGAACCTTCCATTTTTTCTTGGTAGCCTTCCAGCCTGAAAACGACGGGGAAGCGACGGAGGACGTATGCAGCTGCTCATGTTTTTACTGTTCATAGTTTGGCGTTATTATATTGAGGGTATGCCAATTCGCCATACACGTTTCATGTTCTGGCAACCCGACAACCGTCAAGGCAGTTCACCATCACCAACCGCAATCCTGGCAGGTAGTTGCAGCTTAAAATGCGCTACATTGTGTTACCAAGTTGGTCACCAGCCTGGCAGGATCGATCGCAGCATCAACACATACACACCCGACGCAGTCATCTCTTGGGGGTCATCTGCACATGAACATGATAGCCATCTTCACGTCATATCGACTGCTTTTCTCCTTTTAAAACCATTACTGCACCACTCACCCTCAGCCACAGCGGTCCAGCTTCTTACATTAGTTGACGAGCCAAGATGGACTCGTTCAGGATCAGCAGGCCTAGCGATTCATTGCACAGCAAGCACTGTCTCATGTCATCACTACCGTCGCCGCCACTACATCATACCACCACCATAACTCGACATTCAACCCGTATCAGGACGCGGGTCCGACCCAACTACGAACAGGTCACCACACCTTACACACACACCAAGTCGAAGAGAACGGTCCATTTACAGGCACATGGTACCTTGCAGCCCCAAGGAGCTCCCGCGTCTCAGGCAAGACGGGCCTTTGTTCTCGTTTCCTCTTCACCACCGACCCCTCCCTCCTTTCCATGACTATGACCCCCGGGGGGCTACGGCGATCGACCATTTCCACCTTCATCGACGACGACGGGGGGGGTCTTGCCCTCTTGATGACTGAACTACTGGTGTAAAGAGCCCAGTCCAGGTGGGCGTGAGCGGCGTGGGCTGCCCGTCCCTGTCGTTTTGCCCCACGCCATACGAATTACTCGAATAGACTTTGCATGTTGATGGCGTTGGCGTCGGAGCACACTCCGGGAAGAAAAATTATACTCCCAAAACAGAAAAAGGAAAAAACAAAAAGAGGCTCTCGAGGAAGAAATGTAGTTTGACAAGCTTACTGGTATAGGACAAGCTCAGCCAACAACCAACCTCCACAACCCACAAAACCCCATTGCAAAGCAACGTCGGCATTGTCCATTCACATCAACAAGCTCAGCGAAATAGATTAGCCTGTTCATGGGACAAGGACGGGGGAGTGTGGTTGCCGCCCCCTCCCCTGGCCCAGGCTCTCTGTGTGTGACGTCCAGGATCGTTCATCGGTCGGCAAAAAAGAAAACCATGAAAAAATCTAAAACATTGCTTCCGCGGCGAGGCGGTCTTGTTGTATCCTCCGAGCCAACCAACCATGATTTAACATCTCGATGCGCTCACCATCACGATTCACGGTTGGCATTCATGCTAGACTCGCATTGCCCCCCCTCTCACATTGACCCTCCTATGACAACATGTCGATGCCCGGTTTCCTTGTCGTTGGACGGTCCGTGTCACAACAATTACTTTAGAGCTGTCCGGCCAGAGGCGTTCATCCTGCCCTCGCTCCAACAACAGCCCACCCATGCTGGGACATTTGTCATGTGTTTTATTTTTTATTTTTATTTTTATTTTTTAAATTACTATTGCTGTTTTCCTTTTTACCATTTACTAGAGATAAAAATGCGGGTTTCGGTGCCTTTTGCTTGGGCTTGCACCCTCCCACCCTGCATTCTTTCCGTCATGGCTTCTCCCAGTTCCGGTGGAGGGGGGGGAGAAAATGGGCTTGCATCGAGATCACCACGCGCCCGTCCTCCGAAAGGTCTTCGGATTTCCAAGTTGAGACAGGCCCAGGACAAAAGAAAACAAGGAAACGGCATACTTCAATAATCTATCTTTCAAAGGATTTAGCGGTTGTTCTAACAATGAATAGCGTAAGCAGAACATATCAGGTTTTCTCTTTTTCCCATCTGGCAAAAATGTCCATGTTACACTCTCCCATCCTGGTGCTCCGATGGTCGGTGATGCAGGAGCCGTACCTAGTGTATTGGTTCACGACGCTTGCTGAGAATTGGAGGAATCATTCAGCGGTTGTCTTCCATCTCAAACTCATCAACGCGTAACTTTTTAAAGACGAAATAAGCCTTATGGCGAGCGCATTGCGACTTCGTTGACCTTTGTTGAATCATCGTCACGTGAAACTCCGCCCAAGGGAGCGAGCGATTACCGAACCCGTTTTGATCTTGACGAGCTCATCCCCGGCGGATCATCCTACGACGAATGTTAAGGCCGGCAAGGCTGCATCAGATCGCACGGTTTCCACACATGTCCATGTTCTAGTTCTCGACCCGTTATTATCCTCGAATACAACTGCGTGGGGAGTCAACAGGAACACCTCAAAATGACGATGCCAGGCAACAAGGATGAGAAGCAAGCGATGCCGTCCAGCCCTCAAGATCTAGCGACGGTATGTTGTCCGACTCGGATTCTTCTCGAAGATGAGCAAGTGCAATATTGCAGGAAGTTGACACGCAAGCTGCACAGGCATACCGTGAAATCACCAAGTAAATATACGGCCCCCCCTTTGACCCGAATTCATGAACCCAAATTTGTTCCCGGTCATCGTTCACCCTTGCTTTTTCTTCTTCTTCTTCTCCCCCCTCTCTAGGATGCGCCAAAATGTAATGGACGACGCTAACGGGAAGACGCAAGGGGTGAGCAGACGGCCACGCAACTCGAGGCCAACCTCACGAACCTCGAGTCCAAGCTCGACGCCATGCTGGCCGCGTTCGAGCAACAACAAGGCTCACCAGCACCACCGGCCCAGGGAGGAAGAACCGACGGAGGCAAGCCCGCGAGCTCAGAAAGCACCAATAGTGGTGGCAAAGGCACCCAAAGCTAAACCAGTCCCCTACACCTCAACAAGCAGAAATCCTAGAGAGCATGAATTCACAGAGCCTTGTTTGATACCAGCCCGTCTGGGCGTTTGACGAGCCCGGTGACGGAACGTATTTGTATATATCTGGAGTCACAAGAGTCGATACTTTGAAAATGATGATTAAGAAAATGCTACCGTCTTCTATAACCATGACGCCTCAAAGGGCAATGCAAGGGGTTACTTTTGTTTTACCGACTTCGCGCCACCATACAACAAGCAAGGACAAAGAACCAGAAATGCACATGTGTAAGGAGAAGCAATCTTGGAATGTATAAACCAAAAAATAATAGACGAAGTTTGTGATGGCAAACAAAAACGAAAGACGGCTTAAAGAGGCCTCCCATGTAACAAGAAAAACACCCTCTCGCACCTAAAGCAAAAACAGGCGGCGGGATAGGAGAAAAAGAAAAAAAAAAGGAAAGAAAAAAGTATCGATTGCGAATGCCAACACCACCCATCCATCACCGCCGGCACATCTTGCTCTCATGCTAAATGGACAGCCCATATACCTCTTGTCCAGCTGCGTCGCCTCCCCATATAGATGGCCCCTCTCTTTAACGCTTTTCTCTTCTTCTCTTCTTCTCTTCCCTTGCTCTCTCTGCTCTTCCTTGGCTCGAAAACAAAAATTATAGATCGTAGCCGCCATAATGACCAGTTTCCGCAAAACACCAGAACAATCACAAAATAAAATACAACAAGGAAGGCAATGCTTTGCTCCAGATCCTTCCAAACTTCAGATGCTCTTCCAAGTGGCCATCGGCGATCAGCGCGGCGGACGAGGCATCGCAACCCTTTGTTTAAACCGACATTCGAGAAACCTCACCGCAATGATAACAAAATAGCCGCTTTGTCATGCTACTTCTCGAGGAAAAATGAATAAATAAATAAAAGTGAGACAAAAAACGCCCTTGGTCGTAATCAGAATCCGCGCATCATGTTAAACATCTTTGGAGTACTCTCCACCGCTCTAGTTGGACAGTCTCCGGGTATCGGCCATTTCTCGACGTGTTCTTGATATCGCGTCTTGCCTTGCATCGTTTCCGATGTTCGTGCTCACTTCTCTAGCCTTGAGCGACTCTCGGGACGTGAAGGAGCGGCTCTCCATGGCTGGACGAAGCAGTCCGCTTTCCTCCCGGTGCAGCGACGAGTTTGCGTCCGCCTGCATGGCGAGCAGCTCACGCTCACGGTTCTTCTCGAGAAGCGGGCCGCCAAGAGTTGCACACTTGAGGATTGTCTGGATAAGCTGGTTCTGCTGGAGCGGCTTGGACAGATACTCGTCCATCTGCGCCTGAATGCACTTCTCCCGATGCCCCATCATTGCGTGAGCTGTCAAGGCAATGATGGGCGTACGATGTGAGCCCATGTTGCGTTCATATTCTCGGATCTTGCCGGTGGCCTCGAAGCCGCCCATGATAGGCATCTGAACATCCATTAGGATGACATCAAACTTCTTCTCCTTAACAGCCTCGACAGCCTCCCAACCGTTACTGGCGACGGTGACAACGTGGTGGTACTTTTCCAAGATTTTGACAGCCAGTCTCTGGTTCACAGTGTTGTCTTCGGCTAGCAGAATCTCAAACGATTTGGTGTTGTCTGCCAGAGTAGGCGTTGCTCGGTTCTCCAGCGCAGGAATCATGCCATTACCCAAGTCAATCAGTTTGCATGGTGTGGTCATGCATGAGGAAATGCCTAGGTCCAAGCATGACTTGAGACTGACGTGCACAACGGGGGCAAGTAGAACAATGGGGAGGTACTTGAAGTCGTCGACGGCACGGAGTCTTCGCGCCATCTCAATTGAATCGACGAGTATGGCATCATATGGCAGGGCGCCGCCAGACTTCAGTCTTGTCAGGGCGGAGCTCTTCTCCGAGTCGACCACAACGGGGTGCATGCCAATCTGTTCCAGCATGCCGCGGATCTCTATGCCGGAGCTGGACTGAGCCTTGTCGACAAAGAGGACTTGATGGCCGCGGTAGGGCTGCAGCTGCTTATGGAGGCTGTCCGTATCATCGGAAGCAAGCTTGACGCGGCAGGTAAAGTGGAATTGACTGCCCCGGCCAGCTTCACTGTTGACCCATAGGTCACCGCCCATGAGGTTGACCAGTCTCTTTGAGATGGACAGGCCAAGACCTGTGCCCCCAAATTTGCGGGTCATGGAGCCATCTGCCTGCTGGAATGTGTCAAAAATGACCTCCAGCTTATCCTTGGCAATGCCGATACCAGTGTCTTCGACGACAAACTCAATGGCATACTGGCCAGGTGTGGCTTCCTCGTTCTGCGAACTCTTCTTTATGATGAGGCTGACTTCACCATGCTCGGTAAACTTGATGGCGTTGCCCACAAGATTCAGAATAATCTGTCGAAGACGGAAGCTGTCACCTACAACATGGTCGGGGACGGAACTGTCGACCTTGTAGGTGAGGTCGAGGAACTTTTCGTTGGCCTTAACTGCCAGAGTCTTGAGCGCATTGAATACGGTTCCACGTAACGTATACGGGATCTCTTCAATGACCATCCTCCTGGCCTCAATCTTGGACAAATCCAGGATATCATCAATGATCGTCAGGAGGCTGTTGGCAAGGTTATTGACAATATTCAGCATTTCCCTCTGATATTGTGTCAAGTCGGTATCCAAGGTGAGCTGCGTCATGCCGATGATGCCGTTCATGGGCGTTCGGATCTCGTGGGACATGTTGGCGAGGAATTCAGATTTTGTCTTGTTGGCTAATTCGGCGGCTTCTCGGGCTTGCGTGTTGCGCTGAATACTGTCTCGGAGATTTGAAATCATTTGGTTGATTTTGCGCTTCAGCTCGTCCATTTCACCGGATGCCTCGACGTCGACGAGCTTGCTGAAGTCTCCGTCCGTTGCCAGGTTTGTGATATCGGAGAAGGCGCGCACTTGAGTGGTTAAATTGGCGGCCATGGTGTTGACACTCGTTGTAATTTCCTTCCATCGCCCGTTCAGTCCAGCAATGTCGGCTTGGGCACCCATCTTTCCGTCAACGCCGACATCCTTTGCGACTCTCTGGACTTCGTAGCAGAAGCTTGAGAGTCGACCAACCATGTTATTGATGGTTTCCTTCAGAACCTTGATTTCTCCGTTTGCTTCGACGTCGATGGTGCGGCTCATGTCGCCGTTGGCAATGCCTTGTGTCACAAGTGAGATGCTTCTGACCTGTGCTGTAAGATTGGAAGCCATGGTATTTACGTTTTCGGTGAGGTCTTTCCATTTGCCCTCAACGTTGGCGACTTGGGCCTGGCCACCCAGGGTTCCTTCGGTACCGACTTCGCGGGCAACCTTGCTGACTTCAAAGGCAAAGGTATTGAGACGGTCAACCATCTGATTAATCGTGTTTTTGAGCTCCAGGATTTCTCCCTGGACCTCGACGTTGATTTTCTTTCCTAAATCACCTCTGGCGACGGCGGTAGTGACCTTTGCGATTTCTCGCACCTGGGTGGTGAGGTTCATGGCCATACCGTTGACATTTTCGGTAAGATCACGCCATGTACCCTCGACATCGTGGACTGTGGCTTGGCCACCGAGTCGGCCTTCAGTACCGACCTCTCTAGCAATCTTTGTGACTTCGCGAGCAAACTGCGAAAGCTGGTCGACCATGGAGTTGATGGTGGACTTGAGTTCGAAGATTTCGCCTCGGCAATCGGCCTGAACCTTTTGGGTGAGGTCACCCTTGGCGACGGCCGTCGTGACCTTGATAATGTCACGTACTTGAGTCGTCAGGTTGTTGGCCATTGCATTGACGTTGACGGTCAGGTCGTTCCACATGCCCTTGACTCCTCCCACATCGGCCTGACCACCGAGTATACCTTCGGTGCCGACGTCTCTGGCCACGCGTGTAACCTCGGAGGCGAAGGTTCTGAGTTGGTCCACCATGGTGTTGATGGTTTGCTGGAGCTGGAGAATTTCCCCACGAGCGGGCCTTTCAATCTTCTTGGTCAAATCACCATGGGCGACGGCTGTGGTGACAGAGGCAATTTCTCGCACTATGGGGGGTTAGAATAGGTCGGCATGGGCCATGTACGGGTAAAGTTACTTGCCTTGATCAGTCAGATTCTGGGCCATGACGTTCACATTGTCGGTAAGTTCTTTCCAGGTTCCGTCAACGCCACCAATACGAGCCTGGCCGCCGAGTAAACCCTCGGTACCGACCTCACGGGCGACGCGCGAGACTTCTGAGGCAAAGATTTGAAGTTGGTCCATCATGGCGTTGATGGTGCGTTTGAATGTGGTAATTTCGGGGTCCATTTCGACGGTGTTCATGCGGACCTTCATAGTCAAGTTACCGCGTGCAACGGCGGTGATAATTTCACCAATCTCACGGAGAGCCTTTTGGAAGGCCTCGTTGGCTTTTTGATGCTTCCAAAGTTCTCGCTCAAGAGTGGCGACGCGTTCCTGCTCAAGGACCTCGAGAGCGCGCTCCTGAAGGTGCTTCTGCTCGAGGAGCTGAGCATTGACGCCAGCCAGCTCCTGGCGCTGGTTGTCAAGGAGTTTAGACTGGCCGTCGACGTGCTCGCGAAGACCCTCAAGCTGTTCCTTTGTAATATGGCCGCTGAGGCGAGAGCCATCCATCAAGCCGGGATTGGCTTGAAGCAGCTTTGCCTTGGCAGCACGGACGGCAGGAGAGACGGTGGGATCATCACCGAAAACAGGGTCATTAAGTTCGTTTGGGGTTTCGGGGAGTGAAGCAGGAGGCGCGGTGGCAGCCCTCCGCTCGAGCTGGGCGATTCTCATAGCGAGCTTTTGCAACTCAATCTCGAAATATTGCTTGGCGGGGGAATCATCTCCGGGAAGCTTGATCTTAGAGCCGAGGGAGACGGTGAGGGAGGATGCCGTCTTGGCATCGGCAGCGAGGGAGGCGACGACTTGGGCAGCCGCGGCGAGGACAGAGTCGTCAACCATGTCGCCGGGCGAGACTGCTAAGCCGCAGTCGGAAGCGAGACGCGGAGGTGCTTTTGAGCTGAGAATCGGGACGAAAATTTTCGAGGAGGGTCGATACGGCACGGGAGGGTTGGGACGATGTCAACGGGCAAGTGTCGTCAGTATGGGGGATCGGAGATGGGTAGTGTGGTCGAGAGCGACAGAGGTCAATGCAGACTTGGTAGTTGAGAGAAGGGGCGAGCCTGCAGTGCACAGAAAAAAAGACAACCCGAACAAAGGTGCGCAATGCACTCTCAGCACGATCGCATCCTTTGGTTGGCGAGAAGACCAAAAGGAGGGTTAAGTCGGGAGGTGACGGGTGGCCTGGAGTCGGGGTCGATGGAAAAGGAAGTGCGCGCGATTGGGCGGAGAAGAAGAGGGAGGGAATGAGGAGGTGCTGGCTCCCGTCGGTGCTCGCTCAGTAGTGGCGGGCGCGGTTGGGCAAGCAGCGAGCAAAGGAGCAGGGCTCTGGCGGCGGGCAAGGCCAAAGGAAGGAACGAGGAAGAGGCGATGGCGACTGAAGCCCTGAGATGCCGTTGAACCTTTGTAGGAATGGTGAAGTAGAATGACGGTGGATGGCGAAAGGCGAGGGGAAGGGAAGAAAAGAGGCTGGCTGAACGAATCACGGTTGTAGGCAAGTCAGGTAGCGGTCGCGAGGCCTGGGTTGGAACTGAGGGGAGCCACGTTGTGGAAGGCCTGGGGCGTTCAGTGGACAAGACAGAGCCTGTAGGGAACTTGGACAGTGGTTGAGTGGATGGGCAGGCTGGCACCCTGCTGGTGTTAGGAACAGGCAAGGCGGGCGGCGAGTGCGGTGGATGGCACTGTGCGAAGAAGATTTGTCTACCGTGCGAGATGAGGTTGATTGCAGTGCCTCCTACCCTAAACAGATGGTCCGGTCTTGGTACCTTAATAATACAGTAGCACTGCCTAGTAGTATACTGGAGTGTGTTATTCAAGTTGTAGGATCTGGGGTCTTGCCAAATAAGCGAGTCATTAATTCCTAGAATTTTAACCATTTTCTTCAATGGCGGCGAGTAAAGAACAGATGGTCGGTCGCTGGCGCTGGTTGATGGCTTTTTTTAAGCTGGTAGCGCGGGACATTACCGCCAAAGGAACCGATGCGCAGGCACTGTAGGTTCGCAGCAACGGACTACAGATCTTGCGGACACGTTGACGAATTCCGGGATCGGGGAGAAACTTCGCTTGGATAGAAGGCAGAGATGCACGGAAAGACACCCGCTTGACATGTATTGTCGCGGTGCCGAGCGGGCCATCTCGGCAGATGCGCCGCTATCAAAGGATCAAGTATGCACAGAACACCAATACTTGACATGAATACCCAGCATGTCTGGCAGTAACAGAGAGAGCAACACACCTTATCCAAGAAGGCATGATAATACTGCACTCACTCAATTTCCCTAGAGTGGTGGCTGGTGGTGCCCGTTACTCTTCCCAGGTACTCCGTCGAATACGACAACTGAATCGATCGACTGCCGCTAAGAAAAAGGGCACGCACAACTTGACTGGCCCGTGGGAAGGCGGGTGGATCATCTGAGCCAACCAGACGACGGGGGCTGGCGGGCGGGCACAGTTGCTTGCATTCCTGCGCACTGTGAGGCGATGGCACCAGATTTCGGGACGAGGCCCAGGCACCCACCGCCATCACCGCCAGATCAGTTGATGGGCAGCAAGTTAACTATGGTTAATAACTTCCAGACCTCCAACGGGTCGGCGCCGGGTGCCATCTGCAAGTTAGTATCACGCTATTCCAAAAGATGATCCGGATGAGTTTGTCCTCTTTGAATTTAAGCTTTGAGAAACGGGCGCGCCGGTGCTAGACGAGCGTACAAAACGCCCGCCATAGGGGAGGTGGCGGGGAGCGAAAGGCGCCACCCAGAAAAAACGTTGGAAAGGGGCGCAAGGGTACCTTTTAGTAGGGACGGGACCCAGTCCCTACCAAAGTGCTTACAGGGACAAGGACAAGGAGCAGGACAACGCGCGAGTCTGGACTGCGCAGAGTCGAGGCCAGTCCAGAGACAAGGCAAGATATTGATATGAGAAAAAGAAAATAAAAAGGTGACAGAAATCTATACTGTCTCACCGTGAAACATCGATGCCCTTTTTTTCTTTCTGCTCTTTTGTTTTTTCCGATGAACACCTGCTAACTTAACTAGTGCCGACACGCGACTATTGGTCGAAAGCGCACAGCGCCCGTTGCATCCCATACTGCGGAAAAGAAGAAAAAAATGGCAGACAGAAAAGGGAGAGCAAAGTCAACAAGCTGGGTTTTTAGTCCGGGCCTGTCCCGAATAGACAGTAGGGTAAGGAAGATACCAGCCCAGACCGGTTCGCATCTAGCACCCATGCCACCCCAAGCAGGACGCTACGAAGTGGCAAGTACCACTGCCCGCCCCAAGCGCAGGCGTCCCAACCGAGGGCCGCTGGCGCACAGTGTACAAGCAATAAGTGGAGGAGGATGGGAAGAGGGCAAGGACTTAAGACGACCCCGGATTTTCCTGTCTTTGGTTTCTTTCCTCTTGCATTTACCTCTGCAATATTTTTCTCTCCTTCGTTTTTTTCCAACATCACGGTCCCTTGCTTGCCAGCCCACATCATCATCAGCCAAGTTGTGGGGTTTGGACCCCCAAAATCCTTTGCCCGACCCAAAAGGACCCGCTGCTCTACGTCACCGGATGGTTAGGTAAGGCCCTTGCACTGCTTTTCGAGTCAACCGAGGTGGACCAGTCCAACTCTGCCGGTCCTCAATTAATTGGCCATGTTCATTTGTGGCTTAATAATTGCTCAGGGAACGATGGCCGAGTAATCAATCGAAAACCAAGCCAAAAAGGACGGTACAAAGGGCGAAAAGAAAGAGCACACTGCGTGCCGACATCCAAAGCAAGCCAAGTCCCCAAACAGCAAAAGTCCACCATTGCGAATATGCCGAACCAAGACAACCATAGGCCAACAGTAATCAGGTCTCGGCTCTGCAAGTCAGGATGATGAAGTAGTTTTGACACGGACTACATACTCTCCGAGAGGGCATCATCATGGCGCGCGTTCCTCGGTAAGCGCAGACCTCATTCGATCGGGCACACATCCGAAGACAAGCGCCGCAAATTCCCAAGTTAGACCACTGCCATCAGATACCAGAATCCACACCTAATTGCTCAGTACACTCAGACGAATGACTCGGCTGTCTGAATGTTGGAGTCACGGGCGAAACCGACGTTTGAGCCAAGCCTGTCAACACCCTACAAATGCAGTCCAACAATCAGCATCAAAACGTGCATTGAACTCGCCAGATTTCACAGCCAGCCCGCTTCACATACGAGGAAAGGCTCGGGGGTACCGAGGAGCAGTGGTGAGACAAGTCCATCAGCTACAAAATACCCGTCCAATACCACATTCGACACGGGAATGGTCCCTTCCAATGCCTGCCATACTCAGCATTTCCTCGTTGCTAGGTTTTGCCATTTCTGACGAGAACCGCTTCTGGATTAGTGGTCAGGGACGGCTCTGTAGATCCAATCTCCTCCTTTCCAGGCGGCGCCCATCGGGAGCAGTATACACGTCACGGCAGATCCGGGGGCGTAAAATACCACAGGGTCCCTTTAATCTCCAGCGAAAATTGAAATGCCATATTCGCTTATTGGTACACACTTGGCAGCTGCGGAGAGGCGCAGTTCGCACCACGGTGCCACGCCGTTCTGTTAATAATCTACCTGCGGATGTTGCCGTTGGAGGTGACCCCCGATAAGATGGAAACTCCCATTGCAATCCACTGCCCGGACCCTGAGTTATCAGTAATCACAATCCATTCTCTTCTTGGGAATATAAGCGCGGCTGCTGGTTGCCCCTCTCCTGCACGGTCCCTCTCGCGAGCAGTTTATCGAGATTATTACCTGCCCAGCCCAACGGCGCCGCTGGACCGCAGCCGATACCGCGTGCTGTCAAACCCACCCAGGGACGTCAAAGGCGTCCCGGCTGGCCCATCAGTGGTATGCATCTCCTGAAACATGGGCAGAGGCCATGGCGTTCGTGCCGGGTCCCCATGCTCGATGCAAGATCTAATCGCCAATCACTCTTCGTTGCTATTTCGTGCTCCTCCTCGTCCCGTAGGCAGCCTCTGCTCGCCTCAACGCGGCAAGCTTGCCCTGCTCTTCGTCCTCCGAGCCGCTGCTGTCCCCCGGGGCCTGCCACCCCGGGCTCGCGCAGCCGCAGCGGATCGCGGGGCCGCACCAGCTTCACCCTGGCGGCGCCGCTCTCCTCCACGGCGACGGCGTCTCCCACCTCCAGCCCGTGCGCCAGCCACCTGCCGTTCTTGGCGGTGTTGAGGTGACAAGCGCAGATACCTGTCGCCCGCGCGGGCGCGGTTCCACGCCTCGAAGCCGACAAAGCATAGCACAGCACCCCTGACGCGTGACTCCCAGTCGACGGGCGGCAGGCAACACGCCTCGTGCAGGATGCCGGCGGTGGCCAGCACGCGTAGGTAGCGCTCCATGTGCGGCCGCAGGTCCTCGTGCGAGCGCAAGCCCTTGAAGCCCGGCCGCTGCCTCAGCGCCTCGACGAAGCGCATCGGCGGCAGCGCGTCGGACAGGAGCTGCCCGTACGGCAGCCACTCCGCGTGCCTCTCCTTGTCCGTGAGTAGGTCTTCCGGGAGCCCACTCGGCACAGGAGACTTTGGGGATGAGGAGGAGGAGCTCCTTGTCTTGTTCGAGCCAGCTCTGGTAGACTCTTTTGAACCATTGATCGTGCCGAGCATTGACGGCTGGGGTGATGTGGAAGTGCTGGCGCAGGAGCGACTGCAGTGATGCGATGATGTCATCCAGTGCAAGGCCTACTCGATTTTGGTTTCGAAGAAATGTTGTTTGATGGACATTGTCCTCGAAAGTGATGCTCTGGTGCCTGAGCTTTGTTGTGTAAGTGACCAGGCTGACTGGTGACTTCACAGCGAGCAGGACGGACAGCCTTCTCTAGTTAGAGTGGCTGAGCCGTTGCAACTAGAGATACTAGTATATTGCAGAAATGATTTTTAAATGGCAAATTCAGCCCGACCATTTCAATGCCTAATGAAATTACACGAGCCGTGAAGTTTCTAGTCTGCCGCAAGATGCTAACTAATGAATAATAAGCCCGCTCAATAAACCTGTGTGACTGGCAGCCTCGGGGACCCCTACCTGTCCTGTCACTGTTTGTTACAGGTATCCACGTCATCTATTTTTTGGCGCCGCGCCGCCGATCCCCGACAACTCTCTCTCTGCTCCCCTTTTGTCTCGAACCAATTTCTTACGCTTCCGCGTTTCATCCAAGGAAACACGATTTGTACATGACAACAACCAGTCAACAAAAACGCAGTCTTAATCCTACATTTTATTGGATACGTTTCGTTTCGTTCGGATTCAAATTGCTCCAACGGATCCCCCTTGCCGCGACCCTTGCTGCGCCTCATCTGCCCGAGGCCCCCGAGGTATCCGACGACGGCGCGCGTCTCCTACTGACGACTCTGCCCCAACGCTCGATCGACCGTACGAACCGAAACTGAACTGCTATATGACCGTCCGTCCGTGATGGCGAGGTAGAAAGACACGCGCTCTCAATATCCCACACGACAACGTCCTAGCCACTACCACCCGCGAGCTCCCCTTTGGCCCCCGTCGCAACCGACACGAGACCCTCCCATCGACACCGCCAGCTTCAACACACACACAGCTCTACACGATGCCGCGCAGTCCGTTGACGCATATGCGCCCGTCCTCCACCTCCACCTCGCCTTCCCCCTCGCCCCCGCTCACATCCCCTCGCTGGTCCTCCTCATCGCGCCTCTCGCCTTCGCGCCAGCACCGGCTCTCCCGCGGCCGCAACCGCCGTGCCAGCACCGCCGCCTCCGGCTCCGTCCCCTCCCCGTCCGCCCCCACCCCGTCCTCCCTCCTCTCGCAGGCCGCCTCCCTCGCGCGCCACGCGCTCGACCTCGGCCTCCGCGTGCTCGCCTGGTACCTGCGCCTGCCACTGCTTCCGCGGCTCCTGCTCGCCCTCGCCGCCCTCGCCGTCGGCCTCCTCGCCCTCGCCGCCCTCGTCTACTCGCACGCGCTCTTCGCCTGGCTCGGCGGGCCCGTCGCCGACCGCTGGCGCCGCATGCCCGCCGGCTGGCTCGTCAACTTCGCCCTCGTCTTCGTCACCTCCTTCCCGCCCGTCGTCGGCTACGCCACCGCCACCACCATCGCCGGCTTCATCTGGGGCTTCCCCGGCGGCTGGCCGGTCGCTGCTGCTGCTGCGACTACGGGCAGCCTCGCCGCGTTCGTCGCCAGCCGTACGGTGCTCGGCGGGTTCGTCGGCAGGCTGGTCGGCCGCGACCCGCGCTTCCTCGCCCTCGCGCAGGTCATGCGCAAGGAGGGCCTGCTGTATCTTACTGCCGTGCGCTTCTGCCCGCTGCCGTTTAGCCTCAGCAACGGCTTCCTCGCCACCATCCCGAGCATCACGCCCGCCGCCTTCACCATTTCCACCGCGCTGTCGAGGTCAGTTGCGCCCCCCGCCTTTCCCCTACACTTTCCCTTGCTGACCCTGCTACGCTCACAGCGTTAAACTGCTCGTCCACGTATTCATCGGCAGCCGCCTCGCCATCCTCTTCGAAAAGGGCGACGAAATGTCCACCCGCGACAAGGTCATCAACTGGACCGCCATGGGTCTCAGCGGTGTCGTCGGCCTCGCCGTCGGCTACGTCATCTACCGCCGCACCATGGAGCGCGCCGCCGAGATCGCCCGCGAGCAGACCGAAGGTGCTGCTGGAACGGACGACGAGGATGCCGCCGAGCGGGGGTACGCCGCCGGCGGCTACGTCGACTCCGAGACCGCCCTGCTCGATCCCGAGGACGCCGCCGCCATCATGTCCGACGACGACCTCTCCCTCTGGGAGACCAACGGCGCGACCTACTCGGACGAGGAGAGCGGCGGCAGCGGCAGCGACGGTGCTCGGCCCAAGTCCAACGGCCTCAAGCTGCACTAGCACCGACAGCCCTACAAAGACCAGAGAGGAAGCAAAAGAGTCACCGTGGGCGCCTTGGCAATCGTGCCACGTATTCAACTGCATAGATGTTAAACATGGGTTTGGCGTTTTGTTTTATGAGCCATGAGAAATCCGCTACTGTTAATAGAAGACACATAGACACTTTTTCAGGATTTAATTCAACAATCCAACTACAGCGTCTCTGACCCCAGCCTCAGGACGGTATGGTCAAGTTCACAATGCTGTTATTGAAGAATAAAAAAGCTAGTCAGCTCGCGCTGCACACAAACTCGGTAGTAGCACACCAGCAAAAAAGATGTCAATCGTTGTAGTCGTAACAAAAAGCCCAAACGCCGACGCTCATGAAAAAGATGAAAAGAAAAGTACACGCAGAAGACGGTTGTGCGCCCAATGAGACTCGTGATAAATAGGGATGTAGTCAAGAACGACGCTGGAATTGATTCATAAATTGCAGAGCCTGGTCCATGGGATATCCGATAAAGACCGGTCCTGTAAAGATCATTTGTGGCTGATCAGACTTGCCTCTGACGGCGTCTGGTGCCACAAAAACTGGCTGCTGTTGCTGCGTACTATGTACGGGCGACATACGGGCCGTGTTGTCACGGAAGGGTGTGAAGGGCGGAGGTCCTTGCAGAGCAGGTCCGTCCTTTGGCGGAGGCTTGGGAGTTTCACCATCACGACCTCCGCCGAAAGCAAGCTTGTGGTCAAATGGACACTTCTTCGGTCCACCCGAGGGTATGGCTGGAGGATGGTGCGGTGTCGGCATTTTTAGCGGAGCAGCTGGCGGCGACAAGAGGTTCAGATCACGATCATCCGCCTCGTAGACGGGGACTGATATACCCCATGGACGGCTTGGGGATTCACCGACTCGAACCTCCTTGAGGGGCCGGTCAAAATGGCTCTGGCGGTCTTGGTCATCGTCGGGTAGAGCATCGGGGTTATCCGAGTGTGTAGAAGCGTTGACGCCGTTTGCCCAGCTCTCTACTCGACGGTTGGAAGCCTCGTCCGTGTCACTGGCACCTGGATGGGGGCCGCCATCCTCGGGAAGCATGGGCTGATGCAGCTGTCCCAGATCCTCAATCATGCTTGCGATGTTGCCGTACTTGGAATCAAGCTTGCGAACTTCTTGCTCGTTTCGGCCATACCTTCTCAGGCAGACCTCGTGGCTGCGGGGAAGCTCATGCTTGTGCATTTCAACGTAGCGAGCTACCTCCTCCGGACTATGTTTGTCGAGGAACCGAATGGGGCATTTGCTTGGGGCAGAGGTCCCATTGCCGGTAGCAGCATGGGAAGATTCTGTCCCGTCGGCTAAAGCAGCACATATCGGGTCCGAGGGATCGTAGTGGCTGGTGCCAATATTGTGAGCTGACTGGCTACCATTCGTATTCTCAACCGGCTTCTGAAAAGGACACTGCAAGGCGCTCCTTTTGCCTTGGACAGTGAAGTCCTGCTCTAGCGCTGTTGACATCGAGGAGACGTCGTCGTTTGAGTCGTGTGAAAATGTGCCCTTGCTAGAAACAGTGGTCTTGCTTGCATCCCCGAGAGATGCGGCAAGTCGACTGGCCGCGCGGCGTCCGTCGCGGATTACAAGAGCGAGATGATGTTGTGAGGGTTGTGTCCGCTGAGGCAGCGGTACCGGTGAGTGGTTATCAACGGAGGTATGCGGAGGAAGCTGCAGTTTAGACAGCGTATCGGCTATCTCTGGCGCGGCAGGAGCATATTTATCAGCAAGGTACTGAAACTGCGACGGCCAGTTAGCAATCGAGGTCGTGAAAAGCGAGCTGGTAGCAGGGAGCAGGCAAACGGTATTGTTTGTGGACAATCAGACGTTAAATAAATGTCAGTCCTACGCACAGGCTGATTCAAGGCTTGTGCTCATGATCTAGAGCTAAGATAACTCATCATTTTGTCCAGGACGCTTGTCCATGTTGGCGGAAGCAGAAGTTGTTGCTTCTTTCCTTTGTACGTAGTGTGGATAAGGGGCGATCGGCGATGCAAGACACAGAAACGCCTGGTTCGTGCAAAAATAAATAAAATAAAACACACCTGTTCATGAGCGAAGCGCAGTTTGTGCTCCAAAACTGTTTTGCGATCGGCCAGAGTCTGGACCTCGTCGGCCAGCGCGTTGAACGACTCCGCTAGGGTCTGCGACAGCTCGACGTATGCCATGGGCTGCGGTTGCATATCGGCAGCCACAGCTCAGGACTCAGGGAGCGAAATGGGAGATGCACAGGCGGCACGTGCAGTGGTGAGGATGCCGGCGGTGATGGTGATGATGTCTGGTCAGAAGAGTGAGGTCGACTGCGGGCTAGCTGCTGTAGTGTGGGCAAATGCAGCTTGGGTAGGGTGAAGCGTGGCGGCATCAACCTGATTCGTCAGCAGGACAGACATCGGAGATCGGGATAGCTCCGCGACAACCAGCCATGAATAAGGGTGTGGAAAGCTGGGATTCATGGTTGGAATGGACCAATATCCAAAACCTTGAAAACCCGAAAGCTCTTCAGAATAGAGAAAGTAGAAGAGTGAATGAAAAGAAATTGATAAAAATAGCACGCGACGCGGCACAAAGAAAATTTATGCAGTGGTTGCTGGGGCCAATTTCTGCCACTGTTCAGCGCCTTGCAGGCGGTGAGTGGGGTGTTTATAGCTACCCGAGGAGTACACAAGCTGGAGACTGAGGCGGGGGACGAGCCTCACTCACCTTGCATGGTGCATGGTGCATGGTGCATGCTCTGATCAATCCAATATCCGGATTGAATGTCCAGCTCGTACTGATTATTCTTGACTTCTCAATATGGGATCAACTCTTTCAAATATCGGCCATCTTTGGCGCGGCACTTAGCTGGGTAGGAACCCTGGCTATCTGGAAGTAGAGAACGACGTATAAAGGCCACAAGAATTAACATGAAACTTCTATGAAGAAGGCAATGCATAAAAATATAAACAAATTCATCGATTTACATAGCTACCTACGCCACCTCTTGTTCGACAAGTGCGGCATGCTGTGTACGGGTTCCTGAATCTCACTATTCACCCGCGGCAGCCACATCGTGACGGCATGTACATATGTGTGTGGTGAATCTAATGTGAGTAATCAGTCTTCTAATAATCTGAATTGCATGTCAACACCTTCCGCTCCCGTGAATTAAGCCTCTCTGGCCCCCAACGTCCCTCTCTGCTGCCAGCGACTCAGCTTACACTCACCTCCCACCCCACCACCACAGCACTCACCAAACAATTGTCGATACGTAATGCCAGGCCAATCTCCCTCTGTTAATACGTAAAACGCGGGTGGCCTCGGCCCACATACTGATGCCACCACGACCCCGATTCCTTCAATTGCCTATCAGGCTGATGGACTTTTACTAGGTCTACACTTTCTAAACTGTCGTCACGTAACTCGGCCGGCTGGGCTATCCGAAGGTCGACCTGGCGGGGCTCCGGCTCCGACAGTGTCTACCCCAACCCCCCACCATCCCACGATTGCCATGTCTCGTCCCTCACCACAACGGCCCTTTCCTTACTCTACGACAACTCGCTGCACTGCATGAGAACCTGTCCCGCGCATCACTGCGACGACATCAGTCCCGGAATCTCCTACCGCATTTCGATCCGCACCAGCCTACTGCCCGCAATGGCCGCCGCCGTCCCCGCCAAGCTGCCCATCCTGTCGGCGAAGCTGCTCAGCAGTCGCGCTTTCAACGTGCCCGGCAAGCTGATCCAGACCGAGCTCTGGTTCGAGGTGCCCCTCGACTACGCCAAGCCGGCCAACGGCACCATCAAGCTCTTTGGCCGCCTCGCCACCAGACGCGAGTCGCCGCTCGTCGCGCCCGATCAGCCGCCCACGCCGAAGCCGTACATCGTCTACCTCCAGGGCGGGCCCGGCTTCGGCTGCTCGCCGCCCAACTCGGCGCCCATGACGGAGCACCTCATCAACCGCGGCTACCAGGTGCTATACCTCGACCACCGCGGCGTCGGCCTGAGCACGCCCGTCTCGCTCGACATGCTGCGCAAGGTGGCGCCAGACGCTGAGGGGCAGGCTGGCTATCTCCGGCTGATGCGCCAGGACAACACGGTCCGCGATCTCGAGGCCGTCCGCCTGTGCCTGACTGCGGGCCTCGAAGGCGAAAAGGCCAAGTGGTCTATTATTGGACAGTCCTACGGCGGCTTCGTCAGCCTGTCATACCTCTCCATGCACCCTGAGGGTCTGCGGGAGGCCTACCTTACTGGTGGCCTGGCCCCGGTTGGCCGCTCCATCGACGAGATTTACAAGACGACGTTTGCGCACACAGCCGCGCGTAACAAGGCATACTATGAAAAATTCCCCGAGGATGTGGAGCGTGTCAAGAAGATTGCAGCCCACATCGAGAGTAAGGGTGGTGTTGCGCTACCTGGTGGCGGTACTTTGACCGTGGCTCGCCTCATGACCATCGGCATCTCATTCGGTGTGCACGATGGCTTCGACTCTGTCCACAATGCTATTCTGGCTCTGGATGCCTCTCTGGAGAGCTTTGGCTTCTTCTCGCGCTCCTCGTTGACTACCATTGAGAACTGGAGCGGCTTTGACAACAACATCATCTACGCCATCCTTCACGAGGCCATCTACTGCGACGGCCCCGGCTCTGCGTCCAACTGGTCCGCTCAGCGCGTCGGTGAGTCGGCTGAGAGCTTCTCGTGGCTTCGTCCTGGCGCCAAGGTCGCCCATAGCGCCGAGCCTCTCTTCTTCTCCGGTGAGATGATCTTCCGCGACCACTTTGAGACGTACTCGGAGCTGGCGCCGCTGCGCGAGGCCGCCGAGAAGCTGGCGAGCGCCGACGACTGGCCCGCGCTTTACGACCAGGACCAACTGCGCAAGAATGAGGTGCCCCTGTACGCCGTTTCATACGTTGACGACATGTTTGTCGACTATGGCTATGCTACTGCTACGGCCCATCTGGTCAAGGGCGCCAAGTTCTTTGCCACCAACGCTCTGTATCATAACGGTATCCGGGCAGGTGCTGAAGAGGTGTTCAAGCAGCTGTTTAGCCTGCGTGATGACACCATTGATTGAGGAAGGATGTTTATACCAAGCAGCAGTAGAGGAATTTATAAGGCTGAGGGTGTATGGTGGGCACCGCGATTGCAAGAAATAAAGTACATACATATTGAAAGACTGTACATTTCTCTTTTGCCATTGCAAGAAGTTTAGTACATACATATTGGAAGACTATACACTTTCCTTTTTTTTTTTTTTTTTTTTAAAAAAAAAGAAAAAGTAAATTGAAACCTACGTAATGCCTAAGCTTTTCCAATAATTAAGTTTGGTTCAGTCCTGGTGACACTCTGGGGCCACCCGCAGCAGCGCTCCACTGTTGAAAGCGTGCAACGAGAGCGTCTTGCCTAACCTTCGACCTCCCACCATCACCAACCGCGGACACGAGCGTCAGCCATGGCGCCGATCGACAACAAGGTTGACCACGATGTCGTCGAGCGTACGCCAAATCACCCTCTCTCATTCCTTCCTTCCGATCGCTGACCCCTCCCCGCAGAGCAGCTCAAGGACATCATCCAAGACCTGTACCAGATCATGGTGCAGGTGTCCACGTACGACTCCATGGGCCGTCCCAGCAAAGACGTCCTGTCCAACGAGATGTAACTTTCCCCCGTCTTCCAATCGCACACACGTGTACAACTCCTAACTCGTGACTGAATTTTTTTTTTCAATTTTAGAAAAACCCTCTCCCGCTCGCTCAACACGCTGCACACGACCGCCGCGCCGCCGCACGTCCTGCCCTCAGTGCCGCCCGAGCTACTCGAGTACGTCGAGAACGGGCGCAACCCGGACATTTACACGCGCGAGTTCGTCGAGCTCGTGCGCCGCGGCAACCAGCTGATGGCCGGCAAGATGCGCGGCTTCGGCGCGTTCCGCGACGTCCTCGCGCACAACGTCGCCGCCGCCATGCCCGAGCTGCGCGACGATGTGGCCCGCGTCGTCGAGGCTACGAGTGGTGGTGAGATGGGCGCGACCGGGATCCCTCCTCATGTGGCCGCTGCGGTCAACGGCACGGCGGCGGCAGCAGCCAACGCGACGCAGCAGACCGGCCGGGGGGGCAGCAGCAACGACGCAACAGGTGAGCGGGCGGCGACGGCGACGGCGGATGGTGCCCGGACGACTGCGGGCTAGCGACCCAAGCGACGTGGCGGCAAGACCGGACGTAGACGGGGGCCGAGGAGGCTAAGCGCGAGGAGATAGATACTCTGGGCTGATGGCGAGGCTGGGATCGGGATTGAGCTGGGCTGATTTTACTTGTTTTTCTTGAAACGGCGTTTTGTTAGAGGTAATACCCCCGCAGCACCTTTATAGCACAAAGGCCCAGCAGAATTGAAGGGGCGAGAACCATGACACTATAGACGATGCTTGGCGCATGCACTGTCATGAGACGTATGATAATTCAAGAAGACGTTTGCATTGATGTGAACGGGAAATGTATTCCCCTCTCAATCTCTCTATCGAAAAGACAATTTCTTTTTTGCTCGAATGAAAAGGTGTAACGGTCATTTATTTTGTTTTGACTGTCGACAAAAGCACCCTCAAAACGCCGGACAATGATGGTTTTTTATTCGGTCATGAACCGTCTCTTTCCTGGCTCCTCCCGTCTGCCCCCCCATGCGAGCCACAACGATATAGAAACAGAAGAAAAGAAATGGGTAAAATGAGGAAGAAGCATTAAAACAGGCAAGAGGTTAAAATGTCACACAGAATAAGGAAGAAAAAGGAGGAAATTTCCCACACCTCAGAGACTCATCGTCATCTTGCTTTATTCGGCGTCCACTTCTCGTTTTGTGTCAGCGGCCACCAAATATATTTCATCGACAGATAGACAAACGCAGCCGCTGCAAGGCCGGCGGCGACAAGCTGCGGCGGCAGCAACACCAGCGCGGCAACAACCATGATGCCATAGGTCCGAATCTTTTCAACCGTGTCCTCGTTGCCACGACGGTGTCCTCGGGGCTGGGTGCCCGCAAACTTGTCTTGGCCCTCTCGTCGCCCGCGCCAATGTTCGTTGTGCGCGTGCTGTGGCTCTTTGTCGTACAAGGAATCATCGTCACCATCTTCTTCTCTCCGCTGCTCGTCATCATCGTCGTCGTCGTCGCTATAGTCACCGTCGGCCGCCGTTTGTCAAAAGGGAAAGCCGCCGCCAGCACCGCCGGGGAAGCCCTGTGGACGACCACCGCCACTGCTGAAGTTGAAGGTAGCGCCGCCGGGGAAGCCGCCAGCACCGCCGGGGAAGCCTCGAGCGCCGCCGGGGAAGCCGCCCCCATGGAAGCCACCCTGCTGGCCCATCATGCTGAACAGAATCTCAGGGTCGATACCCATGCCACCACCACCCATGCCCCCTCCAAACATATCGGAGGGATCAAGGAGATCATCGCCATTGTCATAGCTTGCTCGCTTCCTGTAAAATAATTAGCTTACGGTTCGAGATGGCATCGTAGTGTACGTTTACTCACTGAGTGTCGCTTAGAGTCTCGTAAGCTTCCTGCATGTCCTTGAACTTGGCCTCGGCCTCCTCATCGCCAGGGTTCTTGTCAGGGTGTAGCTTAACAGCCATCTTGCGATAGGCTTTCTTGATCTCATCAGGGTTGGCGTCTTTCTCAAGGCCCATAATCTTGTAGTAGTCCTTGCGCTGACTCTTCTTGAGCTCAAGTTCGGCTTTGCGAACTTCCTTGGGAATGGTACGATCCTCGGGGTCGTCTTGCTGAAGTGCCTTCCACTCCTTGACAGCATCTTCCCACTTGCCGGACAAGCCTAGGGCATTGGCCTTGGTCTTCCGGGCTTTAAAATAGGTGTTATCGAGGGAGAATGCGCGGTCAGCATCCTGGATGGCTTCATCGTACTGCTTCAGCTTGATGCGGCACTGCGCACGGTTTTGGAGCAACTTGGCATTGATCCCGCGATTCGAAGGATCCACCTCAAGGGCCTCGGAATACTTGGCGATGGCGTTCTCAAGACGACCAGCCTTGAACTCGACATTGCCCTCTTCCTTCATACGATCCAGCTTCTGAACAACGCGCAGCCACTTAATGGCGTCTTTGAAGTCGGGATCACAGCTAACAGCGGCACGGAAAGATTGTATAGCCTTCTCGTTCTCGCCCTGGTAGTAAAGAACGCGGCCTCGGAGCACCAGTGCCTCTGGGTCTTGGTTGTTCTGTCGCAGCAGCGACATGACGATATTCTGCGCCTCACCGAGGGAGTTTTCACGGCCCATCTTGAGGTGTGCCTCGCCGCGCATGAGCTGCCACTTGCGCGGCTTGCTGACGTTGGGTCCGAGTCCACGCTCTGCCTGATCCAGAGCATGTAGAACCATGGACATGGCGGGGCCACGCTCCATAGACTCCTTGGCGGAGCTGATGTGGTGCAGCATCTCCTTGGCGGGAGCAGTATCCTTGGCCGAAGGGGCGGGTTCAATTCTACCAAATGTGATCATGGCCTCTTCAGGACGACCAAGGCCGGTGAAAATTCGAGCAAGGCGGAGGAGGACTTTAGGGTTCTGCGGATCCAAGTCGGCAGCGCGGGAGCAGTCGTCCAGGGCGGCGAGATATTGCCCGTTGGACATGTAGGCGGCAGCACGGTTGCTGAGAAAGGTTGCCGAATCGGGTACGAGGATAACGGCTAATGAGGGATTAGAAGATGTGGCAAACTAGATAGCTTGTAGGATCACGAGGGAAGCTTACCTCTGCTATACTGCTCAATGGCCTGGGCATAGCTCTTCTCCTTGAAAAATTTGTTGCCGAGCGCCTTACAAGTCTCAGCCTCTTCTAGAGGTGAGGGACTGGGACTGGAAGGGCTGGACTTGTGCGGGGGGGGAGCAGGAGGTCCATCTGAACCGTTTCCATTCTGGATGGGCACAGAGAAGTTTGTCTGGGCGGAAGGGTTCGGTGGGGGAGTCGAGGGGCCATTCAAGGGCTCGCGGTCAATATCCATGGCACTCATGGCGGTGTATGAACGGGCAGAGAAGCGCTTACGCTCCTCAGGAGGAAGATTGAGAGGATGGGTATCGGGGTCGAGTTTAGTGCGTCGCGAAGAGGCGCTCAAGTCCGAGGCCTGCCTCGAATGGCGATGGTTGCGCGACGACGGCTTTGCTTCGCGGGCCGAAGCCGAATGCTCTGATCGGGATGACTTTTTGGGAGAGCGCGCAGTCGGCTTTGTGGGTGAAGGGAGTTCTGGACTGGACCGGTAGGAGGCTTGAAGGTCTTCCAAGCTTGGGGAGGAGGAATGCTTGTTGGACGCCGGTTTCTTACTGTTTCCAAAGAGCTTCTTCATTTGGGGCCGGTTCGGTTATGGCGGGCAAGGCGGCGTGGGCGTACAGGCGCGTCCCGTTATAGCGATATATCGGATAGTAGACTTTTTCGTCGTGGGAAGGGCATCCAGAGGGGAGTGGGCAGGCAAGTTTCGTGGCGGGCGGTGGTCGCTGGAGCTGGCGCACAGTTTTTTGCGCTTTGGAAATTGGCGGGAAACCAGTGTGTGTGGGTTGTCAACGAGTCGCGCACCAAAAGAAGGCACCTAAAGTTGGTAGCTTGGACCGGCGCGGGCGGGAGGAGCTGACGTGCGGCCCCAAGTTCGTTTCGATAGCGCGATGGCAGCAGCGAGTCGAATCAAAAAGAAGCTTTGGGGCGGCGGATAGGGATGAATAGCGTCGAGGCGATTCCTGTCTGTCGCAAGATGCCTAAATGCGTGTTTGTCGATGGCAGGACCGCACGGCTCGTGACGACTCAGGCGGCGAGGACCAGATTTCGGTAGAGAAGAACGCAAGCTATCTGGCTATTGGCAAGATGAAAATGGCAGAAAGACGAGAAACGGAGAGGAAACAGAATAAAATGCAAAGTGAGAAAGCTGCCTGGCCGTCTGCCAGTCACGCCAGAAATTGGCGAGGGGAGTGCCAGGCAGGCCTCCAGGGTCGGTTGGCGCATGTTTCACCGGGACCGCAGGCGGCAAGCCCCCTGCAAGGCCCTGAAGGCCCTGAAGAACCCCCGCTGACGCACCGAAGGAACAGCAGTACGGCAGACCAGCGGGCCGGTTTCCGAGCCCCGTAGCGCGCTGGAGTCCACTGAAGAGGCTGCGTGTGCCACCGACTTACAGGGCGCCTCCAGGGCACCTGCACGCTGCTCATTTGACCATGGCCTGCTGTGAACACATCGCTCGCAGTGCATGCAGGCGGTCGGTCGCATGGTCTGCGAGGTTACATAGAGGCAGGTTGAACAGCAGTCCGCAGCAGCCGAACGAAATCAAGGTGGTTGGTCTACATACATTGGGCATGCACGTCACGGCGAATTGTCTGCCCAACTCAGCCGCTTGTAAATTTATTTGACTCTCTCTTTCTCTTTTAAACAAGTCTCTGGTCCCCTAATCTTAATAGTACAGTCACCCTGCCAGCTCGTAATTACCAGGACCCCTATAAATTGGACCCAGTATGGTTCACCAAAGTTCAACGCATGCTTGATGCATTTAACCGAGTATTTCATCAATGCGGGCGATCTTCTAGAAGGTTCAGTGGGGCCGTTGTCGGCGCTTGCCATCCCGGACCGATCTACGTCACCGGCGGAGCGGCCTGGGTGGGACCGGGAACCTGGTGGCGGCTGTAAGCAGACACTCAATGGATGGGGACACAGAATTCACAGAATTCACAGCAGTTTCCAGTTTCTCTTTTGATCATCGGCGGGCACTCTGTACGCCTGTATTATTACTCCAGGATAGATAGTATATACTGGACTTGCCACGGGTGGCAACGTGGATTTGTCCCTTGCCCAGCTCTCTTAGGTATCTCACCTATGTTGGGTATCGTAGGTATCTTGCCTAACCCATCTTATTTTTCGCTCCTAGATAGGTATCTCACATGTCTTAGCCGTAAGCAAGATGCATAACAGGACAAATAACGTTGCATTTTGCCGCCCACTGTATCCCGCGCATCGCTTGAAGCATAACCGTCAATTATTAAGCCATTTCAGTACATATACATATAAATCATTCTTTCACTCTTCTTTATTCATTAACACGTAAGCTATGCCGCCGCATTGCCGTTAGCTGCTGTCTCCGCGGACGTACTTGCGCCTGCGATGGAGTTGACAAAATCATTATACCGAAACACGTCGCCTCGCTTCGCACCCAGTTGAGCGTTCATATTTCTGTTGAAGGCGCGACGGCCGGTGAACCCGCTTACGGCAGAGTCCACATCGGCGGCGGTGAGTGGCCTGACGCCTGGCTCTGGTGCTGTGTTCACAAGCGCGTTGCGCAGCTCTGCCCAGTCGATTTGCCCGCTGTCGTCGTCATCAAAGGCTGAAAAGGCAGAGAGCAGCTCACTGCTATCCGACAGGGCAGCAAGAATTTCGGCCAGCGAGTTTAAAAATGCCGCCAAGGTAATCGTTTGTGGTTTAGACGGTGGGAAGAACCTCCCGACATCCGAATGCCCCGAGGGGAGACCTAGCGCACGACGTCAGTACAAGCTCACCCAATCACAACATTAACAGCGCGACGCACCAAGCTGCTGGAGCATCTCAGCAACATCTTCTCTGTTGATAACTCCATCGCAATCCCGATCGAGGATTTGAAAGCTGTCGCGCAGCGTGCGAGCCTGCGCAGGTTGCAGTTGTGAAAGGGCGTTCCCGTGGCCCATGGCTTGGGCTACTCCGGTGCGAGGTGTAGCCATGTTGGATCCTGGTCGGTATTGCGAAGACGAATGCTGTCTCGGGGTCCAACTATCCTGCGTCGTCGTTGGCGTAGCTGGCTGCCAGAATCGGCCTGTTCCTCCACTCTGAGGCCTGGGCTTGGTCGGCGATGCGGTCGGTGTTGAGAAGCGAAGGGGTGACGGCGACGAGGGAGACTCTGGGTGGCGAAAGGGGGAACTGCGTGTGGGTGAAGCCGGGTATCCAAGAGGCAATGCCTTGTAAGGGGACGATGTAGACTTGATAGGTGAGTTAGCAGGAAGCGTGCTAGTGTAAATGACGGGATCTCAGGATCAGTACCATTCTGCTGCGTTGAATCGGATCACCGTGGTTGGCCAGAGAACATATACGAGGAAGCGCTAGTAGAGACAGCCAGTCAGCCAAAAACTGGAGCTTTTGCTTGCGCAAGGAGCAGAAGTATTAACCGGAAACAAAATATGCACTGGTGCGTGGGTTAGAGGTGGGTTGTGCACGAAATTTCGGGACAGAATAGTTAGAGGACTGCTTCAGCCAAACAACGGAGCGCGGGGGGAGCGAGGCTGCCAAAGTAAACAAAAAAACCACCAGACAACGGTAGCCTCGCCACAATGAACCCGCCATTGGCTGGCGGGGCGGTTGTGGCTGAAATGTGGCGCATGCTCGGAGGTACGTGCATAGTAATAAGTTAGGTAGGTAGTTACAGGTGGGTTCAGTATTAATAACGGCACGGATTATAACGGGCTCTGAAATGGAAATAATAATGAAGGAAAAGGTACTCTTGAAGTAGGACAGAGGATCAATGAATCGTGTACGCCGTATTGTGTTGCTGTCGTGCTGGGTCACAGCTCGAGTCTTGCGAGTCCTTTGCAGTGGCCCAGGGACCGCCAGTCAAGCAGCCGCGTTCCGACCGCCTCCCGCTCCAATCAACTACATACAAACGGACACAGTAGGTATATAAAATCGGTGGCCTCAACATCTTTAGTCGCTAGGTAGTTAAATTACTAGTACTGCACGGTTGTGCGGTTGTGCTTCGTAGACGGTGATACGAATGCAACGCTGCCAGCCAAATTGGTCGTGTACGACCAGCGAATAAAAAGAGACAACCTTGGAAGCGCGGCGGATCTCACGAAAAGCCACCACCTCCAGGGACACATCCAGGGGCTGCCCTCTCGAGGACTTGCCCTTTTTTTAACCGACAACCACTCTTGTCTCACCCCTGCCTACTGTGTCATCTTCTACCATCATACCTGGCCATTGCTATAATTTTCAATTGCCATACAAACAGGACTTGCAGCTGAATTCCCAGCTGGCCACTCATCTACTTGATCCTGCCAGGAGGCATTTGGTTGGCATCACCGAGGCGGGGTCCCCCCCTTGCGTAGCGCAACCTGCTCCTCCAACGAATGGCCACAACCGCCCATCTCAAGTCGACTAGCTCCCCCATCGAGCACACCAACGACCAAGCACACACACACCAAACAGGTCACGTCGAGTCTTGTACAATTCCCCTCGTTGTCGAGACGCTACGGCCCTGAGAGCACGCGCCCTCCCCTGCCTCTGCGCGACATCTCTTGCCAGTTGGCTTCTTCCGCCCGCCGCGCCCGCTGGCCTCGTCACTGGAGCGGAATTCCATTCCCACATCAAGTTTTGCCAGCGCTTCCTACGAACCATTGTCTCCGGAACGATTGCCTCCGGAAGCATTTCTCTCTGGGCGCCTCCCCTCTCGGTCGTCCCATCTCCCGCGCGCCACGGGTGCAGCAGCCAAGTTGCAATCGGACACATCTGCGACATTCCTGCGGCGGCTCCGCTCCACGAGTCGCTCCTCGCTACCCTCCGAACCCCGTCGTCTCAAGTGCAAGCCTGGTATCTTGGATCTGGCGCAGCACCGATCCATCGCGCCGTTGCTCTTGCGTCCCAATCGTGCCTATGCGCATGTTCGCATGACGCCGGCACCAATCTAGGCCACTACGGATACGGCGAGCAGGTATTCATCGCCGCTCCCTTCCCGGCCTGCGGCCTCGTCGCCGTCGATTGGCATCCTACCTTTGTCTCAGCTACCCTACCGACGACTTAACCCAGGCGCTTGACGCTTCCTGGACGCTGCATGCAAGCAGGTGAATATGACGACGACTGCTGGCTATTCATATCCCAAGCCTGCCATCACAACTCTCTCCAACAGCTCTGCCTCGTCTATTCCTCGCCAGACCTCGCTCTCGTCCTTTCCATCCTCTCGACCGCCGTCTCAAGCATCTTATTCCTCTCGAGCCCTTCGATCACCCCACCGACAGATGAATGACAACGAGCGGATGTCGGATCCGGACCTGCGATCCAAAACCTCGTCTCTGGAGCACTCCTCGCAGCACTCCTCGGTTTCTGCTCCCCGACGCCAGAATGCCGACTCGCAGAACTCCAGAAGACTGCGCTCGCAGTACCCCCGGGGGTCTAGCGATAACCATGTAGAATATATCCTGGTGGCGTCCTTTGACATTGATCGCGGCCCTGTTATGGAACACCAGTACCCAGTCGCCATTACTGGAGATGAAAATATGTTGGCGGAGCTCATGCTTCCAGATCAAGCGCACGCGAGAAATCAAGACTGGACAATTTTCTTTTTGCACAAGGATATGAGCGATGAAGAGGAAGACGAGGAAAGAAAACGCAAGGAGAGGCGACGGAGAAGGCGGCGCAAGCGTAGAGCGCTCGCTGCTGGCATTGTTCCTTCAGGCCAAGACGACGACAACGCACGAGATAGTGACGACGAATATGACGACGCCGACGATGATGATGATGACGACAGCGACACAGAGCCCGAGGGCGGTGAGGGCCCTCCCCTCATATACGTACTCAACTTGGTCAACACGAAACATGACAAGACTGTGAAACGTGGTGCTATTGTCAAAGCTATGGCCATTTGCACCAGACACCCTTTCTTACATATCTACAAGGTACGATACTTATTCTCGCTCTGATTGGGATTTACTCACCGTTGCTGACCGAGCCAGCCATTGCTTCTGTTGGCCCTCGAGGAGTATTTCAAATCGCCTGTACCAGAAACGCTGTCTATGCTCTACGATGCTGTCAATGCAATGGACCTTTCTCTGATGCCCAAGCTTAGCCTCCTCGAGCGCCATCTGCTGCTTGGAAGCGAGAACAGAGATCTTTTCGTTGAAAAGTTCGAGCGTATGATCCAAATGCGGATGCTTGAGGATCGAGGAGAATCCGCCAACGGCAATGGCGATCATCGCGATCATCCCGCGGAAGTCTCTCGCAAAGGCACCAAAGCTCACATCGAGGTTGGAAGCCAGTCAGCCTACTCAGTACCCCGCGACACCCATGAATTCGAAAGCCATGTCATGTACAAGGGCATCCCGATTCCTATCAAAGTTCCAACTGCAGTGATGCCAGAGACTGTTGGGGACTTCTCTCTGGTCAAACTTATCCAGAACTTTTCGGAACATCATGCGAAGTCGCCTCAGCCATTTCCCATCCACCCGCACCTGACAACCAGCGGTGCTAATACACATCCCATCATTGTTTTAATCAATGGGCTACTGACACAAAAGCGCATTATTTTCCTTGGGCACAACATGCCTTCCGGGGAAGTAGCTGAGGCTGTTCTGGCGGCCTGCGCTCTTGCTTCTGGCGGCGTGTTGCGTGGCTTCACGCGCCATGCCTTCCCATATACTGACCTCACCAAGATTGACGATCTTCTCAATGTACCTGGCTTCATTGCGGGTGTCACGAATCCTACCTTCGAGTTGCATCCGGAATGGTGGGACATACTTTGCGACCTGCCGTCTGGAAGGATCAAGATTAGCAGCAAGATTGAGCCAGCCCCTATAACAGAGGGGCTGGTCTATTTCCAGCAGCAAAATGCAGCACTGGCCACAATCGCCAGTGGCACTGTCAACAATACTCAAGACCTAACTGGTGATCAGGCGTTCATGGCTGATATTTCACGAAGTATCGCGGCTAGGCATGGTGAGCGAGCGGTGCGGGCCAAATGGCGCGATTGGGTCCTGAAATTCACGAGGGTCTCGGCACAGTTTGAAGAGAGCGTCTACGGCGCAAGCGCTCTCTTTGTTGGTATTGAGGAGCAGAACATGCTGCCTCCTGGGGCGACAGGTCACGGCTACGTCTGGTCAGATGATGGGGCCAAAAATAAGGAATTGGCTGGAAATGTGACTCGAATCGAAGGCTGGCGCAATACCCGCAGCTACTACAGCTTCATTCAGGTAACGAGGTGTTTCGAGACGAGCCTGGGACAACAGAGCTAACCAAAGGCCAGGATCTTGCGCAGGTTTACACGGTGAGGCCGCTCAAAGGACTTGATCTCGCACATATGCATGACCGGCTCCGGATGCAGCGACTGAACCCGTCTCAAAGCCGCGACATTTATCTCACATTTTCGAAATATATCCACTCTTACGACGAGATTTGCCTCTTCCTCTCGGTCGCGCCCGAGTCGCATGCGGGGTTGTTTTACCTCGCGCTGGGGTTGTTTCACAAAGAAAAGGACGTTCGGCTCAAGACGGCCGACTTGCTAGGACGGATCGCGGAGCATGAAGCTGGGCAACATTGGTGGAAGAGCCTGAGCAGGTTTGAAAAGCTGGCGTTTGATCGCATTCGAAGGGATGCGGATGCGGAAATGCGAGCACAGCTGGAAAAGGAAGGCCTCAGCCCCGTGTTTGAAAGAAACGTTTTTAGCTATTGAAGAGGTCTCCTTTTGGGACATGCAGCTTTGTATTACTTTTGAGTTGCTGGAGTCAATTACGTTGAACATGGAACTGGGGCCGCTTTATGGGTATAATATCTCGTCATGTAGAAGACGCCGAGTAACGAATATACGATGCAATGTCAGACACGCACTTGTCTTTACTTTTTGCTATTAAGGGGGTTTATCCTTTTCATTTCAAACAGGCAGGACCTCCCAATCATCTGACTGCCTGCATGCCGATTGAATATGCGTAGGCTGCAGGTTTGGTATTTGTGCGATTTACAGCAACCCGAGAGCTTTGGCGGCATGTTTGACGTGGTCCTCTCCAAAGGTCTGCACGAAGAAGTAGGAGTGGTCGTAGTCCTGGGGAAAAAAATGTCATCAGTATCCTGCAGCTTGGTCTGGGCCGGGACGGAAGTCGGCAAGCTCACCTCGTGGTATCGAATGGTCGTGCCGGTGATGCCGGCCTCTTTGATGGCCCTTTCAAAGTTTTCGGGGAGGAGCTCGCCCTTTTTGTAGAACGGATCGCCGAGGCCCTAGTTACGTGGCCAGGTGGTTTTGTCAGCAGGGGGCCGGTTTCCTCACAAGCCCATCAGTGGTCCTGCAATCAAACTCACAACGTCAACCAGGCAGGGAAAGTCGCCCTTCCAGGACTTGATCAGCTCCGTGGCGTCGTGCTTCTTCCACTCCTCCTTGTCGTCGCCGAGGTACCCCGAAAACGCCTTTGCGCCCCACGGGCACTCGCTCGGGTTCGTGATCGGCGCGAACGCGCTCACCGACCTGTACCTGCCCGGGTACTTGATGAACAGCGTCAGCGCGCCGTGCCCGCCCATCGAGTGTCCCGAGATGGCCACCCTGTTGCCGTCCAGCTCCGGAAACGCCGCGAACACCGCCTCGGGCAGCTCCTCCGCCACGTACGTCTCCATCTTGTAGTTGACCCCGTAGGGGGGCTCCGTCGCGTCGACGTAGAAGGAGGCGGCGCTGCCGAAATCCCAGGCGTCGTCCTCGCCGGGGAGGCCGAGGCCGCGCGGGGAGGTGTCCGGGTAGAGCAGGGCGAGGCCGAGCGGGGCGGCGTGGGCTTGGAGGAAGCCCTTGTCGGTGACGTTGTCGGGGGTGCAGGTGAGGCCGGAGAGGTAGAGCAGGACGGGCGCGGGGGAGGAGGCGGTGGCGGAGGAGGGGAGGAAGAGGTTGAGGTTCATGGGGGTGCCGGTCGCGGAGGACTGGTGGGTGAGCTTGAGGAGGCGGCCGCCGAAGACGCGGATGGAGGCGTTTGTGGTGAAGGCCATTGCGAAGGGCTATCTGGGCGTGTTTGCTTTTCCTCTCTGCCTTCTTGTCCTCTGAATGATGGAGAGTCAATGAGGATGCAGGCGTGAAAAGAGATGGATGATGGGTGCAGAGTTGTCCTGACGTCAAGTTGATATAGTAGTTGGTTGCTGAGCTACCCCGCCACTGGAGAAGGCTTTCACCCCGCCAAATCTCCATCGCCGGCCGGCCCCGTGATCGGTGCTCGTAACCCGTATGGCCGGCCGCTAAATTCTTACTCTCAGGGCGACATTTGCCGGTCACATTGCACGCTCTACGCATTCGCAATTCAGAGTTCGCCAAAAAAAAAAAAAGGATGCCATTTTTATCCCAAGGTCCCGGTCATGATGAACACATTGCCAAGGGCCCATCCGTCTCCCCCTCCTGCTCTACGCTTGCTTCTCGAAGCAATCGAATGAGCGGATCAGTGTGTTCCACTGAATTGCCGACAGGTTGAATTTGTGCTCGTAGCCAAAGTCGACCTGGCCAAAGGTGCAGCCGGTGGGCGAGGTGCAGATGCCGCCGCAGTCCATGACGCGCGGGTAGCAGGCAAAGGCGTCGCCGTCGGGCGCAAAGGTGCTCGCGTTGGCGAGGAAGGGCGGCTCGAGCTGCTGGCACTTGTTGAGCTCGTACTTTTTGTAGACGCAGTCGCCGGTGGCATTGGCTCCGGTGCAGATGAGGACCTGGGGAACGATTGTGTTAGTTGGGGTGTCGTAGAGCGATGGATGCATGGATGGGCTAGGTTGGGAAGGGTAATCGGGAGCAACGTACGCCACCGACTTCGCGCTTCTCGATAGGCGAGCCGGACACGGCTGTCAGAGAAGAGACAGTGACAGCGAGGGTGCCAAACTTCATTGTACTGATGGTAGGATGACGTGTAGTTTCGCGGAGGAGCTGGTTTTTAGGTGGTTAACGATGCGAATTCGGAATTCAAGGTATTAAAATGACCTATTGTTTCGCAGGGTATTTCGAGTATCGAAGGACTGACTTTGTCTTGTCATGAGGCTGGGGCACGCCGCGCATTTATAGTTTGGACAACCTCGTATAATCTGTTTCTGCACGGAACAAGATGTTGCACAGTCCTGCGTCATACCACCTTTATTTCGTTGGATATTTTTCTGGGCAACCTTATGCCCTTTTCCAACCGAGGAACGGGCCACACACCCATACAATGTGCAAAGCCCCTACTGTCATGCTCCCTGCCCGTGGACTCGGGTAGGCCGCTGCGACAGACCTGGGGTACACTGAAGTTGATTGCTCAATTATCCGATTGACCAATTCTATTTATTCAATTTCTTGACAGAATATTCTTGCAAGTTGAAGATGCTCAAACTGGTAGCAATTGCTCAGCAGGTTACACCAACCGTCCCGACCGACGACGTCATCGGTCTCAGACCTCTAGTTAATAAGCAGAGAGTTTATTACACTTACCTGGCGTTTGTGATTCTTGGATACATGCCACATCCCGTTGATACTAAGGCGGCTAGCTATTTGACCACTCCGTGTAAGGCTTAGATGTGGCCGTACAAATACGAGGCACATGTCGTCAATTACTTGATTCGGTAGCATCAAATCGGATTCGCATCCATGTTGTCGTGATGGGTGCTTACTATTATCCCCCCGTGGGCCCTTGATCGCTTGACCACAGATACGAGCACCAAAGAACCCAGGTCCCAACATTGCAGGATACACCAGGAGACGGTGTGCTATTTCAAAGAGCTGCTACAAAGTGAGGCTATCCGAATTGGGGAGACTTCTGTATGGCGACACAGCCAACGATAGAATTGAGGTAGATTAAGCAGGGTTGAAAGGCTACCCCTTCTCACTCGCTTATCAACTACCTTTTCGAGTGCTTACCCAGTCGCACAGAGTATGTAATAACCAATGTCACGCAGAATAGAATGGTTGCGACAAAGAACGGCAAAGCCTTCCACCCATTGCCGAGCTCGAGGCCCTTTCTAAAGACGGCAGCGAGGACGGCACCAGCCGCGACCTCACTCAGCATCATGAAGACGGAGTGCACGGTAAAGAGCACGGCAATATGAGACGGGTCCACCATCTCCGACGTCATGCCGCCAAACGTGAACTCATAGCCGCCGCCCAGCTGAAGAATGACTAGGCTGGTGACGAAGAGGGTGCTGCTCCCCGCGACGGTCAGACAGGCACCCCCAGGGACAGCGGCACACAGGCTACCGATGGTCATCCACCAATCCTTGATCATGGGCGGTAGCCTGAACCGTACCAGCAAGACCTGGCTGACGGCGGGAAGAACGACCGCCGTGAGGAAGAGGCTGACGACGCCCTTGACGGAGGCTAGGAATGACGTCTCGGCCATGGCCCACCCGAAGCGTTTGGAAGCATATTGCTGCAGAAGGACCGCGCCTGCCCGGGCCGAAGTGGTGAAGTCGGCGCTGAGGAGCAGGATGCCCAGCATGGATCAGGAAGATGACATTGACCACCATGCTCGCCTGCCTCACTGCACTGCATACAAAGTACCGCAGGTCCCACCAACTGTGTTCCCTCGTGCCGCCGTCTTTTCGCACGGCAACCGCCCCCTCCTCCTCCTCTCCCACGCGCTCGATTGCCACGCCGCTGCGCGTCTCCGGGATCGCGGCCGCCAGGGCAAAGGCGAGCAGCCAGGCGGCCACACCAAGATACGTGGCGAACCAAGCGCCGCCACGCTGCCGAGGTGGCAAGCAAGGGCGGACCAGGTCAACCGCGGCCCCCGACACCCCCCAAGAAGAGCAAAAAGTTAGCGGCTATACTCTTCGCGGGGGTTGTGGTGTATGCTAGACATTATCAGCGAAGATGCAACGTAGCTCTTCCAAGTACCTGTCTCGGTCTTTGAGCTTCTTGTGGATGATGTCGCATGTGTTTTTGCGCCATAGGCGGGCAATCTCCCAGTTGTCCGCTTTTTCCAATTCATCTTGGGAGATTTCGAAAAACCCCTTCAATATACGGTTGAAAAATATAGTTGTAAAGGCAATAGGTTCTGCAACGGCCAACGTGACCCAGAAGTCCCCTTGTATCCAGGATCGCTGCATCATCGAGGACAAGGGCTCCCGGTTTGCTGTGTCCTCACGAATCATTTCCTCGCGTTTGAGATGCTCGAGGAACTCTGCGTGATACGGAGCGAATGTGGTAGCATCAATCTCATCGATGCATCTGCCGTCCAGCCAGTATGGTGGTTGCAGGAACTCGATGGGCCATGAACAGGCAAATTCGAGGTCAATGATGCGGGAAATATTCCAGTGTTCATCCACAAAGATGTTACTCCTATGGACATCAGTCAACGCAAACACGAAGGGGCCTTCTTCATATCTGCTCTGGAGCAACTGGGGGAGCACAGTTTTGGCGTACATCAGGCTGGACATTTGATTCAATGCGTCCTCGCGGTTCATGATTGCGTTTGGCTGGCCCAGTAGCCGCTCTTCAAAGGCGCCTATGAAGCTCATGACGAAATCGCTGACGCGAGAATAAGTTTTGTGCCTCGACATATTTGTGGGCAGTCCTTCGTTTTCTTGCACCGTCAGCAGGACATTGAGAGGGCGGTTATCCAGGTGCAAGTATCCTGCATCATCCAGTCGAAAGGAGCCATACGTGGCAAGGGAACGCTCGATACTGAGAGCATTATTCTGGCAAGGTCTCGCTGCAGATTCGATCGTAGTTGAGTATTGTCCTTATCTTATCCCATGATCGTGAAAGCATGTGGCTTTCCGCCTCGGTAATGGCCTCAATGAGCAGGTACCCAAGCTTAAAGCCATTGAGATGGTTTGAGGGATATGGTAAATATCGAGACGGCAGTTTGAAACGAAGAGCAGTTAGGACACGGCATCGAGCCGCGTGAAGCCAACGTAACCACCAGGGTCGATGATCAAGATTCGTAAACTGGATCAAGAAATGGCGTCAGAGTACAAGAAATGCATCGGATAGGCAAGACAATTACCCGTTTGTTACTAGAAAGCCCGAACCCATAGAGACGAGGTATGGGGACGTCAGGGCAGTTCTCTTGCAGCCATGCATATGTTGCCGCCTCACAGTTGGTCTTTTCATCGGAATTGCCAGGAAAGGCCTTGTCGCCGACGCGGTACGGCAATGGAGAGCGAATCATGACAAACCGTGGTAGAGCCGGGCTTGCCGAGTTGTCAACCAAGACGGGCACGCAAAGATTAAAGGATCCATTAGACCAGTACTCTTGGCCAGAAATGAGGACTTTGGCGGAATCGATCCCGAGGTGATGCGTGACGATGTGGGCGAGGCGATTGCTCTGACTTTCCACTAGGCTACGGAAAGCCTGCTTCTGCTCTACAAATTGTAGGGCGTGAATGACATTTCCACCCCTAAGCTTTGCAGCAGAAAGAGTAATGGGACCGGCTAGAAGATTGCGGGTTGTCATGCCAGAGTTTGACTTGATGAGAGAAGAAGCTGGCGTCGATGAAGTTGATGTGTTTAGATTTAGAAGGCTAATAAATGGATAGCTGTTAGCCACAGTAGCTATCTGTATGTATGTATGTATGTATGTATGTATGTACATAGAAGTCAGAGAGGCAGTGACTGGTGACAGCAGCTTCCAACCACAGGCCCAGGGATCCAGGTGCGCGGGCAGGGGGGAAGTGTAATCCATGAACTCTACAAAAACATGAACATAGGGCAGCATAGGTGCAGAGTGGTGGACAAGGTGATAGACGTACATATAAACATCAGGATAAATCAAGATACGTAAGTTAGTTGCTCTCCTTGGCCAGACTTGCATATTAGCTCGAGACCCACGGCTTCATGGTCGCCGTAACCTCGATTTGCTTCTCTATTTCCCGTTTGGTATACAAATCGACATATCTAGTATAATAAAGATAAAAGGTACACAAAAAACAAACTGTGTTTTTCTATGGTTCGGTAACGCCGCGCTCATGCATTCATAAAAGGCCGGCTGGACAAGCCTTCCCTAGTGCTCTGTTGGCATGCCCCGAGAGGCAAGGCAGAGCGGAGGCGTGCGAACCGGTTTGTGGCCACCATTGCCTTTCCCCCGAATATCCCTTCTCGAAGCCAATGAAAACGGCGTGCTGGTATTGGGGCACTCGTGGGCATCTCAGATCGAGTATCGGAGGGAGCTCGTAGTCATCGTCGCGGTTGCTGTTTACCGCTGTGGTTCCCGTTCAGGAAGTCTACTGAAGAAGTTCCTCGCAGGTCCAGTCCTCATAGCTGTGAAAGAGGGTTAGTTGTAAAGAACAATGCCAGTCGGCGGACAAAAACGTACTAGCCATCCGGTAGGTATCGTCGCACAATCAGAGGAATCTTCTTTTCGCGAAGCTCTTTGATGGCGATCTGCAGAGGATCCGTCTCGCCTTCCAGGTCGACCAGTACAGGGGCGTTCATGCTGCAGTCATGAACACGTTAGCTTTGTTCGGCCATGCGGCTCTCGTCGGCCATCCTGCATGGGTGTCGCCGTACCTAATCTGCAGAGCGCGGGTACCCAAGATACGCGCCCTCTCGTATTTCGTCATGTATGGTGTCGTATTGCGCTCCGAGTCGGGAATCTTCTTGTCTTTGCTGGATTTGTCGGCGCGAATCGCGTTGGCGGCCGCGGAAGGGTCCCCCGAGATGACAATGTTGTCCTGGTCCTCGCCGTTCTCGAGCTGATCCTGGTCTTCGTCCCCCTCAGCGACCTCGGGTTCGTAGAACTCGGTCACATCTTCTTCCTCGAAGACGTTATCGTCACTGCCGGATGATTTGAATTAATACCGGGCTGCAGTATAAAGGTTGCCTTTGGCGCAAGTCGCGCGAAGGGTTGCGCCTGCGCGCGACAACTTACCCGCCACCACCGACATCATCATCGCCAAAGTCGGACATTTCCAAAATTCCTTTTGAAAGAATAAAAACTTAGCGAGTCTCGTGCCCCCGAATCGTTAGGCCGCGGTCGAGGTTGGTTTGGTTGGTGGATTGGGGTCTCGTCAATGTGTTGCGAAAGCGCTTGGTAAAAAATGGCACGCCTGGATCTTCTCGGCGTGCTAGAGTTTTTCCGGCGTGACCCTCCAACGCTGTCAGCGGTGCACCAGCAACGCTGTTACGCAACATGAAATTCTCCGCAAATAGGGCACAACATATTACAGTAGCAAGGACAGAATATTTCTGGCTCTTAGAGAGATTTATGAATTAAGAGAATATTTTAGATTTTATTTACGTATAATTCCAAGACATGTATCAACAACAGTAAGAACGCCCTCAATCTTAGATCCAAGAACCCACCACAGTATCGTCACAAAGATAAGCCCCACAAACTTTTTTTCTGACACCGCCTTAAATCTCTCTGTTCTGCCACATCCAAACCTGTCACCTCGAGTCCATCTCCAGGACAACATGAACGCATTATGAATAAGAGAAGCGCCGAAACTGAGTCGCTGGAGGCATACCCTGCCAAGCGACCGCACAATGACACGCTCGACAGCACCTGTATGGCCTAATCAACATCGTACCGAGGTTTCCGTCCCGCTCTGACCTGTTGTTCGTAGACCCGATTATAGACGCCGGCGAAGACGACATCACGACTGCCGAGACGCCCAACTCCTTCGCAGGAGATGTTGACTCCCCCCTGACCGTCGCCACGACACCACGGGCCCGGTTCCCCTCCGACCTGAAGACGCTGCCGTGCACCTGGCCCGGCTGCCCCAAGACCTTCAACCGACCGGCCCGACTACGAGACCACCTCAACTCCCACACGAACTCAAGGCCCTTCAAGTGCACCTACGAGGGCTGCGATAAGGACTACATAGAGGACAAGCACCTGAAGCAGCACATCAAGGCGGTGCACACCAACGAGCGCAGCCACGTCTGCCCGCGCGAGGGCTGCGGCAAGACCTTCGTCACGGGCACCCGGCTGAAGCGGCACCAGGCCGTGCACGAGGGCGCCGACCGCTTCCGCTGCGCCGAGTGCGGCCAGAGCTTCCGCAAGAAGGAGACGCTGCACAAGCACGTCCTCAAGGCGCACCGCGGTGAGGCGCCGCACCAGTGCGCCGAGCCCGGCTGCGACGCCAAGTTCGAGTCCAAGGGGGCCCTCAAGCGGCACCACCAGCGCGTCCACGGCGAGCTCAAGTTTTGGTGCAGCGACTGCGCCGTGTCACCGGGCCCGGACGGGTCCGAGGAGAAGCACATCGGCTTCACCACGCAGGCGCTGCTGCAGGCGCACATGCGCGCCGAGCACCAGGACTGCATGTTTTGCGAGTTCCGGTCGTCGTCGCAGGCCGAGATGGTCGCCCACGTCGACGCGCGCCACTCGGGCAAGACGCTCGAGGACCGCCGGGCGCACGCGTGCGACCGCCCCGGCTGCGCCAAGAGCTTCACCAAGCGCTCCAACCTGCGCGCCCACCAGCGCATCGCCCACGACGGCTTCCGCTTCGTCTGCGGCGAGGTCGACCTCGCCGGCGTGGCCGGCCTCGACGCGTGGCGCAACGCCGACGGCTGCGGCGACAAGTTCTGCACAAAGGTCCGCCTCGAGGACCACGTCCGCTACGTCCACCTGCGCCAGGAGCGGCCGGCCAAACCACCGCCCGCCGCGGCGCCTCCGCCCACCTCGGACGGCGAGGGCGCAACGGCGGAGGACCTGATTGAGGAGCTCTCCGGCGTCCGCACGCAGAGCAAGAAGACCGTCGCCTGCCCTCACTGCCCGCAGGCGTTTGCTCGGTACTACGACCTCGAGCTGCACGTCGCCGCCACCCACGTGGTGGCCGCCCCGGAGGGGCTCTTTGCCGAGAGTGCCGAGGGTCTTGACCAGGGGCACTTCATTGAGGCCGGCGGGATGCTAGGCAGCGACGATGGCGTCTTTGCTGCCGAGATGCACTACGGCGCGCCGCGCGACGAGTGGCTGGACGACCAGTTGGGCATCATGATGCTGGCGCGCGACTCGCCCGCGTTGGAAACCCCCATTGATCCTACGTTGGGCAGTGTATAGGAGTTGGACTTTTGTCCTTCTTTCTCCTTTCTTTTCCTTCTTGCTCTCACGCTCTCCTCGTCTTCAAGGGTGTAGAAGAGATTCTTGGCATGTCGGATGATTCCGACTGCATTCTCATGGCTGAAACAGACATGGTTGCATATAGCACAGGCGTATTTATGGGGTTTTTACGGACTACAAATGGATGAAAAGTTTTCTTTCTCTATTTTTTTTAGCAGAGATATAATGCACAGACACCGTCAGATATGTAGACGAAGAGAAATAACAAATGATTCGATGATTCATCTCTCATCACATTGCATCGCAAATTTTTATGGGGGTTAAAAAGCTACTGTTACAGCCTTCTCTCTTAACAGTAGAGGAACTAACGACCCAGTCTATGCCGAAAAAAAAACCTAAACGCAAAGCCCTTTGTTCGTGAGCTCGATATGCAAGTTCGTACGCTTGAAAAAGAAGAGGCAAAACGAAATACAGAATTCTCATGCCGCTATTAACAGCCTCTTGCCCATTTTACACCCCTTTCCTGTCGCAATTCCTAGTCTAATGCCCCGCAAAGAGTGCATTGGACAGCCCGAGAATCGCCATGCCGAGGAACCCGAAAAACATGCACAGGTTGCGGTTGTGGTTGAGGCTCAGGCCCTCCACAAAAAGCTGCAGGGCGACGCTGACCATGATGCCAGAGGTGGCGGCGAAGAGGCAGGCGTAGGCGACAGCGTTGGGCTGGATGTTCGTCTTATTGGCGAGCTTGAACCATAGGGCCGCGATGCCGGCGCCAAAGGGTTGGGAGAGGCCGCCGAGCAGGGCGGACCAAGCCATGGCCCTCCAGCGCGAGCCGAGGGCCATGTATAGGGGCAGGCACATTGTGAAGCCCTCGGTGATGTTGTGCACGAAGAGGGCCATGAAGACGTTGAAGCCAAGCTCCGGGTTGGCGTGATTCGTGGCATACGTGATGAAACCCTCGGGTAGCTTGTGCAGCGTGATGGCGATGGATGTCTGCAGGCCGATGGAGAGGAAAGCGTTGGTGGGGACGTGGTGATGGTGCTGCTGTTGTTGCTGCGCCTCGGGGTCCTCGGCGTGGCTTGCAGCACAGGAGGTGTGGTTGTGGCCAGCTTCACTCACATGATCGTGGGCGTCTGCGTTGCCAGGATGCCCCTCGTCGTCTTCGTGGACGCTCTCGACAGGAGGTCTCAGAACGGCATCGCGGGATGTGGCGCGGCTGGTGCGGTACATGGGGCTCACGAGAGAGTCGGCGTAGTCAACGTCGGTTTCAAGGTTCGTTAACGTGTGCGGCGGGTGGATAGAGCCCATAGTCGTTCGTAGTCGGGTCTGTGATCTGCTAGACTTCACGGCGCGGTACGAAATGTGCTTGAAGCACTCCTGGCCACAGGGGTCAGAGTAGCCATAGCAGGAGCCTTCTTCGTCGCAGTGCGACTTGGTATCTTTGACAAAGGACATGACCCGCTTCTGGACCTCGAGCATGGATGGTCTCCGAGGGCCTTCGACGTCCTCTGTTCTGGCGCGGCCGCGACCGCGGGAGGATGCCGTGGCGTGTTTCGAGGTTGGCAGCAACGGCGTGGTCTCGCCGGCTTGGTCATGGACGAGCCCGTTTGATGTTTGCGCGTGGTAGTGCGCTTGCGCATAGGGTGACGGTAAGCGTGAACGTCTGCTGTGTGACATGGCAGACGACGCCGAGTTGTACGTCTCACCGTGTTGAGCGTGGCTGTGACCGTTCGGCTCATGGTCAAACTCGTCATCGAGAGGGGACGAGTCCTTGTGGGTATGGTCGCAATCGACGACGTGAGAGGGCATGTGCTGGTGCAGAAATCGAGACACAGCCTGAATGCCAACAAAGCCGCCGATGAAGCAGCCCATGATGAGCAGGCCGGCGGTGTGATCATTCCAGTGCTCGCCTCTGAGGTAGTCTCTAGCTTCTGGTAGCATGCTATATAGCGAGGAGAACATCTGAACGGGAAGAAAGTGTGAGCAGCAGGGAGCGGGGGGAGGCCGCCGGGCCAAAGGCGAAACGTACCATGACGCCGAAGCTTAGACTGAGGGAGCAGGCGAGAAAGGCGTTGCTTTCTTGAATGCGAAAGTTGGATTTGCCTGGTAGCATGCGTACAAGGACATCGACACAGACGACGCTCGCTCCAAAAATGCAGGCTGCGCAAGGTGTCAGTATTGTGGTTGGTGTTGCTATGTAGCGTAGGGAGGCTTACCAATACCGCTGATGAAGGTCAAGATCCATCCGCGAACGTCGTTGTCAAGGCCGGTGGCGACAGCCATGGCGGGCAGCAGTTGGCGCTCGGAAAGCGCTTCTGCTTTGCAGCAAAACACGAGATGGTTTTCGAAGCGCGCTGGAAGCTGGTGGGTGATGCGGTTTGAGGTTTCGGCGGTGCGGTCTGTGGCAGGGCAGCGTGCGTCAAGGGAGGAAGAAGCGGCGAGCCAGTGATGACCGAGAGAGCTAGTGGAAGGGTCGACGTTAAGATGGCAAACAAAGACCAAAAAAGACGATGATCAAAGCCACATCAAGAAACCCAGGAGAGTATGGAGAAGGATTCAGGCACCCGTCCTCCTGACTCTGATAAGGTGGGATCGAACAATGAGTGTGTCACCTTGTGCGTGGCTGCGGCTGCCGCGCCGTGAATTTATTGCTGACCTTTATGATGGTCATGCAAGCGGCCTTAGTATGAGGACCTTGATGGTTGGTTGGAGGGAGGGAGGGACAGAGGCGAAAAAGCTGGCGTTCTCGATTTTTGGGGCGATTTCGCCAAGTACCTCCTAGCCGCCTAACTAATCAAGAGCCAAAGGCAAACTTGACAGCGGATTCAGCGGGAGGCCGCATGTACCTACTTAAGCAGGCTAGGCCTACATACGTTGACCGCCAACGTCGAACTTTCGCTGGTGAGAAGGCAGATTTGGTTGGTACCTACAGTTGGAGTCTTGGGATCTTGTTAGTTGCACAAGCCAACGTACCTTATCCGGCTGCACCTATGTATCTGAAGAGGCATGGCCTCACAAAGCCCGCCTAACGGGTAGGTAGGGACCTGACACGTGACTACCAACTCTCAAGGTATCTGTGTAGGTACCCAGGTAGCTACATAGGTAAACGAACGCTGAACACTCAAAGGTTCTTCCGACATCTTTGTGAATCACCATCTCGCAAAATGTCTGTACGAGAAAAAGTCATCTTCAATACCACTCAGGAATCATCAGACAGCGCCATACACCGCTACAGGGGTCATCTGCGCCAGCCTCTTCCTCAGCTATTGAGCAGTGGACCTATAATAGAAGTACCAAGGCAAGGCAAGGTACAGGCAATACAACAGCTGACCACGAGAGGAGGCCATAAAAATCTCGGCAATATTGAAGCAATACACTAGTTAGTTATTGGAAAATCTAGTTAGAAGTGGCAAAATACTGATTACCATTAACATCTTGGGAAGTGTTATTCGCCATGTAGTTGGAGAGATCAATCCACTATAACCGGGCTCACACCTCTGACGTCACTGTCTCTCAGCCACCAGCCAGATAAACCTATCATACATACAGATACATCTCCCAGTTCTGGATTCACGATCGCCTCGTCTATCTGAGGCGTAAAATGAATCTCGCCATGTTTTCTGACTCCCCCAAATCGGCATTTGTGTCTCTTCCCTCATTCGCTTAGCTACTTAACATAAACGAGATCTACAGTAGCCCCCATCGTCCCTGTCAACCCTTGTGCAGATTCGCAGCCACGAGACACGGCCGCAGTTGGGTCCTGTTTCTAGTTACGCATGAATTTAACAAATAAAACCCAATCAGATTTGTGAGGATTCATGGCGACAACAATACGATTATGCTACTTTGTAGTGATAAACGAAAAGATCACTGCGCGGGCACCTCAGGCCTTGTACTGCTTCAAATCCAACCCAAAATTTAATTCTACTCTCACTAGAGCGATTTCGAATTTAGGCCAAACATTTAAGTTCTCGCTTTTCAGAGAACCGACCTAGGAGGAGCAGGGCCTTGACAAGTTGCGTTTAAGTTAACAGCTCGTGTTACACAGCACAGCTGCCAATCAACGGCCATTAAAGGCTTTATGCAGCCGCCAGAATGTCACACAGAAAGCATGAATACAGAAATGCCCTAGGGCACAACCGTAAGCGCTACAGTATTTCCACTGCTTGCGGTTGAGCCGTCTTTTCTGTAGCGCCAGTCTCAGCATGGCAGCCGTCACCAGGGATCCCGCCTCCGCCACTGCAACTCGCGATGCATTCCGTCACGCATTGTCGTCGGCCATCCGCCCAACTTCTGGCTGTTCAGCACCGCCCACGGCTTCATCGGAGCAGAGCTTGTCCGCGTCGAGCTTGATGACGGCTCTATGGTGAAGGCAGGGAGGATGCCGATGCGTGACCAGTGTAACACGAGGTTGCACGGGCGTCTCGAGGCTGTTTTCCGAGATGGCCACGGCGCGGCCCGCCAAGAAGTGCGCTTCCACAGGCACCGCATGTCTGGGCTCTGAGGGCCCCACGACACAAGCGGCATGGAGGCGTTCTTGTAGGGAATCAAGAAGGTACTCTTCGTAGGCGCTAAAATGGACCAGTGCGTCCTAGCGACCCTGTAGGACGCCTCCAACAAGGGCTTCGAAACTGTGCTGTTCGAGGACAGCTGCGGGACCAGCAGCCCAGAGTGCGCTGAGCAGGTACCCTGACCCTGACCCTGACCCTAGGTGACCCAACCCTAGGTACTTTTCAGTAGTTAGGAACTTAACTCTAAGATAACACAAGCCGTAGATTTTAAAAGTCTAAGCTGATATACTCTCTCGAAAAGCTTACTGAAGAATAATTAACGCTATTTTATGTGTGAAGAGCTAATAAAATATACACAAATACCACCGTAAACCTCATGGCCTAACACTGCTCTTTCGCGATGCATGTGGAGCTGCTTCTAATTATCGTGTGTAGAAAACAAACAAAAAACCAGCACAGGAGAAGGGCGACTCTAGAAGATAACCTTGGATGCAAGACTAAGCAGCCAAGCGGCGTCGCTCCAGCTGCTCTCACCTTCTTTGGGCGGGGTCAGCTTGACTGACGGCAAGGTTGTGATGCCTTGAACGTGTCTCGGTGTCTGCGTGCCGCGCGCGCCGTCCTTCTCGTCGTCGTCTTCGTCCTCCTCTTCATCATCGTCCTCCTCGCCGTCCTCCTCGAACAGCGACCAGCCGATGAAGCTCGCGATCCAGGAGCCCTTGAGAGCCTTGCCCTCGCGCATAAGCCGGCGAATAGCAGCCTCGTCATCAAGCTCGTCGTCTTCGTCGTCTTCGTTGTTGTTGTTGTTGCGCGCGCCGAGCTCCTCGAGCTTCTGGTCGAGGTTGACAAAGTCCGGGCCGGAGATGGCGTCGGTGGCGGGAAAGTACGAGTCACCAGCGGCGGCGGCGGCGGGGTCCATGGGCGTCAGGACGGCGCTGCTACTTCGGAAGTGGCCGTGGTGGTGATCCATGCTGTGGGCGCGGCTGGCGAAGCGGCTGGTGCGGCGGCTGGCGGCCGGGGACGAGGCGTCGTCGGTGCTGCCGCGGCGGCGCTCCTGCTCGAAGAATGCGTCGTCCCCCGTGTCGTCGGCGCCGCCACGCATGCCGGCGAGGCTCGTGGAGCTCTGGCGGGAGACGAGCCAGGCCTGGCCCTTGGACTCGCGGGCCTCGGCGCTCATGAGCGCGCCGGTGCGCAGCAACCAGTCGCTGTCGTTGCGGTGGCGGCTTGTGAGGGTATTCGTCGTCGGGTCGTCAACGGCTCCGGCAGCGCGTCGCCTGCGCGGCGTAGAGGCGCCGGAGCCGCCCGGCCGTCGAGTGCTGAGGAGGTTGGTCGAGGACCGGCTCTTGGTGATGAGCTCGCCGTCATACCGGTGCTGGGAGCGGGAGCGCGGCGTGGCGGCGGCGTGGCCGAGAAAGCGCGGCGTCGTCGGGGCGGATTTGCCCTCGAGGTAGGACGAGGTGACGGGCCCGCGGGCAAGGTCGGCGATGGAGTCTGGGTCGGTGAGCGGGAGCTTGACGGTGAGCGGGGCGAGCGTGAGGTGGTTGATGTTGGTGGAGGAGCGGTTCTTGCGCCGGGCGCGGTCCGAGTGCTGGTTGTAGGCCAAGTCCATCTCGCTGACGGGGTGTGATGTGCAATGGATTGGAGTTGTTGATAAGGGGAAGTTGAACTTGTTTTTCCCGCCACTGTCTTGCTCAGGATACAAGCCAGCAATGCTAGGCGAGACAGTGTCGTGCCAGGCGTGGACCAGCAGTGACAAACAAACAGAGGGCGGTGGAGGTGGAGATGGTCAAGTGTTGAGTTTCAAATTGAATGACGAATGTGGAGTTAGAAAGAGAAGAGCAATGATTTTATACAAGCGATGAATTGTCAATGAGGGGGTTGCAGAGGGAAAAAATCAAGCCTTCGTTGCCTCGGGTCGGCCGATGTGGGCGGCGAGAGGACGGGAGGGAGCGGCTATGCAAGCTCAAGCAAGTCTCAACCGTGGCTGGACTTTTTCGTTGAGACTAACAAACCAACTAATGCGGTGACGGTGCAGCGCAGTGGTAGTTACCTAACATTAGTGCTCAGGCGAGACCACCCGGCGACCGGCCAGCCACCCAACAGGTGGGCAGTCTCCTGATTAGCTGCATGGTGATGAGGATCGAGTCTGGGCTCCAGAATTGATCCTCGCTTGATGCGGGAGTCCTCCCGACTTTTACCATGAGCATGGTGCGGTTCTGCTTGGCAAAGTGAGCTCGCTGATAGGCGGACCCCAGCGACTGGTGGAATTCTACCTAAAAGCTGGGGAACATCACAGGCACTAAGAATAACATACGGATAGTGCTAACAAGATAACTGCCTGGGAGAGCATCGAACCCAGATCTATGTTGTAAATGTGTCGACCGCTTTCTGAGCAGACAGCACCCTCGGTTTGCCTCCATCACGGCAGGTACCGTTTCAATCCCAACTACCACAAGGCTAGATGAGATGCGCAACGCTAGATATGCAGCCTCACTTTTCTTTTTAGTTCTCGACTCTCCTGTTTCCTGGCACAACTGACGCCACTTGACTCGACTTTGCCACTGGGGGTATAGCTTGGGCTCTAATATTAACGACAGCGCAATGCATCCAGTGCTGGAGAGCTACCCGAGTCTGTGGCTGACGGTTGATAGCGAACTTCACAATCGGGTTGTATCGGCTTGGCTAAAAAGTCAAGCTACAGCCGCAGTATCAGAGTTTATCAGTCGTCACTCAGGTTGTATCTGCATAAGGCATGTGAGAATTTTCAGTTGATTTTTTTTCTCTTTTAGTAAGGGGAAAATAAGGAACAAGGCAGCGCTCCTTGCGTTGTCCTACCTGTCCAACCATGCAGTGGCTCCACGTGACCTGTACCCCCTGTAGCGAAAAATTTTACCGCCTGGAGTTGCCGGGTTGCGGGCCCTGTAGCGCTCGACTCCGTCCAGTGCAGGGCATACAGCGCTCACAAGGCGCCTGCTACAGGTGCTGAATTTGACGTCTTTCCGCTGGCCAATGGCAATGGTCGAGTTTCGCAAAAAGATCTTGTGGCTCAACAGCATCCACACATCACGCATTGTGATTTCGTTCCCAAACTGTCTCATTCCGATTTGACCAGGCATCTGGACCCTATCATCCTTTTTTTCTTCTACCCGGGTTTTCCCTTTCCCTGTAGAGTGGGAATCAACGCGAGACTCGGCTCGCGGCAGCCACCCAGCTCTACCCACCAGCCCATGTCAAACGAACAAGATGCGCAATCTAAGAAACCTTCGATTCGGTCGTGTGGCTCAGGCTGATGTAACTGCCGCATGCTGGGATCCTGAGACGGACGAGGTTATTTGCACGGTTGGCCCAACTGTCCAAAATCCCACAATACAGCTGCTCCGGGTATCTGAAGGACAAAGTCTGTGAGTCAGCACTGCACCATTATGTATGTATAAGACAGTACAGTCAATGCTGACCAGGAACAGATCACAACGCCCCGTCACCAATTGGGATGCTCCAAGTCCCAATCCCGATCTTCCAGTAGATAAAATCCTCAACATTCAGTATCTAAGCGGCACCGCAACGATATGTCTTGTTCTGGAGGGAGGTGACATCATTACGGTCAAGGAGGATCAACTTGGCGGCGAAGACGCTCACATTGAAATCGTCGGGTCCATCGATGATGGCATCTCTGCAGCTAGGTGGTCTCCCGACGAAGAGCTTCTCGTCGTCGTCACCAAGGCAAACAATGCCATCTTCATGGGGAGCTCTCTGGATCCCGTCGCCGAGGTTGCCCTGACAGCGGAGGACCTTCGAGCATCCAAGCACGTCTCTGTTGGCTGGGGCAAGAAGGAGACTCAGTTTCAAGGCCGAGGCGCCAAGGCTCTTCGTGATCCCACCATTCCCGAAAAGGTGGACGAGGGTGTTCCCAGCCAGCACGAGAATGGTGCCACAACAATCAGCTGGCGAGGAGACGGCTCCTATGTTGCCATCAACTCTGTCCAAGACGGCTCCCGCCGAGTGATCCGAGTGTACTCTCGAGAAGGCGAACTCGATAGCGCTAGCGAGCCTGTTGATCACCTCGAGAGTAGTCTCAGCTGGCGGCCATCGGGCAATCTGATGGCTGGCATTCAGCGACTACAGGACAATATCGATGTTGTCTTTTTCGAACGAAACGGCCTTCGTCACGGCCAGTTCACTCTACGCTCTTCTCTTGAAGATGTGAATTCATGCGTCAACATCCAACTAGAATGGAACACTGATTCCACCACCTTGGCTGTCATCCTAAGCAAGACGATACAGTTGTGGACAATGGGCAACTATCACTGGTATTTGAAGCAGGAGATACCAAGAGATGTCGGGGGCACTCCCACGCTAGCGTGGCATCCCGAAAGAGCACTGCGACTGGCGTTCCCAACTGGGAGCGGGCTTGTGGTGGCCGAACAGGTATTGCATTCCGCTCGAGGGTCCTGCCAACAACCTTACGACGTTGGTGCCGTCGCCGTGATTGACGGATCAACTGTCAAACTTACTCCGTTTAGGACTGCAAACGTTCCTCCTCCCATGTCCTTCTGCGATATTGAGACCGGATCATCGGCAATCGATGTTGCATTTGGCCACTGGAGTAGCTCGTTCGCCATTCTTCACCACCATGCCGTTGATCTCTACGATCTGCCCTGTAACAATGGCAGGGTTGGCAGACCAAAGTTGGTGAAAAAGCTACCACTTTCCCTACAGCATGCGGAATACTTCTTACCACTCCGAATTGTCGCTACGTCAACAGGTTATCGTCTGTTCGCCTACCAAGGCGAAAGATTCGTCAGTGCTGCCGTAAGCACTGATGACGAAAACTTGGAACCTCCTCAAGAGACCCCCACGCGTCTCCTCAGCACTGCAACGTATGATGACAATTCAAAGATCGAGGGATACGGCCAGGATTCCTCTGGTAAGTTGTACGAGATTTCTGCAACATCTACCGAACCATTGGGAATCCAGTTCCCTTCAATCTTGCCATCTTTTGAGACTTGCAAATCGGGCGAAGGTGTTGTCATTGCATTTGGTCTCTCACGAAACGGTCACATTTATGCAAACTCAAGGCAACTGGCCAAGAACTGCACATCCTTCATCCTCACACCGCACCATCTCATCTTTACGACCAGCAATCATTTTGTCAAATATGTTCATCTCATGGACGATGTGGAAGAGTTGGAAGTCCCTGGCGATGATCCTGAAAAGGACGAACGATGCCGGAGCGTTGAACGTGGATCACGCCTAGTAACGGCAATGCCGACGAACATGAGTATTGTTCTACAAATGCCGCGAGGTAATCTGGAGACAATATACCCTCGCGCAATGGTGCTCGCCGGAATTCGTCGCCTCATTGACGCCAAGGAATATGGTATAGCCTTTTCCTACTGCAGAACCCAGCGAGTAGACATGAACGTGCTTTGTGATTACAAGTTTGAGCAGTTTCTCGCTTCTGTTCCCATTTTCTTGGATCAGCTCAACGATATATCCTATATTGATCTCTTCTTATCTTCGCTCAAAGAAGAGGATGTGACGAAGACCATGTATCAAGATACGAAGAAATACAAGACATCCGCCAGCGGACCTTCTCCGGAAGTGGAGGCCAGCTTGGCGATGAGGCCATCGGACTGCAAGGTCAACATAGTCTGTGATGCTCTTCTCAAGAGCCTGCAGCCTCGCAAAAGCACCAATCTACAAAATATCATCACTGCACATGTGTGCAAGAGCCCCCCAGCGCTCGACGACGGTCTCACTCTGGTGTATGAGCTCATGAAGGAGGACCCCAAGGTTGCCGAAAAGGCCATTGAGCATATCTGCTTCCTTGTTGATGTCAACCGACTGTATGAGAACGCACTCGGCCTGTACAACCTCGAGCTTACGCTCCTTGTCGCCCAGCAGTCACAACGCGATCCCCGCGAATACCTACCCTTCATCCAAACTCTTCACGCGCTGCCGGAGCTGCGACGTAAATTTGAGATTGACGACCACCTCGGCCACAGATCAAAGGCCCTTGCTCACCTGCAAGCACTCGACTCTTTTGACGAGTTTTGCAACTACACGACCAAGCACAAGCTCTACCAGGACGCGCTGCGCCTCTACCGCTACGACCAAGCCCAACTCCGCACTATCACTGACCTGTACGCGGCGCATCTCGAGTCCATGTCCTCCTTCCGCGAGGCCGGTTTGGCCTACGAGTCCCTCCAGAACTATGCCAAGGCGACGAGCTGCTACCGCTCATCTGGTGCCACCTGCTGGCAGGAGTGTCTGTTCTCCGCGCAGCAGCAGACGCCGCCGCTCTCCGCCGAAGCCATGAGCCAGCTCGCCACCGCCCTCGCCGACGCGCTCTGGGAGGCCAAGGACTACGCCTCCGCGGCGACGATCCACGCCGAGTATCTCGGCTCCCTCGAGACGGCCATCAAGTGCCTCTGCAAGGGCTACCTGTTCGCCGAAGCCATGCGCCTCGTCGCCAAGCACGAGCGGCCCGCGCTCCTCGACGCCGCCGTCGACGCCGGCCTCGCCGAGGCGCTCGGCAGCACCACCGAGTTCCTCGCCGATTGCAAGGCCCAGATCGGCGCGCAGGTGCCGCGCATTGCGGAGCTGCGCCGCAAGGCCGCCGAGGATCCGCTCGCGTTCTACGAGGGCGACCGCGCAGGCGGCGGCGACGTCCCCGACGACGTCTCCGTCGCCGCCAGCTCGCGCCTGAGCACCGGCGCGAGCCTTTTCACGCGCTACACCGGCAAGACGGGCGGCAGCGTCGGCACCGCCGGCACGGGGGTCAGCCGCGCGACGAGCAAGAACCGCAGGCGCGAGGAGAAGAAGCGCGCGCGCGGCCGCAAGGGCACCGTCTACGAGGAGGAGTACCTGGTCAACAGCACGCGGCGGCTGGTCGAGCGCGTCGGCGCCGCCCGCGTGGAGGTCCAGCGCCTCGTCTTCGCGCTCGTCCGCCGCGGCATGGCCGAGCGCGCGCGCAACGCCGAGGCGCTGATGAGGGACGTCCTGGAGGCTGCCGAGCTGGCCGTCGCGCAGGTCTTCCCGTCGCCGCGGCCCGGCCACGCGGAGACTCCGGGGGGCGAGGAGGGTGCCGCCGGGGACGGCGAGCAATATCGCGCAAAGGGCGGCGACGCGGTCCTAGCGGAGTGGATGGAGGCCAGGTCGAAGAAGGCGGAGCCCCCGGTGTTGGAGAAGATGTCCAAGCTTACATTGTTAGGGTAGAGAGAGACTGGAAAAAGGAAAAGGTTGCATGTATGGTTTGTTATTTGGAAATGGAAACAAATGCCCATGATTTATGCAGCACAGGCTTTTTGCTTCACCGTGACAAATGGCTTATATTTCTTGCAACGGCGGGTCGGGATTATGTATTTCTTCTGCTTTTCCCTCTCCATGCCCTTTCTATTAAACCTATACATATGCACTCTCCAAAACACGCTCGATAAAGAGAACAAAACAGGTACTCATTCCAAAAACAGGCGGATACAGGTTCAACATGCGTTGCATACAAGTGTGGAAAAGAAAGAGCGGCGGAAATAAAAAGGCCAGACAAGACTCAGCCAGGGTGATAGGAGCCATTGCCTCTTCCGCTTCACGTCCCATGTCCAAATCCTCCTTCAAACACAAAAAGTGAACCCAACTCCTGTATAAAAACCCCGGTTCCAAAAAAATAACCCGCTAAACTTATGTAAGTGATCCTCGTGCCCCTAAGAGGGACTAAGAAAACACGCCAATATATATATCGAATGCTTTACACATTACTCTTTATTCGTAGCCGCACCCGCCGCTGAACCCCCCGAGTGTCGTTGCGCCTCGCCTTCCATTGGCGAAGTCACTTCAGTCTCTGCATCCTCAAACTCCTCTCCTTCCTCACCTTCTTCGCCTTCCTCCTCCTCCTCCTCTTCTTCCTCTTCATAATCGTCCTCGTTAATGATCCCATTCATGCGCTCCCAGACCTCGCGGCGAATCTTCTCGTCCTTAGCTACCCGCGCGCGCTCGACCTCCTCGAAGCCGCCCGACTTCTTGAGCTTGCCATCGTGCACGAAGCTCGCAATCTCGCGCTGTAGCTCGTTGCCGCTGCGGCTCAGCAACTCCTTCTGGCGCAGCTTTTCTGCCCGCTCGATGGCGTCCAGCCGATTCTCATGGTTCGGCTGCAGAGCACGCACCTCACCCAGCACCCCCTCCTTAGCCGCGTTTTGGTTCAGGCTGTTGCCGAGGTTGCTCAAGCCCCTGGACAGCATGCGTGACGTCCCCGCGTTTGCCCCGGCGCCGTTGTCCTTCATTTGCTCCTTCATTGCTTGCTCGACGAGGGCGAATGTCTCCGTGGCCTTTTCCAGGTCGTCGCGCAGATCAACCATCAAGTCCTCCATAAGGCGTAATTCATCACGGCCTTGGCACACGTCCTCCAGTTCCTTTTCCCAAATCTTGGTCCAAACGGGCTTCTCCTCGGTCATGTAGTCTTCCATGGCCTTGAGGGCCTTGGTGAGCTCGCTGATATCATTGTTGACAGTCTCAAGCTGGCGAGGTAGCGGCTTGACGCCTCTATGGACAACATCTTTGCGTAGATCCTCAATAAGATCTTGAAGGTCGTCTACCTTGCCAACCAAACGATCGGAATCAGCGTTAAGTTTCTTGCGACCCTTGGTTACATAGGAGTATCCACCATCTCCATCCATATCCGGCTGAACAGCGCTCGCTGCCACTGACGTGACACTTGCAGCCTTTTGCCGAACGGTGGCAATAGAAGCGTCCATGGAGGCTTGAAAGTTGGAATAGGTTTGACGCAGGACGGCAATGTCGCGGCGGAAGGTTTGGATCTGCCCGAGGTGGCTTGCACCGAGTCTCGGGCCAGTGCTGACAATAGCCTTGGATCCGTCGGCAGATTGGACAGCAACAGGCGGTGCAAATGCCAAGCGAGCGACTTCTTCAGCAGTTTCCTGTTGCCTATCTGAAACTCGTTGTAGAGTTGCCGCCTGACTTTGAACATTATTTTGGACATCCTGTACGATTTTGGTCAACCCTGAAATGCCATCATCGATGTGACGCTTGACTTCGTCCAGAGCTTCTATGTTCAGTACGAGAACAGTGCGGTCCTTGACGTCCGAAAGGTCCTCCAGTTCGTGTCGAATACCTGAAACAGGGTCTTGAATATAAATTTCTGGCAAATCAGTACCATTATGCTGTGTATTCCAAGAGAACTTTTCGATGAATGCGAGCTGCAAACGCCCAATGGAGAGCTCGCTTCGTCCCTCTGGCAGAACGATCTTCTTGACCTTGGACTTGTACTGAAGGAACAGCGTCAAATCTTTTGTCGGCGTGGGTGGAGGTGAAACTTGGTAATACGAATCGCCCTTGGACTCTGGGGCAGTTGGAATCTGTTCAATCTTTTCGACTGCTTTTGTTTCTGGCTCTGCTCGTCTTGGCTCATCAACAAAGTACGGAGGCTCAGGCAGCGGGCCGGACAAGGTAGCACTTGGGGCATATTTATTTTCCGGGGTTTGCGCAAGTGGACTGTCGACTCTGTTTCTGTTATCCGCAGAGAGCTCCTCTGTTATTATCGCGGGAGCTGGCGAGGGAACAGACTTGGAGTGGCTTGACTGATGACGACTGTGACGCACAGACTCGCGTTTCTGGACTGCATGCAATGATTCTCGTGCTTCTTTGCGGCCGCGGTTTGGTACAGGGGAGTTTTGGTGCGGCAGGATAGGAACAGCATTGGCGGCGCCAAGATGTTTCGAGATTTGATACTGTGAGTAGCGTCGTGAGGCTCGTCGTTCCAAGTCGCCGCCCTTTTGCAGGGCCGCGAGCGCGCTTGATTGAGGCTCCGGTGGAGGCGGTGGCGGTGGCGGAAAAGCTTCGATATTGATGTCCCCGGTGGTGCCGGAAGGCATTTGGCTGTCGTCGTTTGGATACGGCGGCGGTATAGATGGCGCATTCTGAGTTGACGTGCGAGCTAGTTGGGGGAAATCTCGGGACGGCTCTCTTGACGCATTGACTCGACGACTAGGTGAAGAACTAGGGCCTTGTGACGCGGGTTCCTCCAAGCGAGATTGTTCTTGTTTATATCCGGACTCGAGGCCCTCATCGAGCATGTTGGTAAGACCGCTGCTGCTTCCGCTAGTGACAGTGCTGATACTCGTTGTGCGCTCGGGGGCATTGGCGGTAGGGTCCCTGTCTCGGGCCTGTCGTTGACGCAGACGCTGCTGCTTGCGCTTCAGACCATGGAGCAGGTTGATTATGATGTCTCTGATGCGCGGCAGGTATCGTTCGAGGCTCTCTGCGCTGGCTTCTTGGCTCAAAGTCGCTTCAAGAATGCTTCGAAGCAGGTCCGGAACGTTACCGAGGTCGGAGGTGTCGACATTTATGGCAGTAAAGGCACGGCACGCCATATTGAATTCGTAGCCTAGGCGGACATAGACATCAGAGACCTGTGTGTCGGTCGCATGGCCGCGGGACCACTGAGTAAGGGTTTCGAGGAGCTGTTTAGTCGCGACGAGAAGGTGGGTGACGCTTTTTTCGATTTGCGATAACGGAACACTTGAGCTCGAACTTCCGGTCTGTCATGGCCATGTCAGTGTTGGATTGCATGAGGGCTTCTCCTGTTGCGCGGTGCTCGACCGCTTGTGGAGGTAGCTGGAGGACGAACCTCGCGACCTGACCGGCGCGTGCTGCCGCTCTGCGATGACTTGACGGAAGCAGTCGATGCTCTAGACGGCACTCCATTTGGTGACATTGGTCTGCTTTGACCGTTGGGGAGTTGAGGAGCACTATCTTCGGCGCGCCGCTGCGAATAAACTCGTTGAGCTTGTGATACGGACTGCATGGTGGCGACTGGGGGGTTGCGTCGGGGCCAGTGAGAGCGAGAGGTTGACAGATTAACAGGTCGTTGGGCAGCAAGCCTGTTTGCTATTGCTAGGTATGAAGGCTTGCGCTCAGGAGGGACAGGCGGACAAGTGGTAGTATATGATGTATCGAGAGTCGTTAGATGTGTGAAGGAAGACCCATGGCCGATGAAGTTGGAGTGGAAACGAATGGCAGGGCTTCGAACACGAGGTGTAAAGGATGTCGAGGGCTTACTATCCAAGCGGTGCAGAGTTCCAGCCAGCCAGCGTGCCAGGAGCAGGAGACGATGGCCTGTTTGAGTGGGTGGGCGGGCATTGGGCAGGGAAAGGCGGCAGGGAAGCCAAGGCAAGCCAAGGCAAGCCAAGCGGGCCCGTACTGTGCCCCCTGCTTCTGCACGTGCCAATGTTTTGCTTCTCTTGCTACCCTATACCCGGGAAAGCACCTTCTCTTGTCTTTGTTTTGCTTTTCGTTTTTTCTTTTGTTCTTTCTTCTCTGGGATTTATTTCTGCATCAATACGATCTAACACCCGGGTTTGTGAGCATTGTTTTTGTAGCTCTTCAGGCTGTACAAAATCACGTCGTGCCTCCACGCTTGGATAGCGTTGATGCGATGGAGGCATCGTCAGCCTCTCTAATGGATACCTGTTCCCTAGGACCAAGGTACCACGAGATGCTGGGGTGATATTACCCGTTGTCATCGCTGCCTATTTATGATCTTGCTCTTTACTTGATTTTTAGCCGCCTCAAACTGCACAGACCCACGCCGTCACACCTCACCCAACAATGCATCTATCCATCATCACACTGACCATACAGAACAAGATGCATCCATCCTCATACATATATCCGCAGTCACCATGATCTCATTCCTTTCCAAGTTCCAGCGCCGACCGTGGTATAAAAGAGTACAAATCCTTTCCGATCTTCATCTCGAAATTGGTCAGCAATACGCGTCGTTTACCTTCCCCGTAACCGCTCCCTACCTCCTACTAGCTGGCGATATTGGCCGCCTGATCGATTACGAAAACTATCTGGCGTTCCTCCAGGCCTAGACATCGCGCTTCGAAGCGGTATTCCTTGCGTTGGGCAACCACGAATTCTATGAGATGGCCTATCACGACGCACTGGATACCCCACGCCGCCTCGTCAACGAACCCTCTCTGGCCCGGCGACTCGTACTCTCGACAAAACGCGCTGGGATAGCCTAAAATCTAGCCTTTCTATACTCGGCTGCACACTGTGGTCTCTGATACTAGATGACAAAGTCGATGTCGTGCAGTCTACGGTGAGCGACTTGAAGAAAATCACCGATTGGACAGCTGCCACGCACAACAGCGTCCATGCGCAAGAGGCTACCTGGCTCCGCAAGGAGGGAGGTGGCCAACCTGACAACAAACAAAACGCAGAAACGAAACGTACTTGTTGCTACACACCACGCACCATGCCTTAAGGGAACCTCGCGGCCCGAGCACACCGGAAACCCGTGGTCTTCAGCGTTTGCTACCGATATGTTGACATCTGGGGACTGGGGCCGCGTTAAGACCTGGGTGTTTGGCCACACACATTATTCGACGGATATAATGCGCAAAGGCGTCCGAGTTGTTGCGAATCAGCGCGGATATGTCATTCCCATGCAGTAAGATCCAAACTGGATCAAAAGACACGAGAGCAACTGCTTTGACCCTGGCAAAATGATTGTCAATCAACCTGATGTCACCGTTCGCACCTGATACGAACAGGCTGCGCCAACCACTAATCTTATGCCCGAGGACTTTACTTTTCGCAAGGCCGAGCATGCTCAATGTCCTGCGCGTAAATTTAGTAACAAAACTGGGATTATGTCGCGACGCTTTACTCGTCTAACACAAGTTCATAATGCACTGGTATGCAGACACAGACACTCGTCAAACCGTGTATACTCCGCGCCGGGTATTGAGAGGACGGATTGCCACCTTTATTATACAGACATAGATTGTAGATGCGACACCCAAAGCCCAAAAAGAGAACAAGAAAATGACCGGACGTCAATCACCCACCTAATCGCTCCTGCCTCCCACGAATGTCAATCAGACTGACGCTGATGCGTCCTCCCTGCCTGGCCCCACCTACCTGCAACCATCTCCCACCTCAAACAGCGACATCAAGAACAACCAAATCATCAAGTTCCCGACGCTTTGAACAAACCATTTGCCAAGCTGCTTTCCCCGATAAGATCATAAAAATGCCCGCTGAGGGAGTGTGGATCTCGCCATCCGGTGTCAAGACGGTCATCCCGCTTGAAAACAACCCTGAGGTCTTCACGTCGCTCCTCCACGATCTAGGCTTGTCCCAGAAGCTAGGGTTTTATGATGTCTACAGCATCGACGATGCCGACTTGCTCGCCATAATTCCGCGGCCGGCCCATGCCCTAATCTTCATAACCCCGGCGGAGATGTACTACGCGTCGCGCAAGGAAGATGGCATTTCCTGCGACATGGCCGTCGAGAAGATGACTTATACCAAGACCGGTGACGACCCCGTCCTGTGGTTTCGCCAGACCATCGGGAATGCCTGCGGTCTATACGCCCTGATCCACTCGGTTGCCAACGGCCCGGGAAAACAATATGTGCAGAAGGAGTCGCTCCTGGACCGGCTCTTCGCAGAGGCCAAGCCCTTGCAGCCAGAGTCGCGGGCCAGGGTTCTCTACGACAGCCAGGAGCTGGAGGAGGCGCATATGCGGGCAGCACGCAAGGGCGACTCTATCCCGCCACCGGCAGAAAACCACCCGGCGCTTCACTTCATCGCTTATGTCAAAGGGCCGGATGGCCATCTATGGGAGCTTGAGGGCCAGACGGACGGGCCGGTTGACAGGGGTCTTCTTCCGCCAGAGGATGACGTCTTGAGCGCCAAGGCTCTGGAGCTTGGTCTCCGAAAGTTCTTGAAGCATTCCGAAGGGAACCCGAATTTCAGCATTGTTGCGTTGGCCAACCAGGATTGAGGCCATGCGTAGCAACTGCCATATTCCCTGGACAAGTAACAGTGCCATGGAGGTATAGGCCTGGCTCAACAAATCAAACATCTTTCGGTTGAGGATGTATCCTATGAGCCAGAAATATGTTGAGGAATTATGTTCGATTTTATTCGTTTGCAATGGTACTTTTTAACGGGAACAAGAGAGCAGAATAGCTGTGTAGCTGGCCAAGGCCATTAATTCTGTTTCATTACTGGCATTCTCCATCTCGGTTTGGCGAAACGTGCTGCGTATGAGGCCAAGTGATTCTCAGTCCAAAAACGCAAGAGACGACCGATTTTTTGGGCCTAAATTCTTGAAAATAACATGGGAGAAAAATATTCAGCCTCAAAATCGCCCTTTCCATTTAGCGAGAGATTATAGGATAATAGGACAGTATGTCCAGGACCTAACGCGACCCGATATGAGTAGCGTTTTTCAAAGAGCACTGCAATTCTCTGCATTTTCCAGAAGGACAAAATCGGAAAATATAGTGAAGATTTGAATATTGATTCGTTCTGAGCTATGAGTGGACGGAGTTTCAACCACTTCATGATACAAGACGCTTATTAGCCCGCCTGACCTGGGTTCCCACTAGGGAGACGCCACTCGGCATGATCTTCCAACAAGCAACTTCACAGCAGCAAATTCTGCAGGCGGCCGTGACCGGACCTGCAAAATGCACACGACATGGACGACTCTCAAGAGCCTCTGATTTCCGGAGAGCAACACGAAGATGACGTCGCTCGAGGCAGCGACGCCTCACCACGCAAAGGGCCTGACCAGACCGGCCTAGGTCCCTTTGTCCTCCTGCTCACCTTGTCCGCCGGCATCAGTGGTCTGCTATTTGGCTGTACGTACTTGTATCCGCGAAGAAGCCGCAAGGCCACGAGCTGACCGATGACTTGCCATTATCAGACGACACTGGCGTCATCTCCGCGACCCTCGTCTCCATCGGCACCGCGCTGTCCGGTCGAGAGCTCACCTCCCTCGACAAGTCGATCATCACATCCGCGACCTCCCTGTTCGCGCTCCTCTTCTCGCCGCTGTCCTCCGTCCTCGCCGACCGGCTCGGCCGGCGGCGCGTGATCCTCCTCGCGGACGCGCTCTTTGTCGCCGGCGCCGCGCTGCAGGCGGTCAGCTCGAGCGTCACCCTCATGGTGGCCGGGCGGTGCGTCATTGGGGCGGGCGTCGGCGCCGCGAGCCTCGTGGTGCCGCTGTACATTGCCGAGGTCGCGCCGGCGCGGTACCGCGGGCGGCTGGTGACGGCCAACGTGATGCTGATCACGGCCGGGCAGGCGCTCGCGTACGTGGTCGGCTGGCTGCTGGCCACGAGGGCGCCGCCGGAGACGGGCTGGCGCTGGATGGTCGGGCTCGGCGCGGCGCCGGCGGCGGTGCAGGCGGTGCTGGTCGCGCTGATGCCGGAGACGCCGCGCTGGCTGGTCAAGGCGGGACGGTCGGCGACCGCGAGGAGGGTCGTAGCGAGGACGCAGGCGGCTGGGGAGGAGGAGGACAGCGCGGATGTGGATGGCATTATCAAGAGCATCGAGGTGGAGCTTCGCGCGGAGAGAGAAGCACGAGCGCTTCGCGGGGCACGGCACTCGCGGATGCCGAGATGGCTGGGTGATTGGGCAGAGCTGCTCAGGGTCGGCCAGAATCGACGCGCGCTGGCCATTGCTTGTCTGCTACAAGGTCTACAGCAGCTCAGCGGGTTCGTAAGTGGATGACTGGGCTTGAAAGGATGTTGTTACAAAAGCTGACCGTCGCAGAACTCGCTTATGTACTTTTCTGCGACGATATTTACAATGGTCGGATTTCGCAGCCCTACGCTCGCTGCTCTCAGCGTGGCCATGACCAACCTTATATTCACTGGCGTCGCGCTGGTCCTCATTGACCGCGTCGGGCGACGCCGAATCCTCTTGTACTCGATCCCGTTGATGGTGTGCGGCCTCTTGCTAGCATCTCTCGGCTTCTCCCATCTCTCCCTCGACGCGAGCCCGCGCGTCTCGTCGTCGTCGTCGTCATTGCCGTCATCGTCGCGCGATAACGTGCCACCCGTAGAGGAAAATACCAGCGCTGCCAGCACCATTCTGTTCAGCATTATGCTGTACGTGGCGTCGTACGCCGTTGGCCTCGGGAACGTGCCGTGGATGCAGAGCGAGCTGTTTCCCACGGCTGTGCGCTCAGCCGGCAGCGGCGTCGCGACGGCGACCAACTGGTCGGCTAACTTTGTAGTCGGACTAACGTTCCTGCCGCTCATGGAACGCCTGACGCCGCCGTGGACGTTTGCGCTGTACGCGGGCGTGTGCGCGGCGGGCGAGGCGCTGATCTGGCTGATTTATCCGGAGACGGCTGGGCTGAGCCTGGAAGAGTCGACGTCCCTACTGGAGCATGGCTGGGGTGTACGATAGAGTTGGCGGGCATGGTGTAGTATATATATGTTGAATCATACCCTGGCAAAATATTTTACTGGTCTATCTTCTTTTGCCCAAAAGACCTGCTTCAGTTAGGCCAAAAAAAGGTGCAAGTACTGTGATGTTGGTGAACTCGAACCCATTGCCTCTGCGCATCGACGGTTGTGCTTCCCAGCTGCGCCACGGAAGCCTACAAGATCAGCCATGGGAGGGAAACCAGAGATTGGCATCGCGAGATAATTGTAGGAAATCTTTAGAAAAAAAGAAACAAGATGCAAAAAAAACTTGTAGCTTCTCTTTGAGATTGCGTGTCATCCTTAGTGCAGGGGCCATGCTAATCTTCTCTGTATCGTTTCAAAAGACCAAATGAGCCGAAGCTCGAAGGATGAACGGAATACTTTAATATATAAGCCCTTTGATGTGGCGATAAAAGTGGGCTGGGGGAGCGCCATGAGCAACCCCACGTGTGAAAAATCGGACAGGGGCTTCTTTTGTCGCGATTCATGCACCTCACTGCTTTGAAGATTTATTTTGATGTTTCTGTGGCGTTTGCCTTGGACGCAGTTTCCTACAGATTGCATGCCGGGCGGGATCCAGGGCGACTTGAGACGTGGTAATTGGGCCAAGGCTGGGTAGATCCCGCGTCCATGAACTCGGAGATAAGAAGATGGGCGGCACCTAAAAAGGCGGAAGAAGACATAAAAAAACGGAAACCTTGCCTTCCCGGATCTATGATTACATGTGCCTTCGCCGCTTCGGCGCTTCGGACAGGCCGGATGCAAGGGGAGCGCGACCCCGTTTTCAGTGACTTTCTCGGAATGTCGGGGGCTGATGGTCCGTCATAAAAGTTACGACGACTTAGCCGCTGACCAGGGGAAACGAAAGCTCGGGAGCCAAGAATTTCGCCCTTGACAGAGAAGCACTTGAACGTCGGCGCCGAATACCTCTTCAGGGATCCGGTGGATGTAATACTGTAATACCTTGTGCTGAAAAAGCGTCGTCGCATCTCGCGCGTTTGCTGACTTGCCGATGGTACTTTCCGGCAGTAGTGGATCCCAATACAATAGCCGGTATCAAGGCAGGCTGATAGACAGGTTGGGAGCCAGGGTGGTGCTGAGTTTTTCAACGGCCAGCAGCATTCGTCAGCGGCTTGGGTAGACCTGGCTGTGCAGACTGACAAAGCGAACCGCGCGAGGGGGTGCTTTGTATTGGTCGGTCATCTTGTCGGGCACATGTAATTCTGGAGTGCAAAATATCCGTGGTCCCGTTGTAATTCCGCGGACCCGACTATTGTAAAGCCCGAGGACATGGGGATACAACGTAGGTGGGAAGGTAGATACCTGGGGGGAGTCGTGGCATATCAATCTTATTATCATGCTTTCTTCAGTGTGTCCTCAATAATTCAACCCCGTTCTTGCTTTCCATTTCCTACACGTCGTTATCCAAAAAGCCTCTTCTCTAGCAAGTATCGGTCCGTCCAAATCGGAGCCCCCACTTGTTCGCGAGTCCGGCGCAAGCCCCACCAGAGCTCTTTCCATTTTATTAGCGGCCGGCGTCGCCTGGAGACGGCAGGGACGAGGTGACTGGCCGCCACTTTTTTCCCCTTCGCTCCTCGTTCAAATAAATTTTTATTGCGAAGAGGCGAAGAATTGAACTAGCGCAAACGCATTGGGCTATTGTCATCAACAGCCATGGCATACTGAGACAGGACCACCTACTAGTAGAAAAACGGGACAATCCCCCAAACTCAATCCATTGTCTCCAAATCATCATCATCACCTGGGGAGACCCTACCCCTTGAGCCGTCAATTCCCCCTCCCACCCCGACATAGTTTTCTCAATCTTCATCATCGATTGAGGACTGGCTTGACTGTGTCATCATCTTATATGGAAATTCCTTGGCGCTCTGCCCCATCCCGCCGATCTCCAGCCTGCCGGTACCCGAGCTGCACATCAACGTCATAACACGGCAGCGAGAGACAAACAGCCGACCCCTCGTTGCACAAACGACATTACTACCGCCCTCCCTTCCGCCCACCGCCCACAATGACAATGGACGAAATCGACCGCGAGCTCGTCGAGGCGGAGCGCGACGCCTCGCCCGCCAACTACCGGCGCCGTGCTAGCGACGAGATTGAGCGCGTCCTCTCCGCCTCGTCCGTCTCGACCGCCTCGTCCGCCGCTGCCGGCCGATCCGCCGTCCGCCGCCAGATGAGCCGCGTCTCGACCATCAACGACCTCGAGCGCCACCCGACCGCCCTCAGTCGCATCCAGACGGCCCGCAGCCAGCACGCCACCACCGTCGGCGTCGACGCCGGCAGCCGCACCGCCAGCCGCGCCTCCAGAAAGCCGCTGCCCGCGTTTGGCGCTGGCAAGCCGTACCCCCCACCGCTGCCCGACCAGGAGGAGTACGTTGTCGAGTTTGACGGCCCCAACGACCCGCTGCATGCGCAAAACTGGCCCTTGCGCAAGAAGCTCTTGACCTCGGCCATGCTTGGGTACACTACAATGACCTCTGCATTCACTTCCTCAATCTTCTCTGCCGGCACACAGGTCGTAGCTAAGCAGTACGGCGTCGGCTCCGAGGTTGGCCTCCTCGGCACTACCTTTTACGTCCTCGGCTTCGCCTTTGGCCCGACTATCTGGGCTCCCATGTCCGAGTTGCGCGGCCGCCGTCTCCCCATTGTTATTGCCATGTTTGGCTTTACCGTCTTCTCCATCGCTTGCGCCACCGGCGAGAACATCCAGACCATTCTCATTTGCCGCTTCTTCAGCGGCCTCTTTGGTGCTTGTCCGCTCGCCGTCGTCGCCGCCGTCTTCTCCGACATGTTCGACAACAAATCCAGAGGCATTGCCATCACCATATTCTCCATGGCCGTCTTCACCGGCCCCATGTTTGCGCCCTTCATTGGCGGGTTCATAGTAGAGTCTCACCTGGGCTGGCGCTGGACCGAGTATCTTGCCACCATCATGGGTGGCGTCGCCTTCATTCTCGACTTGCTCTTCCTAGAAGAGACCTACGCCCCCGTCGTCCTCATCTCCAAGGCCTCTGACCTGCGACGCCGCACTAAGAACTGGGGCATTCACGCCAAGCAGGAGGAAATCGAAGTCGACTTCAAGGAGCTCCTCTCCAAGAACTTGTCCCGTCCGCTGCGGCTACTTTTCACTGAACCGATTATCCTGCTCCTCTCCATCTACATGAGCTTCATCTACGGAATTCTCTACCTGTTCTTCTCCGCCTATCCTCTGGTGTTTGTCGGCGTCCACGGGTTCAGCCTTGGTGTTTCCGGCCTGACCTTTTTTGGCATGATTATCGGGCAACTACTGGCTGGTGCTGTCGTCATTATGCAGCAGCCCTGGTACAACAGAAAGCTGGCAGCCAACAACGGACTCCCTATCCCGGAGTGGCGATTACCAAGCATCATGGCTGGCGGCATTGCCTTTGCAATCGGCATCTTTTGGTTTGGATGGTAAGTTAAATGAAGCCGCCACGGCAGAGAAACGATCGTTAACACAGGGTTAGGACGGGTTACCGAAGCGATATCCACTGGATCGTCCCCACGCTCAGCGGTCTCTGCACTGGCTTCGGCCTCATGTCAATTTTCCTGCAGGCCCTCAACTATCTCGTCGACGCCTACCTCATGTTTGCTGCCTCCGCCATTGCGGGCAATACGTTTCTGCGATCTCTCTGCGGTGCGGGATTTCCCCTCTTCGCACGTCAAATGTTCCAGGGTCTCGGTATCCAGTGGGCTGGCACGCTTCTCGGCTGCATCGCTCTGCTACTCGCTCCCATCCCCTTTGTGTTTTACAAATGGGGAGCTAGCATTCGCGCACGAAGCAAGGTTGCTCCGACATTCTCTGCTCCGCCGGACATTCCCAACGACGAGGATTCCGAGTCGATGGGCGAGAAGGATAACGTCGTCACGGATCCGGCCGTCATGTCGGCAGCGCCGAGAAGCGAAAACGAAGAAAACGGCCAGACCCAGCAAGTATAATGAGGACGGAATAGGGCCGAAAAGAAGATAAGTGGCATGGACTGCTACTATGTCGTGGCTGGTGAACAATGTAAATCGAGATTTGGATACGGAGCTGTGGGTTTTCCGGCACAGGCGTTCTTGGGACTGGGCCAGCCTTGTCATTAATGTTTGTTACTTGACTATACATAAATATGTTATTACCTTCTTTAATATTATTAGCCTTTAGCTATGACCTAAGAATAGTCTTGTGAGGAGTGCGAATATCAACTTGTCTTAACAGCTCTGGGTCATGTCAAGGAGTTGCAAGGCTGCTTTGTTTTGCTTGCATGAGGGGGGCTGTCTCCTCCGTCATGTTGACCTCCTCCTCCTAGTCCAATGACTAGCATAATTTACCCAGAAGTCTGTTCACCGGGCCGATATCCCGGTTCTTGCGGACTGTTGCCAATGGTCAGCCCGGGTACCGGGCCGAATACATTTGGCCATGCGACCGTTTATCATTCGGGAACGCTGGGCAGCCATGCGTTTGGGTAGCATCGATGTCTAAGTCACAGTGTCTCACTTCAGTTTGTGGTGGCATCGTCAGTCTTGCCATGCCGGTATACTGATAGAGTCCGTGAGGAATCTTGACAAATCCCCGTCACCGGCGGTAAGAAAGACTCATACTTATTGACTGACCGTATTTTGAGGTCCTGAGATGTAAAATCACCATTTTCATGCCGAAAGCGTCTGATGGATCGCAGCTGAGTTGGCCGGTTGGCGTTGATCTTCTTCTCCGCGGGTCAGACGGGGTCCCGGTTCCCAGCAACTTGACACAGTGCTGATGCATTTATGATAGATGATAGATGCGGGACATGCAGAAAAGGATGAGCAGTTGGGTAGGACGAGGGGGAGATGGGCCCTTGTTTGCAAAAAGGCCATGCATGATACAATGCATACGGTGGCTTGAGTGGCGGGCGCGGGAGGCTGACATGTCACTTTTCGACCGGACGAGCAGTGTGACATATCGTCTGATATACCTGCAGCTGATTGCGGGCGCGTGAAGCCGTATCCGGCGTACTGTGTTGCAATTTGGTATCTCGTTATTCGTCACTAAATCATCATCCTGGAAGCAGTTGCATGCATTCTTTTGAACCCCCACCACCACCACCTTCCCAGCCATTCCATCAAGCACCTGTCTCAAGACCCCGGATGAGCTCCGCGTGCTTCTCGCTCCGCGGCGCCACGCTCACCGGGAACTTGGTCGGCCGACTCGTCAGCGACGACGTGTATCCCAGCTCCGCCCTCCTCTCCCGCCCTTCCTCGTCGACCGCGCTGGAGATGGTGAACGCGGCCAGCACGCGCGCAATCGCCACCCACAGGCTCGCGTCCGCAAAGTACCTCCCGGGGCAAATGCGGCGGCCGAAGCCGAAGACGACGCCGCGCGGGTCCGGCTCGCCGCGCGGGGCCAGGTACCGGTCCGGGTCGAAGACGTGCGGGTCCGCGTAGGCGGCCGGGTCGTGGCACAGCCACCACGTCGCGGGCAGCAGGTAGGCGCCCTTGGGGATCGCGTACCCGTCGTGCTCGAGCGGCTCCTGCGTGACGTGCGCGACGCCCATCGGCAGCACGGGGAACCAGCGCAGCGCCTCCGTGACCACCTGCGACGTGTAGGGCAGGTTCGCCCGGTCCGCGCAGGTGGGCAGCCGGGATCCGGCACCGAGGACGCGGTCAATCTCCTGCTGGGCCTTGATCTGGACGTCCGGGAAGAGCAGCATGGCGAGGACAAAGGCCTCGAGGGTGGAGGAGGAGGTCTCGACGCCTGCGCCGTACATGGTGGCGGCGGTCCACTTGACGTCGTCCTCGGTGGTGCTGTGCTTGCGGGTGCCGGTGGGGTCGCCGCCGAGCTCGCGCTCGAGGATGTTGGCGACGTAGGAGGGGCGGTGGGCGCCGCGGCGCATCTGCGCCCGGACGAAGGCGAGCGGCGTGTCGGCGACGGTCTCGGCGGCAAGCTTCCACCGGCGCGCGGTGCGGACGAAGTCGGCGCCGAGGGGGAGCCACGCGGGCACGTGTCGCAGGGCGGGCAGGGCGTCGACGGACCACGCCATGGGGACGAAGGCATCGGTGATGTTGTCGAGGACCTCCTGCATGAGCGTGACGAGAGGGTCCTCGGTGGCGGAGGAGCCGAGGGTGTATCCGTAGGTCGCCTCGAGGACGACGGCGGCCGAGAAGCTTCAAGGTGGTGAAGGGAACCAAGTTAGTTCGGATAGTCTGGTCTCAGACATGTTTCACGGCTCCCATGTAGATCAGAAATGGAAGAATATGAGGAAGAAGCCACGTACTATTGAATGTGATCCATCAGCCGCTCCGGCGCGTCCAGCATCCACCGGAGCATCCTGCCCGCCTGCGCCTCCTGCATGCCCTGGTAGCGCTCCGAGGCCGCGGGCGTGCCCAAGTACTGGTGGACCAGCCGGCGCCGCGGCACGTAGCTGCTGTCCTCGAACTTTTGCACCGACAGGATGTTGTCGTAGCCGCACATGCCGTGGCCAAACTCCATGTGCGGGCGCGACGAGGTGCTCTTGGAGCGCTTCTCCAGCAGCTGCCGGACGGCGTCGCGGCTGTGCAGGAGGACGATGGTCTGGCCCATGATCTCGAGGGAGCTGACGGGCCCGTAGAGGGCGTTGTGGCGGAGCCAGTGCTGGAACTCGGGCACGCCGGGGGCGGGCATGTCGAGCATGTTGCCGATGAGCGGGAGGCGGCGCGGGCCGGGGGGCAGTGGGAGGCTGCCGCGGCGGCGCCGGCGTGATAGGACGGAGCGGGCGAGGAGGAGCATGATGCAGCCGGCGAAGACGACAAGGTAAGGACTCTCGCGGAGCACGGCAAAGCTGGGTATATGGTCCATCTTGGTGAGGACAGCCGGTACGCAGATTTACGAGAGATATGAAGCAGAAGTCGGCGTATGGCAGAAGATGAAAACAATGTGAACTGTGATGACATTCTGCTTCATCATCTAGACAAACTCACGGCTACTTATAGACGGTATGTGGCCATGGAGTGGCCCAAGCCGTCAAGACATGCTGCCCAAACAGTACCGGGTTCATAACTGTGAGGAGGTCTTTGTGTGTAGCAACGTCGTTGGAGAGCTGAAGATGCAGACCCTTGTTGGAACAGGCTGAAGTAGAACCTGCAGGCGCCGAGAGGGTGTATGCAGAGCCGGCAATCGCTGGCCGTTGACATCTCCAAGGTGTGTACCAAGATACATCTGCACCCGTATGTGCTTTCCATGTGCTGTTCCACCAGACCCATAACATGACTACTATGCTCTGCACCTTGAGCAAAAGGAAGACGGAAGACTGCAATTTGGAGACAATGCACGTTCAATTTATTTTTTTATGCAACAGAACGAGGAGGACTGGCCAGCTTGCATGGAAGGGTCGAGTTGGTGTGTGTGGGCCATTTGCGATTTGTCGCATTTCGCTGCGACGGGGCGGTCCATTAGTCGGCGAGAATAAGGACGAGAATCACGTCACATTGATAACGGGGTGAGGGTCAAACTATATGTGCAGCTTCTATGATGGAGGGCTCCTGTCGGCCGCCAAGGAGGATGAGCTCTGAGCGTACAAGTCCAGCAACTCTGGACGCATCTCTGCCGTCGGCACCATTGACCAATGTGGCGAAGGACAGTCCAAGTAGTAAGTTACAACTTGATTCCCACTGGCTTGTTCAAAATAAATACCCATGGGAGTCTTCAAGCACCACGACAACTTTCCCTGGGTGGATTGGCGTGCCTGGAACCCGGCAAGCTGGTATCTGCAATTTGCTGTGCTATAACGGACCCTGACATTAACACATGGATATCTCACCATATCGGCTCCTTTCTCTTCCCAGGCTCGTCAGTAAAATGGACGTACGAGTAGCCAATGGGCGATATAGTCCTCAGGCACATGAAGTCAAAATGGAATCCAGTATCGATCGATAGCCTCGGTTGCTCCTCGATATCCTCCTTTCCTGGTCGCTTGTGGCCGGAGGAACCGCCGATTTAAAATCTTTCAGCTCGCCGACCGCGACCAAAAGTAATTTGATAGAGCTTGGTCGAAACATCTTTCCTGCTCCCGCCGCTTGTTGCATCATTCCGGAGGACAGAGCTCGCAGTCTCGCATGAGAGCATTGCGGAATAGGAGAGCTCAACATGACGGCCGCAACGCTCAACGGAGCCTCTAGTACCGAGGACTTCGAGTCCATCCTAGACTACCTTTCAACCGTCGGATACGATGTCGCCTTTCTTCGAGGAGATGCCCGGAGTCTCCTGGCCGATAACCCAATCTCCGAAAGCAAAGGCACAGAGCATTTCGATCCCACCGTCGCACCTTTGGGAGCGCTCAAAGCCACCGGCCCTTGGGCAGCTAGGCTGTTGCAGGGCGGCGGCACCTTCATCGATGAAGTGGCGGGTACTGCGACCTGGCCCGATTCTCTCGACTTGCCAGGATGTGCTCGTCGCGTCGCGGAGCTGACTCGTCGCTGGATGGATGAGGAGCTTCCTGGCGAGGCCGGTATGATAGCACGCGCCGCTGAGGGTTTCTTCCCCAAGACGGCCTCAGTCGCAGAGCAATTTTATACTCTCCGCGACAGCATCCATTACTCGCAGCAGTGGCTGCCAGGCCCCCCATCGTCCAGGCCTGCGCTGACCCTCATCCTAGCGTTCTGCATTGGTGTTGACGAGTTCTTTCGTCCCGTCGAGTCTATAGATGCGACCTTGTATCTCGGGCGTAGAGTAGGCGACCTCTGGGACGAATGCGTGGAAGAGTGCGGTGGGAGGGAAGACGCGAAGCAATGGATCGCCCTCGCTAGAGAAGCCTTGCGCTGTAGCGTCTTCCTCCAGAACCGAGAAAAGCTGGCCTACATGGGCCTTGTGGAAAATGGCAAAGACATCTTTACTGACTGGGATACGACGGCTCACTACATGCTCCGTGGCGAAGCCGGCATGACGCCGTTTGCTGGTCTGCTCATGTGCGCATACGCGGGCCTACCATTCCACGAGAGTCTGGCTGGAGCCATTGCAGTCTACTGCTACAGCTGCATATTCGTGCTGGACTTTTGCAAGCGGGCGACAAAGCTCGGCGCCGGCAGCTTCACTGAAGTCTCTTTAGCGAACAAGACAGCCGAGCTCCAGGGACGTGGGCAACTGATCGGGGCGTTTATGGAATACGGCGAGAGTGTTCTGCCAATGCAATTCCTCTGTGTGCTTCGACCTTATGTCCTTGCGAGCTCATCACTCGTCGATGTGATGGATCGGTACAGAGAGCGCTCCTGGGGCATGCGCTTGCCGGTGAGTAGGGTCACTCTCTGCACGATGATGGCTGTCTTGGAAGCGGCCGGAGGAAGTTTAGCTGATGGTGGGGAATTGCGCATGCCGAGATGGCCGTCGCCCAACGAGTTGACGCTCGTGGCCGAGGTGGTCGAAATGCTGGACGCCGAGGATGCCTACGAGGCTTACCGGGCTCAGCCTTGCGTGAACTTGTTTTACAAGTTGCCGCATCTTGTGCGAGTTGTTCTGCAAATGGGTTCTCAACATGCTCCTCAATCGATTGGCCAGCTCGCCATCAGCCAAGCCACCAGCCAGGATGCGGTGCTCAATGGCGATGTGAGGGTGTCACAGCCCACGCGATGGATGACGTGTCTCAGCACAGCCTGCACGCCGCCACTTCCGTCGGCTCATAAGAGAATGGCGTCAATCGAACGGCGAGCCTCGCGGCTGGGCGCTGTGCGTTTGCTCGGGGGTACTGAGAAGCTGCAGTCTCTAGCTTTGCGCTCGCCGGCGCGACCGGGAGGGTATGCCGCTGGGTATCGTGAGTTCACTGGTCGGCCAGTCGGTTCGGGGACGAGCAGTTGAGGTAGTCGAGGTGGAATTGCATAAAGAAAGGAGGCTTGATGGTGGGTGATGTTGGATAGATCCAATGCTGGAACTAGGAGACTTGGTATCAACTTGGCAACGATCCCTTTGCATCGAGATGATGTACAGATAATGGCGGTGATGGTAAGGGGGAGCATTGAGAAATGTAAAAGAATGCGAGGGATGGTGAAGAAGGATAATTTAGCTAGGCCCAGGGGTTGAAGGCAGAACCCCTACCTTACCGAAAACCGTGCTACCTCATATGCATGGCTACATGAATTGGATATTGGATGGCATGCGGGAGGTGGGGTGCAGGAGGCACCATCTGCAGTAATTATTAGCATACAGTAACGTGAATAATGATCTTTCGAAATTCGCGGAGAGTATATAAATTGGCGAGTTTTGAGATTAAGCGTCTTTCTCAGACTGGGGTGATGAAAGGACGTTCTCGGTGGGTTCGTTGCCTGAGAAGTTGCTGGATTGATATCTATGTACATACATACATACGGATACCTTGTGGCTGTCTGGCTTTTGATGTGCTCTTCAGCTCGGCTAGACGCCGTTACGCAGAATTTGCCGACGATAAAAAAAAAAAAAAAAAAAAAAAAAGCCAAAGGTGTGATGACCGGTTGGAACTCTAACTATGTAGCAAACAAGCTTTGAACCAAGCACGACAATCCTGCCCAGTTTGAGGCCCCGCCGGACCAACATGCAGATTGCCGTTTCTAGCGGCGGGCTGCGGGCCCAACGTCCAGACCTCCAGTGGACTACCCACTGTAAATACGTCATGGATGATGATGAAGGACAAGAGAGCTTGATTGAAACTTTCCAAGCTCCCCAACAATGGCATGGCGCGCTGCCGACCTCCTACGGCTGGATGTGAAACAAAGTTATTTTCTCGTCTTCGTCTTCTTCGTCTTCTTCTTCTTCTTCTTCTTCTTCTTCTTCGTCTTCTTCTTCTTCTTCGTCTTCTTCATCTTCTTCTTCTTCTTCTTCTTCTTCTTCTTCTTCTTGGTCGGTTCAGTGTCTCCATTCTCACTGACGTCGATACGTCGATAGCAACCGGACTCAGCTGCTCCTCTGGATAACTGCCTACCTACCCAATGCACAACCTAAACCATTCCCTGAATCATTCCGACTGAGCAAACAACTCGCAAATTCCTATCCATCACAACCACGACACCCTCTGCATTACCTAGCCCCCGGTCACCATGAACAATACCAATCATGTCGTGCCTTCGGGCCAGCACTACTCCGGCCGCAACCGCGTGCCCAACATTCAAGAATTCATGGCTCAGCTAGACCGCGAGAAGAAACAGAGGGATACAGAGATTGACGCTCGTTTGAGAGCCAATGACAAGCATGGCGAAGTTCAAGACCACCAGCAGCGCGACGACAAGGCCGAACGCAAGGACGCTCGCTGGGTCCGTGATCCCGTCACTGGCAAAGACGTGCAGATTCGCGACGCCAAAACGGACTTTAAAAAGGCTGCCGATGACCCTCAGGTAAGATGATGGCCTCGAATTCATCCTTTCTCGCATTCAAACACATACTGACCCGTTGCTCCCAGATGTCTGTCCCAAACGAAAATCTCGGCAAAGACACAACCGTGCCCAAGCCCATGCACATGTCTCGTGAACAGTACCGCGAAACCATGGATATTTCTGCACCGCCTGATCCTATACAAGAGGGGACTACCTCGGACGTGCCCATTCGCAGCGAAAAGACATCCGTCCTCTTCTTCAAGACCCCGACCGTCAGCTACGAGCCAATGTTTGAAAGCCTCGAGAACCGAGCCAACGGTCTGTGTATTGGCATATTTGTCGCCATCATCTTCATTGGCAGGTTTTTCGGTGGCAAGCTCCTCGGGCTGATTCCTCTTGGCTTCTGCGTCGCATGCGGTGTCTTCCTATGGTGCAAGGAGCTTGTCCGCCAGGGTCGCGACGTTGAGTGGTCCAGCGAGCAGGCCCGCGGCGAGACAGCCACGGCAAACTTGATTCCCGAATCCGTCGAGTGGATGAACACTGCCATTGGCATAATATGGGGCCTCATTAACCCTGACGTCTTTGCTGCCGTTGGTGATACGTAAGTCGTTGAACCTACTACCACACCTCGCCACTGTCTACTGGGAAGCAACCTAACATCCACATAGTCTAGAAGATGTCATGGCAGCCTCGGTCCCCAGTGTCATCGAAAATATTCGCGTTGCCGACATTCACCAAGGCAGCAACCCCCTTCGAATCCTGAATATGCGAGCCCTTCCAGACTCCCATGTACAGGACATAAAAGACGACATCCGAAAGCAAAACGAAAAGACCATGGACCCCAATGAGATGGCTGCCATGGAGCAAGCTGGCGAGTTTTACAACATGGAGGTTTCTGTTGCATACCATGCAAAGCCCTCTGGTGAAGACGTCGCCTCCAAGGCTCGCAACATGGGCATGCAGCTTGTCTTCTATCTTGGAATCCGTGGTCTCTTTGGCGTGCCTCTACCCGTCTGGGTTGAGCTACAGGGTCTGGTGGCTACTGCTCGTCTGCGACTGCAGCTTACGCCCGACCCGCCGTTCCTCAAGACCATGACAGTCACTCTCATGGGTGTCCCAAAAGTCCAGGCCGGGTGCACTCCCATGATCCAAAAGGGCGTCAACATCCTCAACCTGCCCCTCATTTCCAACTTTGTCAACTGGGCCATCTCAGCAGCGGCGTCCATGTATGTCGCGCCCAAGAGCTTGACTCTTGACGTTAGCAGCATGCTCACAGGCGATGACATCAAGAAGGACACCATTGCCATGGGTGCCTTGTACATTCGCATTCACAAGGCAGTTGACCTGAGCAAGCAGGATCAGCGTGGTAGCAAGGGCGGTGGCTCAGACCCCTACATTACCATCTCCTGGAGCAAATTTTCCAAGCCACAATTCTGCACCCGTGTTATTCAGGATGATTTGAACCCATATTTTGGGGAAAGCTGTGGTCTCCTGGTTACACCTGACATTATCCAGGCAGATGAGCAGCTCTCGGTGGAACTTTGGGACAGCGACAGATCCTCGGCCGACGACGTCGTGGGCAAGATTGAGCTCAGCATCCAGGAGCTCATCCAACATCCCGGACAGGTCTTTCCCCAAGTTTCCAAGCTCAAGGGGATGAACGCTGATAGCAGTATGCCGGGTGAGCTGCACTGGGAAGTGGGCTTCTTTGGCAAGACGCTTTTCCGCAAGGCTTTGCGAACAGACGAAAAGAATCCAAACCTGCCGGATGAGATGAAAAACAAGCCCGACACTGCTGAGCGCCAAAACGCTGTGCCTCAGACAGCCGAAAGTGAAGCAGCTCTGCACACTCCACCTGATCCGCTCTGGCCGTCTGGTATCCTGAGTGTTGTCGTCCACCAGATCGTTGGCCTTGAGCTGGCCAATATTCGCGGTTCTGACGGCAACCGCAAGGGCAAAGAGTACGAGCCGGCTCGCCCCGAGGCTGGTGAGGTCAAGGAAGCTGAAAGCAAGAAGCTACCTAGCTCGTACTGCACTATTCTCATCAACGACGATTTGGCGTACAAGACCCGAACCAAGGTTGTCTCTTCGCAGCCCATTTTCAACGCGGGCACTGAAAAGTTTGTTCGTGACTGGCGATCTGCAATCGTCACGATTGCGGTCCGCGACTCTCGCCACCGACAACACGATCCACTCATTGGCGTGGTGCCGCTCAAGGTGTCGGACATCCTGCAAACTAGTAGTGAAGTCACGCGATGGTACCCTCTGGATGGCGGTATCGGCTTTGGTCGCGCCCGCATCTCGCTCTTGTTCAAGTCTGTGGAGCTGCGCTTGCCGCCACCTGAGATGGGCTGGGAGATTGGCACTTTTGAGTTCACGTCGAACAAGATTGAGACGGTGGGCTATGCACCAGCGGCCAAGGCCAAGCTGCGCCTTCGCACTGGTGGCTCGACGGCCAGCGTTCGACGCTCTTGCTCAGCTAAAGAGGGGGATGACATGACATTCGACGTCAGCGGCACCGGCAACAGCCAGAAGATCCGGCTGCCTGTGCGTCATCGATACAGGTCGCCTGTCTTCCTCGAGTTCAATCCCGTGGGCAAGAGGCGCTCGGCTGCGTTTGCAGCGGTCTGGCTGAAGGATTTGACAGATTGCGATGAGCAAGACTTTGATGTGCCCCTATGGAGGTGCAATAATTCTGTGCGTCTCTCGCAAAATTATATTACGGAGGCGAACTTCAGAGAGGTCCCCGATCTTGACATTGAAGAAATCGGGCGCGTCAGGTTCTGTGGCCGTTTCTCGCCTGGCACAGATTCTGATCATGTTCGTTTTGTCAGCGATAATGATTCGCGAGAAACCATTGAGACGTGGGAGGCATGTTATGCTGAGGGCGTTCGAGAAAAAGAAGTCAAGACTGAGGTGCCGCCTCTGACAAAGGAGCTTCACGACCACTCGTTGACGCAAGGTCGCGATGTTTTGGCACAAGCGAGCGACGAGGAACGCAAGAGATGGCTGTCCAAGGACGGCACCGACTGGACCAGCGCTTTTGGGGAAGACCCTTCGCAGGCCATGGCCGGCGGGAAACGCGGCGACGGAGAGGCTGAGGATGATGACTACGAAGAATTCGATGAGGATGGGGAAAGCGAAGACGAAGCTAGCGACACCTCGGATCCCATCACAAACGAGTCAGTCTCGAGGGCGTCGGATCTTCAGTCTACCCAGGCCACGGGAAGCCGCCTGACTGATGCCTCCAACGGTCGCGCATCCCTCGAGACCAATACGACAGCGGCCACGGGGGTCAGCGATGCGTCCAAAAAGAGTCACGGACCACTGTCGGCGATGAAGGAATATCGTGAGAATAGTCGCGATTTGCACCGTAAGCAGCGGGGGCTGATGCAGTGGCGACCGATGCGCAACATGCAGTTTGCCAAGAATGAGGCCAAGTTTCTAGCACGCAAGGTCAGGAACATTACTGCGTTGGACGGCCGCAAGCCGGATGTCGAGACGGAAATTTGAAAGGGAAAATTGTTGGCACCGTTGATGATACCACACGCCGCCTTTTTTTCCCCGGTACTTTATGAATTCATGTCTTATTATCCACTACTGTTATCATATGTCGCTCAAAGATAGCATGCCGTATCAAAACTTTTCTACGAATGGGCGCAGATCAAGTTCGTGCGTGAATGCTGATCTGGGCTGTGTGTGTAGATGCCAGTAGCTCTCTGCAATCTACTCATCGTATTAGTCTTTCAGTATCAAACAACACCCAAGCGTAGAACTATACTCACCGCGTCCGGGCTGATCTTGCCGTCCGCCTTGCCGTCGTTGGCTACGCGGTCCTTGCCCCAGGGCGTGTCGATGACGCCGTCGATGATGGCATAGGCGACGTGCACGCCGCGCGGGCCAAACTCGCGCGCCAGCGACTGCGCCAGCGCGCGCTGCGCAAACTTGCCCGCCGCAAACGTCGCGAACCGCGCACTACCGCGCAGCGCCGCCGTGGCCCCCGTGACGATGAGTGTCGGCGGGTGCTGCTGCTCCTTGCCCTCTTCCGACGGGACGGCGTCGAGGAGCTGTGGGATCGTCCTCTGCGCAAAGTGAAACAGCCCTTTGCTGTATATACCTCCGCGTCAGCGACCCGGATCTCTCGTCGGGATCTCTCGACCAACAAGGGGCGGGGGGCACAGAAACTTACGCGCCGGTGGCCAGGGCCCGGTCGAGGTCCTCGGGGGTCAGCTCCAGGAAGGGCTTGTAGGCGAAGCCGGCCTCGGCGTTGTAGACGGCGGCGGCGAGCCGGGCGCCGGGCCAGGTGGCGGCGACGGCGGCAAAGGCGGCGTCGAGCGAGGCCGGGTCGGAGACGTCGGTGGGGATGCCGAGGGCGGTGCCGCCGGCGGCGGTGACGGCGTCGACGACGGGGGTCAGGTTGGCGTCCTTGCGGGCGAGCAGCGCGACGGGGTAGCCGCGGCGGGCGAAGAGTCGCGCGACGGAGGCGCCGGTGCCGGAGCCGACGCCGACGACGACGGCGTAGAAGGGCGGAGAGGCGGCCATGGTGATGTCAAGTTTGTTTGCAGTGGAGGAGGACGGCTGGTTCGCTGGTCATGGGAAGTGTGATGGAAAGCATCTGGGAATTTGCATGTTAATATACTTAAACTAGGTGAGACATGGTGCACGTCCGGATGTCATCGGCCGCATGCTGCGGTGCTTACAAATGCTTGAATGACGACAAATGGCGCCAGAGCAGCACGGTGTGGATGGGATGGAGCAATCCGCGAGGTTTCTTGTATCATTTCGGCTGATAAATAGGATTTAATACTAATCATTGATCACAACGAGGTCGCCGTGGCTCGATCATGCTAGCAGTCTAGTGCGTTCTGTATTGGAACCTTCCCCGCAATGTCGCCTTGTCATGATCCCAAAGACAATAGAGGCATGTTTCTAAAGACATGGAATGAACATCCGATAAAAGAAGTTGCCGCTATGAGAATAACGCCTGAATAACGTAGAAAAAGTTTCTTTCATGGTTATTAAAATGCTCCCCAATGTCAACAGATATAACCCCGGCCAGGCACTTACACATCCATAGAACTCGTGATCACGTCAACTCTCCGGAGCCGACTTCCCTTTGTTACCGATATCCCCGACTCGCCATGGCCTCACTCTCCGCCACCCTCCCCAGATCCTCATTCACCGACGCCAGGTCCCTCGCGATCCGCATCGCCGTCTGCCCCCTCGGCCCCTCCAGCGCTTCGTACCCCTCCAGCGCCTCGCGCAGCCATCCCTCCGCCTCGACAAGCCGGCCACCCTGCCGCACGCACAGCAGCCCGAGGTTGTTGGCCGCCGCGAGCGCCAACTCGTCGCCCGCACCGCGCGCTTCCGCGTGGCCCTCTCGCGCGCGCCGCCACAGCGCCTCCGCCGGCGCCAGCTCACCGAGCTTGGCGTGCGCGAGCGCCATGTTGTCCGCCACAGACGCGGCGATGCCCCGCCGCCGGCGGTCTGCCGCTCCCGCCTCCTCGGCGCGCGCTGCTGCCGACGCGCCCCTCACGAAGCCGGCGAGGACCCTGGCGCCGAGGACGACGGCCTCCCGCAGCCGCTCCTCCTCGACGTACCCCAGGAACAGCGTGTACGCGGCGTCCGCAGCGTCGTCGCTGTCCGGGCCCGCTCGCGCCTCGAAGCCGCGCAGCGCGCGGCCCGCCATCTCCTCGGCCTCACGCATGCGGTTCAGGCCCTGGCACGCCTTGGCTAGTCCGTGGCACGCGCGGAGCGCGCCGTCCCCGTCCCCGTCCCCGTCCCCTTCGGAGCCCTGCATCGTCTCGTGCGAGGTGAGGGCCCGCCGGTACAGCGCGGCCGCCGCCGCGTCGTCGTCCCGCAGCAGGTGCAGGTGCCCCAGCGCGGACACCACGTCGAGCGTGTCGCGGTGCTCGCGCCCGTAGACGGCCTCGTGACCGGCCAGCGCGCGCGCCAGCAGCGTCCCGGCGGCGTCGAGCTCGCCGAGGCTCTTGTGCGTGAGGCCGAGGTTGTACGTGACCGAGAGCGTCTTGGCGTCGCGCGGGCCGAAGGTGCGCTCGCACAGCGGCAGCGCCTTGGCCCAGTGCGCCTGCGCGGCGGCCGTGTCGCCGCGCTCGGCGTGCAGCTGCGCAATGTTGCACGCCGTGTGCAGCGTGCTCTCGTGCGCGGCGCCGTGGCGGGCCTCCCGGCCGCGCAGCGCCGCTTGGTAGTGGCGCTCGGCCTCCTCGTACCGCCCCTGTCGCTTGCACAGGATGCCGAGGTTGTTGAGGACGTTGTGGTGCGGGTCGCTGATGTCGGGGGGCACGCGCTCGTAGCCGCGCAAAATGTCTAGGTACAGGCGCTCGGCTTCGTCGAGGCGGCCGCGGTCCCAGCAGAGCGAGGCAAGGTGCTCTTGCGTGAAGAGCGTGTCGGCATCGTCGTGGCCAAACAGCCTTTGCTGAGCGTCAAGGACTTTCTTCATGATAGACTCGGCACAACCCATGTCGCTCTTGGACAACGTGTTGCAAATTGTGACAAAATCTTTGAACTCACGGCCCATTGTGTAGCCATCGTAGCTAATCTCCTTCAGCGGCATGTCATGGGAAGGAAGCATATGTACGAGATAGGCGTAGACTGTTTTATGCTTGAACTGAAAGCACGAAACACCAGCTGCGTCCGACAGGCGAACAATTGGGCGGCAGGCATGGAGTACGTCTCGGACATGAATCATTCGTCCGGAGTCTCGATACTGTTCGTTTTTCACCCCATACAGAGCATTCAAGGACTTCAAAAGCTCATCGCAACTAAGTCGAAATATCGGCTCATTTTCTGTTATTGCCAGCCAATGTGCGGTTCGGGTGAGAATAAACTTGGCCCTAGGGTCGTCGTCTCGCAGGATGCGTTCCAAGTATGGATCAAACGCAGATTTGCAAGTAGCTGGTATTTGCGATCCGTCGCTGGCATCCATTGTCGTCGCCAATGACACCCATATATTTCGTCTCAGCAGGTCACATTGGTCGTCGAGCGTCGTGACCGCCCACAGCCAACTTTACACCATTGTCAGTGTTTTGCTGCGTAGATGGGACACACGCAAAATACTCACGAGCCGTGGTTATTTCTCAATATATATTCCTCAATTTCCTTGCGTGGTGACTCGGGCTCCAAGAAGGTGTCACCTTGTTGTATTCGTCGCTCCATTTCGTTGCGCACATAGAGAGACAGCTCGTCTTGCGCGGCCGCGACCTCGACGGGACACGACACCGTCTCCATGCAAGCCTGCTGCTGGCCGCCGCCGTCGCTGGACGTAAACGCCGTCTTGATCGTCGAGCCCGGTGCGTCCGCCATGGCCGCGAGCTGCAACGCGAGCGCCGCCTCCATGTAATCAACGCCGCGAACCACCAGAAACACCTTAGCAAAGTGGCGAGACATGGCCTCCAGCAGATGGCCCAGGTCTGCAGGGCCCTCCGCGTTGAAAAGACGCGCGACGACTCCGTCTACGGGCTCGTGCGGCACAGACGGCAAGGCTCCGAGCCTGACAGAGTTTCGAAACTCGTCGTGGGCGGCCTCGCTCTGTTGCGCCAACTGCGCAACAAGTGCCCGGAGACACGCGACGGTCTCGTTCTCCGCCGGGCTGTCGCTCGCAAAGTAGTAGCCCACGGCTTGTCGCGGCTCGTCTGGGAGCCGCCGCGCGAGGTGACGCACCATGGTCGCCGCCAGAAGCGTCCGGCCAGAGCCCGACGGCCCGTAGAGCCAGAGCTTGTCTATGGTCGGCACTGTCGAGGCCAGGCCCGGTGCGACCCAGCTCCTCGCGTCGGAGTCGGAGTCGGGACGGCCGTCACCGCCGGCCAGCCAGGCGGCGACGTGCTCGTCGTCGAGGATCCATCGGTTTGTGCCCGGCTCGACGAGCGGCAGGCTGGTCAGGAGCGCGGCGTCGCTGCGCGGCGAGGCAAACGCCGTCAAGGCCGCGCGGGCGTCGGGGTGGCTGCTGCTCACCCGGAACGGTAGCATGTCCATCGCCAGGCTGGTCCCTGCTCCACCTCGGTCATGGATGAGAAAATATTGGAGAATATAGATTTTAGAGGCTAAAAAAAAGCGCGTGAGTTGATAAGAGCAATAAGAGTTAATAAAAGTATGGGTAGTCTATGGCGGGAATAACGGTACTGAGGCTGAACGAAGAAGCCCACTTGCCTGCTTCAGCTGACGCACCAGATCTGCAAGGTACGGGGCGGGAACTCTCTGTAATCTGTACGAATAAAGCAATAATGAATTAAATAAAGCGTTCCGAGAAACATGTATATAAAAAATCGAGAGCAAATATCGTTAAAGAAAAAAGAGCAATGCTATGGCAGACTTACTTGGACGAGGCTCGCTCACATTGATGCATCCTGCGTCATCTACCGTATGAAACTCGCGGGTATAATGTCTTCCTTGAAGCTCTCCAACAGCCAACACGGCACCTCTCGATCCTCACGTGGAGAGTACTCGATGCGAATTTCCTCACCATCCCTATTAACGACCACATAATACTTTGCAAGGGGATCCTGTGCAGCCTCCGTCGTAGATCCCGTACTGATAATCACATCGCCGTTCCGCAAGCCAGCACGCTCTGCATGCGACCCAGACACCACGCCTTCCACAATACGTCTCGATGCAGATAGTCTGCTATACCCAAACTGAATCACGGGCTGTCTGGTTTCGCGAAGCACATTCCTCGTCGATCCTACACGCCGCCCTGCGAGGTTGATGCTGGGTCTCCCAGCCAAGACGGCCTGTAACTGAGCAGCGCAGTCGACTCTGCCTTGCAAAAAGTACTCGATGCTTGCAAGCCAATCTTTCTGCTGCACCTTTTCACCGCGCCGCCATCTGGCTGAAATGTCCAGAACAATTCGGTCGAAGAGACCAGAGGAATTTGAATCTGGCTGACCAGGCAGACGCCGTAACTGGTCATCTACCAAGAGAAGATAGGCAAACCCACGATCGTACGGTATCCACTCGGAATACCAGGACGTAAAGAAGTATTTTAATGCATCATCCATGGAAATGTTAATCTCCGGGTTAGCATAGTATCGGTACAGACTAGCGTTGACCCTCGTAGTAACATAGGACGGTGGGACGAGGCCGAAGCGGTATGGCAGGAAAGTTGCGTAATAGTCGGCAATACCTGGCAGTGTTGGTCATCATATGTGCTGACAATGGGAGATGGGGAATTTTGGTCGCTTACCTTCAATGTACCAGGCATTCTCGTCCCCGTTTTCCTCATTGCTCAACGCCGTGAAGCTGTGCACCATTTCATGCGCCAGCAGGCCCGTGACTTCTTCATCTGCAACATCCAAAATGGAATTGCTGTATTCGAGGATATAGCTGCTGAGAAAGCTAGAGCCCCCCCAACCGCGGGGGGCGGTTCGAATGAAAACGCGATACGATCCACTCAAGTCTTGGAAAAAGTCGGCCATCGGCGTGTATAGTTCCGTGTTGAAACCCTTGACACGTTGCAGAATCGGTGGGAGATTCCCAAACCAGTAGGTAGTACAAGTACCGGGCGAAGAACGCAGCCGCGGCCCAGGAGGAGAGCTCTGGATAGGTCCAACCATAAAGACAGAGCGCGCAAAGGTGTCAACGGTGCCATGTTGCTCGACACGCCGAGGCCCCTCTCCGTACGTCCAGACGGCGCGTGTCCCAGGCGGTGCCGTGGACAAATCCCACTCTACACTATGCGTATAAAAGCTGCCTTGAGCCACTTCAGGCAAAAACCAGGCACCGGTCCCGACAAGGCCTCCCTGATCAAAACGCAAGTCGACTCTTGGACCGGGCGCAGTATGGATATCGACCTTGCGCGGGAAGACGTCCATCTTAATAGTCAAGTCGCTGACGGGATCTCTGCCGAGGCGCCATTGTTGCAGTGTACTGGTTTCGTCCACAAATATAAAGGGCAGGCGCCCGACAGTGTCCGTGGCATATATGTCAGATTCCGTGTAGGGATGGGCGGCAAAGTTGCCAAACCAGGTCGTATAGTTCAAGTGAGGATTCGAGCCTGTTAGGGCCGATTTGGGAACTGTAAAAGACACGGAGAGGTGCGATACGTCACCTCGTGGTGTAAATATTGGCCGTATTCTGAGGGAAAGAGCCGGATATGATTTCTTCAACATGGCGTATGACTTCATTCAAAATGTTGACGGATGAGTGTGAGGAGGGACAAAAAGGCAGATGCCTGGGGCCTCCGTGGATATTACCTAGGTAGGCTCGGAAGCCGGCAGGTCAAGCATCAACTTGGCGCAGCCTAGATTTGGGGCCGATCGACTACATACAAGGCGCCTAATCCGGCACTTCACCTTGTGATGCTTGGGATGGGGAGGCAAGTCTGGTCTGGCGAAGGGAGGGATGGGGTGGATGTTGTCCGTACTCGGGCGGCCACCCCCGAACATTGGTCGCGAGCATGCAGGCTGCGCTGGCGGTCTGCAGAGGCAGGGCATGTGTCAATGAGGTAGTCTAGATACGTATAGTCTGGCGTCAGCCTGGTGGAAGCGTGCGTACGCGGTGACTCTGTGTGCAAAAGTGACTCGGGATCGCTCGCATGGTGTACCCGGCTTGCAGTGCATCAGGCAGCCTTCCCCGTTAGCGACCAGGCTACAGCTCCCCCTCGACGCATAATAGCGGTGGCCCGGTAATTTCTACGGGACCGCGAAGACCCCCTTGGCTCCGATTGATAAATCCGACGCTTCTTTCATTGGGTTTCTTGGTCCTCTCGTCTGCCATGGCAGGCAGACCTTGGGCAAATGGCAAAGCTGGCCAGCCAAGGCCCCAGTTAACGTATGCGAGATGAGACGGTCGCGTCGAGTCAGACCGGGCGGCTAGGGTCCAGAGCCTGGGAGACTAAAAAGTAGGTTGGCCAGTGATCGATCAAGGTTGGTCGGTGTGGGTATAAGTCGAGGGAATTGTTTGCCCGGGGATGTGTATTTGGTAGGTTGCAAATGCGAGGGGCCCCGAGACTGGCTGCCATCACGTGGATTCCCAAGTTAGGTACCTCCGTATCTACGACCTCTGCATGGTGAACCTTACAAGGCTGAGCAGGAATAAGGAAAGACGAAGAGAAAGCCTCGGGGGGGGGAGAAAAAGAAAAGAAAAATAAAATAAAAGGCACTGAGCTGGGTGCTAAGGCCGCTCTACTTTAGTATGATGAACATCTGTCAACTGTCAAGACGAGCCGGCCTACTAGCGCAGCCGTGGCCTTGTTTAACTAGGCAGGGCTATGCAGAGAGCCTCATCAAGTATCATGGATAATCTCTACACCTAAAGTTGCTTTGCCTTATGCTTGAGTGCTATAATGTATATGGATATGTTAAAGTTACAGGCTTATGGCCTGCGGAGCCTGCTTCAACTGAAATGCCATGAGAATGGCGCCTAGACACCCGCAAATAACGAGCTTCATCACAGTCCTGATCCCATGCCCTCATCTTCGGACCCATCTGACGACTGCGATTCCAAATTTTCATCCCGCCGCATAATCAGTTCCTTGAGTTTCCTCCTGTTGTTCCTGAACGTGAAAAGGTCCTCCACTTCTTGGTCCCGTGTTGATGGCGTCACTTGGTTGCCTTCTCTGTCCTTTAAAAAGTCGGGTATCGTATCCTTGGCTGCCACCAGCCTAATGCTCCAGTCCCAGCTATTTTCTGGGCCGTCTCCAATATGCCACGCCATCGGGACCAAGTGCTCCTGCTCTAAATGCTTGGCCAATGTTGCACCATCGACGTGCTGCGCGGCTGATTTGTCGGCACATTTACCCCAGAAACAGCGGCCATGCTGTTGGGACTTAAGGTGAACTGCAGAGACATGCCGGCGCAATGTGTCCAGGTTGTGCAAGTCTGCCTTGCAGCTGGACCATTCGCACAGAAAATGGGTATACGTTGGCCTCAGAGCGAGATAAACCTCCCTCGGCGGCGGCGAATCTGGCCGCGCGACTGTCTTGCGACGTCGCTTCAATGAATAGTTTGGCATGTGTCTTTGCCTGCCAGCACGACTACCACCCATAACTGAACTGGAGTCAAGGTCGACTCTCGCTGCACCATATGCGACATTGGCTCTCCATCCCTTGGGGCGGCCTCTCTTCTTCCGGGGTGGCCCATCATCTCCTGTGGGGGTAGTAGCATCTAGATTTGCGTTAGCTAGCCTCCTCCATTGTTAAACTGTACTTTTTGCTCATTTACCTTGTAGAGCGACGTCGTACTCCGAGTAGTCGTGCACCTTGATTGGCGAGGGGTTTAGTACCACGGACAGCGGTGCCGCCGTAGACCGAGGAGGCGCTATGTGCATGGGGAGTACATCGAGAGTACGCGCTGGGAACGCCTTCTGAGCATGTGCATTCTGATAGGCGGGGTCGGGTACGATACGGAATCGCGCTGCCTCCTCGGCCTTATGAACTGAAAGGCTCAGGTGAGGCTTGGTGGGCGTCGCATGAGATCCTTGGATCGGCGCCGAGTGTTTGTTGATGTCCATTGCGAGTTTGTTAAAGGGAGAACTACCCTAGCTATCTTTAACTAAAGCTTAAGGTTGGTAGTCTATCTACTAGCTAGCTAATATCGCACGTGATTCTAAACTAGTAACAGTAAAGTATTTAAAACCCTTCTTAACTTATTAAGTTATTTATTAGAAATTTAATAAGCTATAAGTTCTAGGCTTTTTTTAAAGCTTTTTTTTTAATAGAATATAACCTTTTAAAGTATTTTATTAAAACTAAATATCTCTTTAATAAATAATTCTTTCGTTAATCTTATGTATAATTTTTTTTAACATCGTTTATAAATAATTAATCTCTAAGATAATTGATTCTGCTATATAAGTACTAAAGTATTATAGCTAAATATAAGATATATAAATCTAAAATTTATTGTACAGCCCACCTAGAAAGTCTAAAATCTGACCGACAAGACAGGCTTTACCAAGTAGTGGCCGCCAGTATGTATATACCTGGCGCGCCCCGGCTGGGTAGCCAGGCTCTTGAATTCAACAGCGATGGCGGAAACCATAAACCTGGAAGAGTTCATGACCGCAGAAGCAAGTCTAGTGCGGTTTAATTAACGATTAACGAAAGGTTCAGGCACGATGAAACTTATCAGGTTAACTTGACCCCAGGCACTTTTGCGTACCAGTTACTGGCTCGCGAGTAGTTAGCGCCGGGCACCGCACAGGGGTGGAAGGAAAATAACGTTGGCGGGAGCAAGCCATGCGAGTTATTGTGCAACAGAAGGCAGCGCGTGATAATAATAATACAGTGATAAAAAAAGGGGTTGCACAGGACGTCTGGGCAGAGATTTCTGCATGACGAAGTAATAACAACAATCGATTGCAAAGCACTTGGGAGGATGCATGGCCTTAATAGAGGTGTATCGAGTCAGCCATGGGCTGCAGGCTACCGAGGCTGGCGTTGACTGTACGTATCATGTTAGAGAGCGGCAAATACCACGTTGAGCAGGTGGCAGGGTTGGTGGCTCTTGCTTCCAAGGCTCAGCTGTTTGTTAGCTCATATCGCGTTGTCTTATACACAGGTATTGGTGGCTCTCAACCTCGGCCTCTGCATTTACCAGTGGCCAAGGGCATTGGCGTCGCCGTCGCCAAAAAGCTGATGCGGAATTGACATACATCAAGATTATGTATTTAATGGTTAACTATGTTGGCCTCGGAAGGAACAAAGTCATGGTGTGATGCTTCTCACAAGCCCCCTTCACGTAGGCCAAATTCAGTGGGCCAATTCTGGTCAAGGAATTTGGCACAGTGGCACAGTCTTTTGGGTGTACAGTAACAAGCCCCTCACGCCTCAACCAGCTTCATGTCTGCCTCCCAGTGTCCCCACAGCCAACATCGGGCCAGTGCCCACTGTATTTGCCCACTAACGACTTGAGAATTCAGGGATACCAGGCCGTTACAGCGTTCTAAGGGCCTGGAACCTCAGCGTTGTATTAATGTGCCTATGTACATACATACTGTACGTACATACATAGGTACCTGGTAGCGCCATCACCCATCCCACTGGTCACTGTTGAGCTTGATTGCTCAGCACTCGCCCAACTTCCGCTGGTGCGTGCTGGTGCTGGATGGACAACTGAGTCCCAACTGGCCCCCGCCACGATGCCGTCTGTCGCCTCCCGCCCGTCTCCTCGTCCATCTCCACTCTCCCCTCTCGCTGGCATCATCGGTCAGCTTCCCGTTCATCTTCTCTTCCCTAACCAGCCTGTCTTCTGGCCTCCATCCCTTCCGCCGCCGCATCAACTCGCAGCAACCTCCGGTATCCCATTCGCCCCTCTTCTCACAACGCGCGGCAAATCATGGCATCGTCTGCGTGATCCTTGACCCTGTCCAAGATTAAAGCAAACCTCATCGCTCCCTCCTCCGCCCGTCATCACCATGCCGTCCAAAAACCCCAATGGCTCTTCCGGCCAGGTGAGCCACCGGTTACGCAACTTCTTCCGCATCAACAGCCCGGCCCCCGGTGACAAGGACAAGAATGCCTCAGCGTCGGCAGCCGCCACCTCCGCCCCCAGCATCACCGTCAACACTGCCACCGACAACATCGTCAGTCCTAAGCCCTCGCGCCACACAAAGTTTTTCAGCAATACCGTCGGCCGACTTCGCGCCCATACTGTCGCTAGTGAGGGCAACCAGCTCGAGGAGGCCATGAGCCCGACCGCCCACGCCAACCCCTACTTTGTCCACCAAGGCCAACCCGGCCTCCGCCATCACAACGACGGCTCTGTGCCTCCAAGCCCACCCGACACCCCGTCACTGCAAGTCACCGGCCCCGATGCTCCCGGTGCTGGAGAGCATGCCACTGCAGAGACCAAGGAGGAGCTAGCCCGTAGGCTCAGAAGGGTCGCCAGCGCTCCCAACGCCCAGGGCATGTTTGTCAACCACGCTGATAAGGTCGCCGGTATCGATGGAGAACGCCCAGGCACGGCCGAGCTCGGCAAGGATCCCGTCTTCCAGAGTTCCGACTCCGGCAAGGTTGGTCTCATCAGCTCCGCTGCTGCCGGCCACGCGCTAGCCCAAGCTCACACCGCCGGATCGCAGGACGACGACACCCTCGGCGCTCTCCCGCCCCCCAAAGCCACCAATGCCTCTTTCCGCCGAACCTATAGCTCCAATTCCATCAAGGTCCGGAATGTTGAAGTTGGCCCTTCTAGCTTTGACAAGATCAAACTCATCGGAAAGGGAGACGTTGGCAAGGTCTACCTTGTCCGCGAGAAGAAGAGCAATCGCCTATACGCCATGAAGGGTACCTATGCCTCGTTTCCACATATCGCACAAAGCAACTAACCAGCTTCCATAGTCCTGAGCAAAAAGGAAATGATCAAGCGTAACAAGATCAAGAGAGCCCTTGCTGAGCAGGAAATTCTAGCGACAAGTAACCATCCGTTCATTGTCACCCTTTACCACTCTTTCCAGTCGGAGGAGCACCTCTATTTATGCATGGAGTACTGCAGTGGTGGTGAATTCTTCCGTGCTCTACAGACTCGCCCCGGAAAGTGCATTCCGGAAGACGATGCGAGATTCTACGCTGCCGAAGTCACGGCTGCCCTGGAGTACCTGCATCTAATGGGCTTCATCTACAGAGATCTCAAGCCTGAAAGTAAGTCGCATTGCGTTCTGCAACAACAACAACTACCCGCCTAACGCACAATCTAGATATTCTTCTTCACCAGTCTGGACACATTATGCTTTCCGATTTCGACTTGTCAAAACAATCCGACCTCGGCGGCAAACCAACCATGATTGTCGGCAAGAATGGCGCAAGAACCGACGCACTGCCCACCATCGACACTAGATCATGCATCGCCAACTTCCGCACCAACTCTTTCGTCGGCACTGAGGAATACATTGCGCCAGAGGTTATTAAGGGTAGTGGCCATACAAGTGCTGTCGACTGGTGGACGTTGGGAATTCTCATTTACGAAATGCTTTACGGCACTACCCCTTTCAAGGGCAAGAACCGCAATGCCACTTTTGCCAACATTCTCCGCGAGGATATCCCCTTCCCCGACCACGCTGGTGCTCCGCAGATCTCAAAGTAAGCAATCTCTCGGATACAGGTGTAACTACCAAATCGATTCATGCTAACAATTGTAGTCTCTGCAAGTCGCTCATCCGAAAGCTGCTTATCAAGGACGAGAATCGGCGACTCGGCGCTAGAGCCGGTGCCTCCGACATCAAAGTCCACCCCTTCTTCCGCACCACGCAATGGGCTCTCATTCGACATATGAAGCCACCGATCGTTCCTCATGCCGGCCGCGGCATCGATACTGTCAATTTCCGAAACGTCAAGGAGAGCGAAAGCGTCGATATCAGCGGCGCCAAGCAGATGAAGGGTGTCCCGCTGGACAGTGGGCTGTCTACACCAGGCAATGAAATCGCGGATCCGTTCCTCGAGTTCAATAGCGTCACCCTGCATCATGATGGCGATGACCACGGCCATCATGAGCACCACACCTACCAAAACGGCATCCAAGCGTAACAGCAGAACAACAGCCTCGCCGCCAGGCTTGCTCTTCAGCAGATATGTGTACACGACTTTGCATTAAGTGATTAGAATTGCATTTGGCACCTGTTTTCATGTATTTGAGTTTGTTTTCTCATTTGCTTTTATTATAGTAACGACTGGACGAATGTCGCGGCTGTCAGTCGCGATGACCACAACGCTCCGAGACATTGGGCCACAAGATTGACACAATCACGATACTGTACCAGATACTTGTCGGCTTCCTCGCAACGAAAACACAAAAAAGGGGCGTCTGCGAAATTGTTTTGTTTGAAATGGCGTTCCGGGAATGGAGAGGCAAGATGGGAACTGGTGTATTTCTTTCAAGTCCTATTACTCCTAGCTTTTTTTCAGTGTACTGCAGTCTATCGATACGCATGTCAAGTCCTGTCAATTTTTCCGCGAAAACTACGCTTCATCTCATTTCGGACAGAGATATATTTGTCAGATGTCGCGTTCCAACGAGCCAAGGGTGACATGGTGACGAGGCTTGTGGCGCATGACCACCGAGCTTGGTTGGCGAATGATGGGTTCCGAGCCGTGATGCGCCACAGTTGTGTCCTTGTGCAATCAAGAAGGATGCAAAACACCCACAAAGACAGTAAAGAAATATGCGGTATGCGCGGTCGCATGATTTGGAGTTATCGAAGGATACTCGCATAGCTGCGTGATCATTGCCGGCATGGGGTCTACAAGTTTGGATATATACTTGCACACTATGGCATTCTGGCTGTTCTCGTTGGGATAATACCATGCCACCCAACAGTCGAGAACAAAAACAAAATCGAAAGTCTTTTTCTTACAGTGCTTCATAAAGACGTAAAGGAACGGCGAGGGTAAATAACTTAAATGTCGCAACGCCGTCGCAAGCCGTCGTCGCCCCTTCCTCCAAACGCCGACGACAACATCACCCCCCTCGGCTACGTCCTTGAGTGGACGCCACAGTCGCGCCACCACCGGCACCGCCTCGACACGGTAGAAAACTTGCGGTCGGAGCTCCTCGGGGGCCGGCCGTCCGGCGTCGAGCAGCTCATAGTGCTACGCGGCGACGCTGCCGACGCCGCCGATGTTAGCGACGCACTGTGCAGTCTCGCGGGTGTCGACGGCGGCTTTCTGGAGTGCTTATCCGGGCGGCCGTATCGTCCACGCTGTGTCAGCAGCAGGGCTGCGCGCTGGTGCGTGTGGCGGTACCCGGAGGAGGAGACGCAGGCCGGTGGGCGTGCGGTGATGCGTCGCGCTGCGTTGTGGCTGTCGGCCCCGGTGCCAGTCCTGTTGGTCGACACGCCGCTCGAGCCGGTGACGCGCAGGAGCTACAGGTCAGCGCCGCGACTGCGGCACCAGGACGCGGCGACGCGGCGGTCGGGCTTGCAGCGTGGCGGCGGCGACGATGGCGGGCGGTACGGCACGGTGGCGCGACACCACCACGTCTCACCGCAGCGACACGCCGCCACGGCCGCCGCGAGGGTCAGCGCGCTAGACGACGAGCTGGCCAGCGCCGTGGACTGTGCCCAGGACAGCATAGCTCTAGAAGAGGTGCTCGCCGAGATTGTGTATGAGCGCTGGGCCGCCCGTATCGGCGCCCTGAGTCTCGGCGATGACGGCGACGGGCGCAAGTTGCGGCTGCTCTGGAGCTACATTGCGATGCTCGAGCGCAACCTCGACGACGCGCGGTTCTATTCCCGACAGCAGCAGTTGCGGCAGGCGGTACACCCGCTCGAGCACACGAGCGCGGTGGCGGCGTGGACGGACTTCTCGCGGCGCGTGCAGTTGCGTGTCCAGCTCGCCACATCATCTACGGTTACCTCCTCCTCTTCCTCCCAGCGCCACCGCCACCATGGTGATGATTACCCGCCGCGCCGCAGAGACGATGACGACGAAGCCATAGCCAACGAGCGCAGCCTCGACCGCATCGCATACCTCGGCGGCGTCCTGCTGCCCGTCAGCATCGTCGCCGGCGTCCTCGCCATCGAGGGCCGCTACGGGCCCGAGGGTGCCCGGTTCTGGGTCTTTTGGGCTGCGAGCGCGGCCGCCTCGGTCGTCGCCCTGCTCGTCATCTACCTCGACCAGCTGCGGCTCGATGAAGTCTGGGTTGCGGTGCCCAGCAGTGGCAGCAGCATGCAGGCGGGAGGAGGGAAGGTGATGGCGGCGGCGAGAGCGTGGCGCAGAGAGCGCCTTGGTTGGACGCGAGCGGTGAAGAGGGCGTCTGGGTACTACAAGTTGCGCGGCGCGCGGTGGATTCGCTTCCAAAGCCCGGTGAGGCTTGAGGAGGATCGCGGGGAGCACGAGGTTATTGTAGTCGAAGAAGAGTGATGCGTTGCTATTGCGGTACCCCAGACGCGCAGACAAGTTCGTTGATATCCTGAAAAAATCATTCACGATTCGCGTGTGGGCATGTTCTACGCTTTATATAAAGGAATCAATTTGCTTGAATAAAAGCCAATGAAGTTGCCAAAGCCTAGTATTACAATCGAATATGCCCACCGCCGCCGCTGTTGTTGCTGTTGCCGCCAAACCAGCTCCGGATGTCGCTTCTTTCTTGGCCGCCAGCGCTGCCTTGGCCACCGCCCATCCACTTCGGCTTCTTAAGGCCCTGTCCCAAGTCCTGCAGCCACTTGGGCGTCTCTATATTGTCCACCGTGTTCTTCATGCGGTGGCCGATGATCTGGATCAGATTGTCGTCCTCGGGCGGTTCGTCTAGGTACCAGTGGGACGAAGGGGTGCCGGCTCGCTGTACTCCCGCTGACGGGCCCATACCAATGGTTCTCGGTCCGCCTCGCGAGGCGCTCTCTCCGGGCGGTACAGAAAGAACAGGGGCGGTACGGCCGCTGCCACTGCCGCCTGCTGCAGCGAGTCTCGCAAACAACTCGTCACGGCGGCGAACGCTCTCGCCGCCTAGCTCTCGCTCAATAAGATCACGTCCCTCTCGCCATGAGCCTGTGCCGTAGCCGGTCGAGTTTTCTTCGTCGTCGTCGAGCAGGTCGATGCCGACAAACAGTCGCTTCGCTTTGCCGTATAACCCAAACGTGGCGGCAATCACGGGTATTATCAAAAAGTAGGGGAAAAGGTCGTCAAACCACCGGCCAAGGAGAGTAAAGTCGATTAAACGACCAAGGAAGCCGTAAAAGGCCGTCTTTGTGTACACCTCGCTGGATAGAAACGTCAAGAAATTGTAGGACAACGGCACCGTCAGCTTGGCGACTTGCATAGCGTACCAAAAGGCAGCTTCGTAGCCGGTATTACGCCTCACGAGGGCTCTCCCGCGCCAGACTCTGACTTCGGTCATGGTGACGAGCGCGGCGGCACACATGTAGCAAATCCAAAACGCGGAAATGACTTGGCCAGCAAAGCCCACTTCGGCGTTGTCGCCGACCCAGTGGTGGATGACACTCAGTCGAATGACTGACAGCTGTGGAAAGGGTAGTTTGACGACTTCGGACCAGAGAACACATGCAGATGCCAGGGCGAGTAGTATTCCCAGTCCAATCTGCATATACGGCCTGATTCGATAGTGCCATAAATACCTGGCATAGGGGTTGAGCAGCTTGGTCTTGTCCCACATCCCAGAATGACGTGATGCGTCTCCAAATTCAAGTATTTTTGACGCAGCAGAGTCCAGAATTTCCTGTGTTTTTCCAGCCTCCTTCACCAAGTCGTGCCACTCATGGGCGAAGCGCGACCTCGAGCGCTTGGCCCGAATCAGCCGTCGCGTTATATCGGCCAGGTACTTTGGCGTAATGACGTTCGGGACAGTTAGATCCATGGTATTCACGTCAAAGGCAGTGGCATGCGGTCTCGTCTCGGGTATGTTGGCAATTTCTTGCAGCTCCTCGATCCAATCGCGAAAGTCGACAGCGCTACCAACCTTGCGCTTCGCAAGCTCGCCAACTTGGGCCTCAATTTCCTCGAGGGATGCCGCAGCATCTTCCATCTTCTCGTACGCTTTTGGTGCTTTGGCCTGAAGCCGGCGCAACTTGTTCGCTATATTGGCATCGCGGATGAGGCGCTTCGGTATGGAGACGAGTCCGTGTCCCATGAGATAGATGGCAAAAACCAAGCCCCAGCAGTAAGCCAGGGCCATTACGACAGCCTTGAGAGACTCGTAGGTTACATCATATCGGATCACAACGTATACCAGCCCAACGATGGCAGATCCTAGGACCATAGCGTAGAATTGCGCATTCGATCGGAGTGAGTACATTAGCCGGTCGTGGGGCTCGCGGTATCCTGCGTCGGAGTATTCGCCAAGAATCGGGAGAATGAACCTGAAACATCTGTGTTAGGATATAATATGGTGATGCGCCGTCTCCTACGAACCAAGATAATGCGAATGTGAGCCAATATGTTATCCTCCACGAGACAAGAATGACTCGGTGAGGGAGCCAAATGCCTCGTGTTCCATCATCATCTGCTCCTGCGCTCGAGGCCAGGTCTATGGGTACCAGAAGCACGGTCACAGACGGAAGCCATATGGCAAAGAAAATTGGCACAAAATAAAATCCTGGCGTCGACCGAAGCGGTAGGTAGTGTCGCAAAATGAGTAGAACAACGAGCGACACGAGCAGGAGCGCGACGATGGAAAAGACGATGGAGCCCACCGGCAGCGAGCGGCCTGATGTGTTAAGCATGCTTGGCGAAGTGTTTCGAAGCCATCCGAGCCGTGTCGATTGAGGTATCGCGAGGCGTGAATCGAAGGATGGTGTTTTCGCAAAGTTGCAGCCTGCAGAAGCGAAGCGCGTGACGCAAGTTCAGTTCGGGAAGGCCACCATGACAACTAAAGTGGGACTGCCATGTACTGTGGTGATTTAGTATACCAGGGAGATCCCTATGGTGGTAAAACTTACAAATGTAGAATATAAGCTGGAAATATATTTCTTTTTATTTCTATCTTCCCTGCCACTCATACTGTATTTTTCTTATGCCTTACCTGTTTTCCTTTCAACCTGCTGGTGCTATAGCGCTACCTGCTTGTTGAATTGCGTGTGGACAGTCTCTACTAATAAAATTGTCTACAGGCGCTTTTACACACAGAATGTTTCCGTTTTCCACCTATCATTTTCATTATGAGATCTAAAATTCGAAGACTTTCTAGAGAACGTGGTTGCAACAGTGTATCCGGAGGGGACTCCACCGATCAAAATTATGTTAGTGGTTGTGAGAGAGAGCTTGCTGCCTCAACACCTGTTAAACTACAGCCTAACGTTTTGAATGTCCATACACCAATCCCAAAAATCACTGCAACTGAGTTGGACACACTCCATCTATGTAGATGCTAATTTACCCACTTCGGTTTGGCTGCAGGCTTAATAGGGTGCCGCCAACCGGACCACTATACGGACGGCCAAAGACCCGGGGCGGCTGCAGAAGCCGAAAGTTGGTGATCTCCCAGGGAAAGATGCAACTTCTACTCTTCACCACGTAAAGCTCAATGCTTAAATACAGATCAGCCTCTCAGATCTCGTCCCCAAACATTGGGGTACTATGCTCAATGGCGACCGAGTACTCAGATCTCATAGTACACTGGGGTGCCGCGGTTGTAGGGCTGATTCCAGTGCAGGGGGGAAGATATTCACCCATATCACCACCGAAAAATACCACGTATGTCAGCGACTCCAGATGGACTTCCTACAGTCTCTGTGGCCTGCGATGCACGCGCGGCGGGGTCTGGTTCCTCATCCTCTTCCTGGTCGTTGCGCACAATATCAGTAACAAGGAAGGTAGACATGGTCATGGCCCACGCAACTTGGTTTGTTGGCAAAACAGTACCAAGGGTCCGCATTGGCCAAGGCAGTGCTTCAGGAGCTCCATATTCAACTCGGCAGTGGGATTTCAGATACGGGTACGAGGTTATTCGTGACTCCAGGATACGGGCTTTTGATGACTCAAATCGTGCGTTTGTAAGGAAGAACCTCGTCAACTTTGGCTCTGCCCCTCTAATAAATTACAAACCTGGCTGGAAACGGTTGTGTACACGCTGGCCCGCGCAACGTTAGCAGGAGAGCATGGCGCGCTTCGATCCTCTGAACAATAACTTGAATCGGATTTTATAACGAAAAAAGGTTGCCAGCGGCTCGAACAACGTGGTTGTTCGAGACATACCTGGATATTGTTGTTGCGGCCTCACATATCAGGTATCACCCACTTAACGACCGCGACGCGCTTCGCCCACACACCAAACGCGCAGCTGAGCATCGACCTTGATCACCATCCCGCTTCATCGAATTCTCTGTTGTGCTCGAATCGCTTCTCTCCCACGACTTGGGGGTCGGATTTGCACGCAACTCGCGTCAACTCGGATCATCATGGCCGCCCTTCCAGATCTCGAAGAGTGTAAGTTTTCAATTTTGCAGCTCGACTTGTACCTTCAATTAACAGGCGCCCAGGGATCGCCGACTCGAACGAGGCTCTCAACATCAGTCTAGTTGCGCCAACATCTTCTGGCCTCCAACTTATTTCCACTTTTAACCCGACGTTTACCTACCCTTTCTTCGGCGAAGATGAAAAAATCTTTGGTTATAAGGACCTCAAGATTAGCCTTCGGTACCGCGCAAACGACATGCGCCCTCACCTTCGAACGTCGTATAGCAGCAAGTTCACTCCTATTGGCGAGACCGAACCCATGGATGTAAAACAAATATTGAAAGAAGATGCACTGCTTCCTGATAGTAAGACGTTCCCCGCAAAAATCTTCAATGTATCAGGTGTTAACTGGTCTCAGTCGCATTTGGCAAAGCCGCCGATTTTGAAAGCAATTCACAGAAGCTCGGTGACGACTGGACGCCTCCCGGAGATCTGCACGCGAGCTTCGAAGGCACGGATGGCCGCTACGAGATATGGAAGGGTACCTTGGCGGACCCCGCCATCAAGCAGCTAAATAATCGCATCCAGTTGTTAATCCCTCTTTTCATCGAGGGCGGATCCTTTATCAACTCAACACCGGGCTCCGACTCATCAGAAACTGGGCTCCCAGATGCAGATCGTTGGACTCTATTCCTGCTCTACCGCAAGCAGTCATCGTATGCGGGTTCAGAAAAGAACTCATATGTCTTCGTCGGCTACTCTACTGTCTACCGGTTCTTCTACTTTCAACCTCCGCCTACGCCACCCGCCACCCCAAACCACGATTGGGAGCTGCCCAAAGGGAATCTGGACCTGGCACAGCTGCCCTGCCGCACACGGCTCTCCCAATTTCTGATTCTTCCTCCTTTCCAAGGCCACGGACACGGTGCGCGACTATATAAGTCGATTTTTGAACACTATCACAAGCATCCCCAAACACGCGAGTTCACTGTCGAGAACCCGAATGAGGCTTTTGACGAGCTCCGGGACGCATGCGATTTAAAATATCTACGCACTGTCCCAGAGTTTGCTGCTTTAAAACTGAACCCCAGTGTAACAGTCGGTGAGAAGGGACTGATCCCGCAGCTGATCAAGGGTGGCGAGAATCTTGAAGCAATTCGAACCAAGACCAAGATCGCGCCGCGTCAGTTTGCTCGCGTGCTGGAAATGCATGTTATGTCTCAGCTGCCAGACTCTGTTCGCCCGCGCATCGACCCCGATGAGACGGCCCCCGCAAAAACGGCTGCCGACCGCCATCTGGAGCGACTGTGGCAACTTCTCGTCAAACAGAGATTGTATAGGCACAACCGTGACGTCTTGGCGCAGTTTGACCTCCCCGAGCGCATAGAGAAGCTAGGGGAGACACTTCTAGGCGTCGAACTTGAATACGCCAGGCTGTTAGCAGCTCATGGCTCTAACTTTGCCAATGCGAAAAACGTAAAGCGCAGGCTGGACGACGATGCAAAATCCACTTCTAGTAAACGAACGAGGATAGATGAGGAGTAGGCCTTTTCCCCTCCGCAAATTATTTTGACTATATCTAGAGTCGCACCCAGGTTGGAATCCATTGAATTCTCGAGTTAGCTATGGTCTTGGACTTTGCATGCACAAGGTAACCAGTTAGATGTTAAAACGAATTGTATCAAGTTTTTTCCTGCTTTTGTGTCGTATTTCGTCAAATCTATGTATTCTGGGGTTTCAAACTACTGCAAGTACGGGCGAGTACCGTTGACATTCTGAACACCCTTACCAAGCTGGCTGGCCACGACGGTCGCCTCCCTGATGGCGCGGGAGATGGTTCCGCGCGCGCCGCCGTCCTCGAGGACGAGTAGACCGCCGATGGTGCAGCCACCGGGGGTGCAGACGTTCTCGCGGAGCACGGCGGGGTGCTCGCCACTCTGGACGAGGCCGGTGGCGCCGCGCATGGTCTGGGCGGCCATGCGGCGGGCCTCGGCGCGGGGGATGCCCATGGCGACGGCGCCGTCGGTGGCGGCCTCGAGCATGAGGAGGAACATGGCGGGACCGGAACCAGCGAGGGCGGTCGAAGCGTCCATGTTGTTGGCGGGCAGGAAGACGACGTCGCCAATCTGCTTGAAGATCCAGGTGATGAGGGCGTTGTCAGCGTCCGCGAGTGGCGGGTTTGAGATGCCGATGACGGTCATGGACTCGCGGATGAGCGCGGCTGTGTTGCACATGGCACGAATGCAACGGCAGCGACCAGCGGCCTCGGAGCTGCCGGCAGGCGCCGTGCTGCCGTAGACGGCCTCCTCCATGGCCTCGGAGGTGATGCCCGCGCAGACGGAGACGAGCAGTTTACCCTGTAGGGCGTCGGCCATGCCAGCCACGCCAAGCACATCCTTGACCATGTAGGGCTTGCAGGCGAGCAGGACGACTCGCGCCTTGCGTACAGCGGCGACGTTGTCATTGCGAACGACCTCAACACGCGAGGAGTGAGCGGCTAGCGCGGTCTTGATGCGCTCAGCGCTCTTTTCACTACGCACGCAGGCAATGAACTGAGAGGGTAGCGATGCGGGGACGTCCTCGCCAGCTGTGACGCCCGCGTCCAGTGAGGTGAGGACGCCGTTGGCAATAGCGATGCCCATAGTACCTAGGAGGGGAGTTAGCATGACTGCAAGATAATCTTATTTTTTTTTGTTGAGCGACGTACCGCAACCTAGCACGGTGAGAGTGAAGCCGGAATCAGAAGACATCTTGGTCAAGGGTAGCTAGATGTCGCGCAGAGCAGTTGGAGGTGTAATTGTCTAAATGAAAGGCTGCAGGACCACAGGAAGACGACGTTGATGAAAAAGATACGGGATCAGGGGGAAGATTGAATCTGGGGTATGTGATGTATCAGAGAGATTTAGAGCGAGAGGTAGGTAGGTAGGCACATGGATTGATTGAAGACGGGTCAAAGTTTTATAGGTATGTTAGTAGCTACCAATAGATGCGCCGACGTCACTCTGCAGCTGGCCGATTTCGCTACCTATGTACCTATGTAGGTACCTTCAACAAAGCGACGGGACAGTTTTAGCGGACGCTGTGCTGCAGCCCGCTAGAATACAGCGAATCGGCACCCGCTTTTTGCCCTGTTCCGCAGCTTTACCGCGCTGACAAGCCAAGCTCCACCTGCCATTCAGCGCACCGTCGTCGCCAACAGCATCAACGCCATCTCGACAGCGCCAGACTCTGCAGCTGGGCCTCCATGTTCAGAGCCATCTGATTTGCCCGGCAACAGCATTGCCATCACAACATTGCCATCGCAACATTGCCTGACAGTATCGGAAAGATGGCAGACCCATTCGAGGTGCGCATGCGATTTAGTAATCAGCTTCAGCATCTCAACGCGTCCGTCGCCTCGGCTCAAAAGGCTACTCAGTATGCTCTCAAGCATAGGGAATTGCACGAGGATTTGCACTCTTGCATACTCGAGCAGGTAGAACAGGTTCGCTTATCAAGGCATATCCCGACTTTTGCCCATGACTCCGGCTAAAGTGATTGATAGACCAATATGAATATCCGGGCCAACATCATGTATTTTATCGAACACTTCCTCGACCAGGCCAGTCGGGAGGGCCAACCAGACTATGTTCGGATGATGCAGCGCGATATTATTCGTGTCGTCGATGCTGTGGCCCCGGATGATGGTTCAGGAGCCGCAAATGTTAAAGTTGTTCGTAAGGTAAGCAGCCTTGACTCGCCTACCAGCCCGCCGCCATGCTAACGTGTCCAAGGTCCTCCGAGGCTTGCAGGGCAAAGGCTTCCTCGACGAGCAGGTCGCGGCGCAGATCGAAGACGTTATCAAAGAGCGCGGGACCAAGGATCATGACCTAGGGCTGTCATCGCCCATGGAGAGTGCCACCCTGGCAGAGCAGACACCTGTCCAGTCTCACAGCCAGCAGACCAGGCGGCCAACGCCAGCGCGGCTGGACAAACGCCAAGTCGAGCAGCGCATCGAGGAGGACCGAGAACGACACAAGAGGGAACGTGAAAGCATATGGGCTATTCCCAAGGGCGACGACGCCGAGATGAACAAGCTCTGGGAGGAGACGAGCGATTTTGGTGAGGATGATGACCGTCTCATTGCCGAGGAGAGCGCCGACTTTGACACCGAGATGGAGATGCAGATGTGTCAGCATCTGCGGGCTGCGAATGGGCAGCACCGAAAATAACCCTTTTTTGTGAGAATCCTGGTTCAGGATCCACGGCGGAATAGGTGTTGGGCATTGGTTGAATGGCGTTAGGATATTTGATTTATCGCGTTGAAGACGCCTGCTGTGGTCGAGATACCCAAAGATTGTTGCACGAGTACTGCCAAAAATTGCATGCTTGGTAGCTGCTAGTATTTCTGGATACTAGCGGGATTTTCGGTGCATGGATGAATATTTTTGTTTTATTCTGGTAGATACTAATACACATGATTTTATACATGCCACCAGGCGCTCTATCGTGAGACGGGGGCATTATCGGAGCCTTCCATATCCTGCAACGATCATATACCCGATTGCCAACGCACAATTTTTTGACCCTTGATTTTACTCCATGGTGACCTTGGCGCCGAGCTCCTTCATAGTGGCGATGATCTTCTCGGCGTCTTCCTTGGGCACATTCTCCTTCATCATCTTGGGAGCGCTCTCGACAAATTTCTTGGACTCGACCAAGCTCAAGCCGAGCAAGTTCTTGACCTCCTTGATGACCTTGGCCTTGGCGGCGGCGTCAAATTCTTGCAGCTGGAGGGTGAAGAGGGTCTTCTCGGCGGCGGCAGGGGCAGCCTCTTCGGCCTCTTCGGCGGCTGCCGCGGGAGCGGCGGCGGGAGCGGCAGCGAAGCCGCCGACGGGGAGATCGGGGATATTGAGCTTGGTCTAATCGATAGTATGGTTAGCAGATGAACTTGGCGTTGGAGTCGATAGGTCCCAGCTTGATGCATCGACTCGCCGGGGCCGGGAGAGGACGCAACGGCGGGCGCGGGCGATTTCCGTACCTTCAAGCTGGAGACGAGGTCGGCGGTCTCGAGCAGCGTCAGCTTGCTAATTTGGTCGACGATCTCGGCAATCTTGGGATTCGCGGGAGCCTCAGCGGCGGCTTCTGTCGAGTTGTACCGTCTCGATGAGGCACCGAGGCGCAGAGTCTGTGTAGGGGCTCGCAGGGTGCTGGCGGACCGCAATTGGCGGGCGCAGGTGCGCGCCGCGTACCGGCAGGACATGGCCATTGTTGTGGTTGAGGAATTGGTGAACCTGGAAATGCGCGGCTGGACGGTGAGGGCGAGGAGATGCAGTGAGAGAGCAAGTCGCGTGCGGGTTCTCTTGGTTCAGTCACCCTGAAGTTTTTCCGCGAAAGGATGCTTTGCTGCAAAGGCCACAACGAAAAGGCTAGCGGCCCGCCGGGCACAGATTTGCCTGCCGTTGATTGGCCCGGATTTTTGTAGTACCAGCACCGAGCCAGATCCCTGCCAGTCTAGCTTAAAAAAAAAAAAAGTTAAGCTGCCAGCCAACAGAAGCTCTCAGTGTACAGCGGCTGCTTCTGCATACTATTTGGTTGCAAGGTTGCAGGGAAAAATCTTCGATACAGTCGCCATCATGGCCCTGATTGATGTTTCACGGCAGACAAGGTCGCTCTTACAGGATTCGACTGCTTTAGGACATCTGCCAGCCGACTTACTGGCCTCGATCCAGAGCCAACCCTCCACAGGCCTTCTGGACGCCGTTGCGCAGGCGGCTCTCATTCCAAGACTTACAGACCGCATATATGTGCACTTCGAAAATGTATTCCCCGACATCTGCGCACGATGGGCCCTCAACGCAAAGTCAGACCTGCAGCGTATATGCGCCGTTTCCGCCGCGGCTAGGTTATTACCGTTTAGCCCCGACCTCGCCACCTTTCTCCGGCCTCAGCATGCCCGTGAGAGGCTCACGCAGTCTTCGCCGCTGCGCCTACAGCCGCTGCAGCTGAATGACACTTCATCAAGTCTGGGCGAATCAGATTTAATAGGGTGCTTACTGGCGACATGGCGATTACTGAGTTTCGATTTTCGCTCTTTCAGCTCCAGTGTTTCAGCCGCGCTCATGCAGCACCTGTTCACTCATAACTGTCGCGCGGTGCGATATCTCGCTATTCGTATCTTTTGTCAACTTCTACACGCCTCGGATAAGAAGTTGGAAAACCTAATACAAGCCCATATTGGTGACGAACCCATAAGAGCTGATTTTGACGGCATCGAAATCGACTACGGCTTTCTTTCGCTGCGCGAACATGAGCGAGTGAAGAAAACTCTTGCTTTACGACAGGCAATCTCACAAAGCGCCCCCGAATCTACCGCCAAGGAACAAAACTTACAACAATTAACCCCATACTCTGTCGCGTACGGACAAGTAGTACTACCTCGCCCACATGGACCGACCGGCGATCCGCTCAGCCTGGTCTTGACGGGCACCACAATGTCTAATCTGGAAAGCTTCGCCAAGCTTCTACGAAAACCTGGGCCGATTCTTCTCCATGGCGCCTCTGGTGTTGGAAAGACGGCACTTGTCCGGGAGATTGCGACTCAACTTGGGATGCAATCCGAAATGGTCACACTGCATCTGAACGAGCAAACTGACGCAAAGATGCTCATTGGCCTGTATTCCACAGACTCCAAGCCAGGCAGCTTTCAATGGCGCCCAGGTGTGCTGACGACGGCTGTTCAAGAGGGAAGATGGGTCCTCGTCGAAGATCTTGACCGCGCACCAACCGAAGTTCTCAGCACATTGCTACCCTTGATTGAGCGCAGCGAACTTCTAATACCGAGCCGAGGAGAGACTGTCCGAGCAGCGAGCACGTTCCGCCTCCTCGCCACAGTTAGGACGTCCCGAGGTTTGAACGGTCGCGAAAACTTGCCCACGTCGGTTGGAATGCGCTTTTGGCAGTCCCTCCACACAGAACAGCTTACGGATTCGGAGCTCGAGCGTGTACTCGTCGAGACGCATCCCATCCTTCGAAAATACACCACCGGAATCTTAGCTGTACATCGTCGGCTGGCCCGACTGAGCAGCTCCCCTATCGCAACTGCGCGTGGACGCAGCGTGATGGACAGGCGGCCTAACCTCAGAGATTTGCTGAAGTGGTGTCGCCGGTTAAAAGAGTGCCTGCTAGCTGCAGGGTCAACAACTGGGGAGGAGCCCATTTCTGAGACCACTAGGGACTGGATGTTCATGGAGGCTGTGGATTGTTTTCTGGGAAGCTGCGCCGATGCCGACTTGAGCAAGCATCTTGCCTTTGCGATTGCTGAAGAGATGCACTTGTCTAGGGAACGGGCAGAACATTATTTGACTGCCAATATACCCCCCCTTAATGAGAGTGAGACTCAGCTAGCAATTGGTAGAGTTACCTTGAGGAAGAAGCGAGCTCAGCCAAAGGCTGCCAAGCCAAAGCAGCCGTTTGCAAGTACTGTGCATGCCAAGAGGCTCCTCGAACAAATTGCCGTGGCTGTGAAGCTTGAAGAGCCAGTGCTGCTGGTCGGCGAGACTGGTATCGGCAAGACGACGGTTGTGCAGCAGCTGGCAGAGTCACTAGGCAACAAGCTAATCGCGGTCAATCTTTCGCAACAGAGTGAAGTCGGAGATCTTCTTGGTGGATTCAAGCCGGTCAATGTTCGAAGTCTTGCAGTTCCACTCAAGGAGGAATTCCAGGATCTGTTTGAAGCAACCGGCATCTCAGCATCGAAGAACCAAAAATATTTGGAGCAGGTGGGGAAATGCTTTGCCAAATCGCAATGGTCCAAGGTTGCAAAGCTCTGGAAAGAAGCACCTAAAATGTTTGTCAAGATTGTTGCTGAACTGGAGAAGGCTCATGCGCAAGCCCAGAAAGAGCGGCAAGATGATGCCCAACCAACGAAGCGCAGAAAGACACAATCCAAATTGCAGAGCTTACTCGACCTCCGACCGCGTTGGGAGACCTTTGCCCGAAACCTGGAGCAGTTTGAAGTTCAAATCGCCGCTGGACCCGGGGGCTTTGCCTTTTCATACGTTGAGGGTAATCTTATCAAGGCTCTGCGGAATGGCGACTGGGTGCTCCTCGACGAAATTAACCTGGCGTCTCCAGACACTCTGGAAAGCATCACAGACCTATTGACCGGCCCAAATGAGCGACCTTCGATATTGCTCTCGGAGACTGGCGAGATCCAGAAGATTATTGCGCATCCCAACTTTCGCATCTTTGGTGCGATGAACCCGGCGACAGATATCGGTAAAAGAGATTTGCCAGCCGGAATCCGTTCCAGATTCACGGAGCTCTACGTCAAGAGTCCGGATACCGACGAAAAAGACCTACTTCAAATCATCAAGACGTATCTGGGCAGCACAAGCAACAAGAATGACAAAGCCGCCAACGATATTGCGCGACTATATCTCAACACTAAAAAGCTGGCCGAGCAGAAGCGAATCGTCGATGGTGCCAACGAGGTCCCGCATTTTAGCCTGCGAACCCTTACTCGCGTACTGACCTATGTCAATACTATCGGATCTCTCTACGGCGTTCGAAGAGCTCTGTATGAGGGCTTCTCCATGGGATTCCTTACACTACTGGACCGTCAATCGGAGGACATGCTAGTGCCGCTCATCTACCACTACCTGCTTGATAGCCATGGCGACCCCCAATCACTTCTATCGCAGCCCCCCAAGCATCCCAACGATGGCAGGAGCTATGTGAGGTTTCAGAACAAGGCCCGTGATAGACAGTACTGGCTCTTTCAAGGAGAAGAACAGCCTGTGGAAAGAGATGACTATATTATTACGCCCTATGTTGAGCGCAACCTACTCAACCTGGTTCGAGCTACTTCCACACGACGATTCCCCATCCTCATCCAAGGTCCTACGTCTGCTGGTAAAACCAGCATGATTGAGTATCTTGCCAACTTTACTGGCAACAAATTTGTGCGTATCAACAATCACGAGCATACCGACTTGCAGGAGTATCTCGGCACTTATGTATCTGGGTCAGACGGAAAACTCAAGTTCCAGGAGGGAGTCCTTGTTCAAGCAATGAGACATGGACATTGGATAGTTCTCGACGAGCTGAACCTAGCGCCCACCGACGTCCTTGAGGCGCTCAACCGACTGCTTGACGACAACCGTGAGCTGCTCATTCCCGAGACGCAAGAAGTAGTCCGCCCGCATGAAAACTTTATTCTCTTCGCGACTCAGAACCCACCCGGCCTCTATGGTGGACGAAAAGCTCTCTCGCGCGCTTTTCGAAATCGATTTTTGGAGCTACACTTCGATGACATCCCGGAGGATGAGCTGGAGTTTATCTTACAACAGCGCAGTCGCAACACATCGCCGCCCGACTGCCGCCGTATCGTGACCGTATACAAGGAGCTCTCCAGACTTCGCCAAACCAGTCGACTCTTTGAGCAGAAAGATAGTTTCGCCACGCTTCGAGATCTTTTTCGATGGGCACTGCGAGAGGCTGAAACTCGCGAGGACATTGCTGCGCATGGCTTTATGCTTCTCGCGGAACGAGTCCGAAATGAGGAGGAGAGACAGGCTGTGAAAGAGATTATTGAAAAGGTTTTCAAGGTGAAGATTGACACCCAAAGGCTTTACTCCGCACAGCACGCACTCGAGTTGAGGAGTTTTGCTGCCCAGAAGAACGGTCAAGGTGTTGTCTGGACTCACGCTATGCGCCGACTCTACGTCCTGGTTTCGCGGGCGCTGAAAAACAACGAACCCGTTCTCTTGGTTGGTGAAACTGGTTGCGGTAAAACTACTGTTTGCCAGCTCCTCGCGGAAGCACTCAAGAAAGAGCTGCACATTGTCAACGCTCACCAAAATACGGAAACTGGGGATTTGATTGGCTCCCAGCGACCAGTACGCAATCGCGGAGCCATTTTTGATGCGCTGGACAAGGATCTTGCTCTGGCGCTTAGACTTGCAGGCCTCTCCGTTCCTGAACCCCCTGAGGAGAAGTACCAGCTTTACGAATCCCAAGCCATCAATAGCGACCAGGTCAATAGCGAACTCAGAAGCAGAATCGCCAGCAATGCCACCAGGAGTAAAGCTCTCTTTGAGTGGTCCGATGGCGCTCTTGTTGAGGCCATGAGAGATGGGCAATTCTTTCTGTTGGATGAGATTTCTCTCGCTGACGACTCTGTTTTGGAGCGGTTGAACTCAGTGCTTGAGCCGCAGAGGACGCTGCTTCTGGCCGAGAAGGGCAGCACCGATTCTTTCGTTGTCGGCTTGCCGGGCTTCCAGTTTTTCGCGACCATGAACCCCGGTGGTGACTTTGGCAAAAAGGAGCTTTCGCCGGCTCTTCGCAACCGTTTCACCGAGATTTGGGTCCCTCCGCTTTCCGGCGATGATGACATTTACGAGATTGTTCAGACAAAATTGAAGGACGATGTAAAGCAGGCTACCAAGACCATTATTGACTTTGCTGTTTGGTTTGGCGCCACGTTCCGCCCCATGGCTACTACCCCATTCTCAATCCGTGAAATCTTGGCCTGGGTACAGTTCATAAACTCCGCCTCAGCTAGCCATATGCCATTTGCGCTGGTCCATGGAGCTTCGGCAATCTTCATTGATAGCATTGGTGCCAATCCATCCGCAGTCCTCGCCACAGATACCCAAACGACACAGAGACAACGCCAACAGTGCCTCGAAAAGCTGACCGAATTTATTGGAGAAGATGCCTCTCGTGTTTATGATTCCGAGCCAGAGTTCAAGGTTACCTCAGACACCCTGGCCGTCGGCTCGTTCAGCATCCCTCGCGCGCCAAACGCCTCGCCTCTTGCAGAGTTTGCCTTCCACGCTCCGACTACCCGAAGAAACACTATGCGAGTCGTCCGAGCTCTGCAGATGCACAAACCCATTCTTCTGGAAGGTAGCCCCGGCGTGGGAAAAACTTCTCTTGTCGCGGCCCTCGCCCATGCCTGTGGCCAACCCCTCACTCGCATCAATCTCTCAGACCAGACTGATCTCATGGATCTGTTTGGGACTGATGTGCCTGTTGAGGGAACCGAGGCTGGCAATTTTGCGTGGCGCGACGCCCCGTTCTTGCAAGCGATGCAAAAGGGTCAATGGGTTCTGCTCGACGAAATGAACCTGGCTTCTCAATCTGTGCTGGAGGGTCTAAATGCCTGTTTAGATCATCGTGGTGAGGTGTACGTGTCGGAGCTCGACCAAGTCTTCAAACGCCACCCCAATTTCCGCCTCTTTGCTGCGCAAAACCCTCATCACCAAGGAGGTGGCCGCAAGGGATTGCCTGCATCCTTTGTCAACCGTTTCATCGTCGTCTACGCGGATGTATTTACCGACGAGGATCTCAAGCTCATTGCGTCTCACAACTTCCCCAACTTGCCCGTTAACGTGGTCAGCAAGCTGATTCAGTTCGTTACTGAGATGGATAAGCAACTCGTCCTGGATCGCTCGTTTGGTGCACAGGGCGGACCATGGGAATTCAACCTGCGCGACGTGCTCCGCTGGCTACATCTGCTCAACTCCCCCGACCCGGTTTTGCAACAAGGCCAAACTGACGATTTCCTGGACATCATGGTCCGGCAACGCTTCCGACTGCCACGAGATAGATCCGAAGTCACCAAGCTCTATACCCAGATTTTTGGCACTGAACCGCGCGGCCACAGTCTATATCACGATCTGAATGCCGATTCCAGCCAAGTTGGCCTCGCACTCCTCCCTCGCAACGCTGCCACACAACCTGAGCGCCTGCCAGCAATCGACATCGTCCCGCGCCTACCTGAGCTCGAATCTCTCATGATTTGCGTCAAGCAGAATATTCCGTGCATCCTCACCAGTCCGTCAGGCCATGGAAAGACGGCGCTGTTGGAGTACGTTGCGGCCTTATCCGGCAAGCCCCTTGTTGTGTTCCCGATGAATGCAGATGTTGATACGATGGATCTTGTTGGTGGCTTTGAGCAAGCTGATCCTCTTCGCGAAATTAACGCTGCTATTCGCGACTTGCGCGCGTTTCTCCACGACTCCATTATGGCTATGATCCCGAACAAGCTTCCCAACTCGGTTCTAGCTTTACTGTACGAGGTCGACAATTTCTCCGGCGACAGCGACGAAATTTCGCGTATCCAAGACTCGATCGTCTCCATTCTTCACGAGCTTCCCGCCGACTCGGATGTGAGCATTCAACTCTCCAAAGCTGCCACACTTCTCGCGCAACCCCTGGTGCTCAAAAACCCAAGATTTGAATGGCTTGATGGAGTCATAATCAAAGCTCTAGAATCTGGGAAGTGGCTGGTCCTGGATAACGCAAACCTTTGCAATGCATCTGTTCTAGATCGGTTGAACTCGCTCCTGGAACCCAGTGGCTTCCTAAGTGTAAACGAGCACTGTGGACCAGGAGGCGAACCGCGGATCGTGAGACCCCATCCGGACTTCAGAATCTTTCTCACGGTAGACCCAAGATATGGCGAGCTGTCCCGCGCAATGCGCAACCGAGCTGTCGAGATTTATCTATGCGATAGCCCTCCAAGTGTGCACTCCAGCCTCCATTACATCGCACCTATCGAGAGCGGTCTCCAGGGATACCTTGCAGCCCTGGATGCTTCAAAGTTGCTGGCGCAGAATGACATGCCGTCTAAGGCTTTAGAAATTTCTCTCCAAAATCTCAGCCTTCAGGATCTATCTATTCTCTTGCGCTTCATGAACGAGTTCGGACAAGAGCCAGCACTCGCGACCAGCCTGCAGCATTTTGTCGGCTTTCTACAGTCCCCCAGCGGGATTTATGCTCTAGAGAATGTCTCAGATCTCTATTCCAGTCTGCCTGCGAGCCTTATCGGAGGTATAGCCCACTCCCAACCAGTCCACCCGTTGAATAATTACGCTGTGTCGCGCATGGCACAGGCCGGAAAGTCGGTGGAATGGGCTGCGATAATTTACGATGCCTCAGTGGAAATATTCGGTATTCGAAAAACTATCGAGCATCACGCCTCCCTGGCTCGGACTTCGAAACTCGCCGCTTTGAACAGACTACAGCGATCCCTTGTTAGTGGTCGTGTTGCCGTTGTGTCAAAGGACTCTACTGTCAGGTTGGCGGCCTTCATGGAGGCCGTGCTGACAGCTATTCATGCGTACCTTGGCAACACACCATCCAATGAGCATGACGCCTCTGCCAGATTCCTAAGTCTGGTATGGAACTACGTTGCACGCACAATCACATTGGTTACCGAGGAAATCATGGACGAAGCTAAGTTCCAGGCTCACTTGATCCAAGGCACACGACTGCTCAAGAAGCAAGTCGCAAAGATCGCGTCTCCAGAACTCTCTTCCCTTGCTTCTCACATCCTTGGCAAGTTACAAAGTGATTTTGCCAGCGGATTCAAATTGTCGACAGGTCTTAGCATGGAACAGCTTTGGAATACTCTTCGGCCGCTTCCCATCCCTAGTAAATTCATTTACGACGAGGTGCTCAAGCTCGATCACCTTGTGACCAGGTTTGACGAGCTGCGTTGGAAGACAAGAGCTAGTATTACAGAGCTTTCCAAGGCCCAGCAGACCCTAGAGCAAGCATACTCGATTGTCCGATCAGGCGCCAACAGCTCCGATGAACTCGTGCGAGAGCTTTCTGCGGTTGTTGAATCTCTCGAGAGTCAAACAGGTGACGAAACAGGAAAACGAATTCCTTTCTTTGCGTCGCAATTTGAAGGCCTTCGACAAATTGATATGCTGCGTCCGAAGCCCACTGCCGATGCTGGAAACTATGAGCTCTCTATGCTGTCCGACATCTCAACTCGAGCCCGGTTAATGCTCGCAAGCACGTCTGGCCCTGCATCCTGGCTTCAGTATATCGACTGCTTGGTTCATCAAAACCAGTATCCTTGGGATGGACGCTTGATGCTGTCTACTTGGCACAAGCTCGAAAGCATCGGCTCGGTCACATTGAACTCCTTGCAGCTGCTCGAGACTGAGCTGCCAGCCCTGGGCCGACACATGGCACAAATGACTGCCAACATCTCCACCAACCCTGCCGTCCAGCTAAACAGAGTCCTGCAAATTCTTCTGCTTGATGTTTTTGCCAGCCATGGCGAATCATCTCGTGCTCTTGGACTTGAGCTCTTTTCCAAGGCTTCAGAGTTCAGCACCACAGTCGACGGCTGCGAAGACGTCCTGCGGGATGTTTGTGCTGCAAAGGAACAGCTGCCTGCCCACCTTTTACAAACTGTTCTCCAGCACTTCATCCCGGCGATTGTCGGCATTGCTGCTTCGACCACGTCCGGCAGCCCCAGCACATGGCAGTGTGGCTTGGCCTGGGTTCAATTTACCATTGGACTCACAAAGCTTTACGTCCCCGACCGTATAATTGACCCCCAACTCAGTCCCATGATGGAGCGCCAATTCTTTGAGCAACTTGAAACCTTGTTGCGCGAGAAGCTCTCACATGTTCAGGCTTTCAACGAAATCTTTGCTGGCCAGCTCACAAGTACCAGAGAGCAGCTTCTTGCTGACGAGATAAATCAGCTGGACCCGCTCCCCGAAGAGGTGGTTGCGGTCTTCAGACCTGAACGGTCCGAATTGAGCCAAATTCACGCCGAGTTCTCCAACGTCCTCAAATCTATTGTGGGCTCCAATGTTCTCACGACACTGCAGCCTCGAGCGGACTCCACAGAGGGCGAAAGTGGCCTCCCCTTGCTGAAAGAAAATATCATGAGACTACTTGATCGCCTTGGGGCCCGATTCCAAGCATACCAGGACATCACAAGACCAGTTTCAAGTCTGCTGCGCTGCTTCCTTATCGGATTATCACTCTGCGAGTCCACAAACGCTGCGAAGCTGGACAGCCCTCTCCAAGCCATCGCGAATGCAACACCTTACCTTGGTGGTCTTCACATGAGCGGATTCATTGCGGAGGCGGACAAGTCATTCGAATTTCTTGATGTTGTGAATAGCAAAACTGCCATCAACGGCCAGTCGGAGCTCGACGATGAGTTGCGACAGCGAGTCTTCGAGTGCTTCCACGCCTTCTTTGACAACTGGAGCAAGCGCCTCGAAGCAGACAAGAGGGAAGAAGCTGCCAAGACTAGCATGTACCGATTCCGCGGCTCGTTGGAAGACGAAGAAGAAGTGGATGCTGAAGAGTTCAACGAGCTGTTCCCATCATTCGACGAAGAGAACCCCTCCGCCCAGCCCAGCAAAAACAAGGACGAGGTTCGCAACATGTCGTTGAGGGTGGCGGAAATTCACAAGAAGCTATTCTTAGAAAGCGATGGCCCTTCTGCCGCCCTTCGCCGTGCGTGCTTTAGCATTTGCAACCGCATTGTGCGTGAATCGGGAGGCCATGCCAACCTTGACGGGGATTTGCAGAGCAGATTTATTGCCCCTGTTATTCTTCTTCTGAGTGAAAAAGTTCACGAGCTTCAAACGCCACCGATAGACAAGACCTACAACTTCTACACACACGCCAACCTTACCGAAGCGCGCCAATTGGTCGCTGTTGTGCATGATATTCGGGCCAAGTTCCGAGAGCTGCAGATGGTTGATGAAATCGGCCACATGCAGCCCTTAGCGGATGTCATTCAAGCATGTGATGGAGTGCTAGAGATTGTTCATACTGAGCCCCTCGCCAAGATTGTGCACAAGGTAGAGCACCTGCACGCCCTTGTTTACGAGTGGCAGTTTGGAGGCTGGGCCAGCCAGAAGTACGGCGTCCTGAACCTACACAACGCTCTGACTGGAACAATTATCCGCTGGCGCAGACTTGAATTGTCCACGTGGGGAAATCTCTTCGACATGGAAAAGACCAAGTGCGAAGAGGACGCTTACTCATGGTGGTTTATTGCCTATCAAGTAATCATCGCCGTACCACTTTCAATGGTAGACTCCAGATCCGAGCTGCAGACATACGCGATATCTCTTCTGCAAAGCTTGCAGTCATACTTCTCCACGTCCATCATTGGACAGTTTCGAACGCGAGTCTCCTTGCTCAGACAGCTTTTGGCCCATTTGAAAGCCCTGGTTCAAGACTACCCCAACCTTGCCATCATCACGCAGGCTGTTGCCAACTTCCTCGCTTTCTATGCAAGGTTTGAGACTGTTGCAGACAAGACTATCGCGGCGGGTCGTGCGCCAATTGACAAGAAAATGAAGGATGTACTTCTCATGGCCAGTTGGAAGGACACGAACATCACAGCTCTCCGCGAGAGCGCAAAGAAGTCCCACCTCAAGCTGTTCCGTATTGTGCGCAAGTTCCGCGGGGTTCTTGGCCAAGAAATGAAGACTGTGATTGCGCAAGGTTTGCCCGACGAAACGACCTTCCCCGGAAATACTAGTCTCGCGTCTCAAGCCGAGCCTGCCGTTTCGACTGAGATGTTGACGCTGCTGGAGTCAAATGCCCCTGGTTGGCTTTCTAGCCACAAGCGCCTTGCCAACGTCACAAAGACAGTTTCGGTGATGAACAAGATTGCCAACACCCCCCAAATCACCGGAACAGTCGCCGACAGCCTCGAGTTGTATCTATATAGCCTAGAAGAGTCCATGGCAGAGCTTCGCAAGGAAACTCCGGTACATCTAACCGAGGAAAACAAGACGGAAGTGAAGCATCTCAAGACAAGAAAGCGTAAGCTCTTTGCCGACACCTTACGAGAGCTACGCAACATGGGCCTCCGGTACAACCTTGCTCAAGAACCCCTTGCAGAGCAAGACTCGTTGGCGGTGGTCCTTGCATCGGGTGCCAATATTATTCTGGACAGCTCCGCCTCTTTCAACGAAGCCGAATACTATTTCCACAAGATGCTGGACTTGGCACCTAAGGTCCGGGATGCGGCGCGTGACCACTCCGAAGATCTCACATCTGCTGAGGTAACCCGCAGCATCGGCTTTGTTGAAGGTTTCATCTACCTGTCTCGATCCCAACGTCGAACTATCGCCGCGGCCACTAGATCTCTCAGTGCTCTTCAATGCGCTGTGGCGTCGTTTACTGAGTTGCGACATTTCGAGAAACTGGGCCACCTGCGGAATCAGACCGAAGAGAACAATTGCGAGACCCTGCTGCCCTGGGTTGTGCAGCTACTAAGATTCGGCATTGACCTGGTGCGTTCTCACGGAAAGCTCCTCGGCACTGGCCACGATTCGGTGTTGGAAAAGCTCCAGGTCTGGGTTGGACGCTTTGAAGGCTACCTCAAGACACTGCACATGCTGCCGAATTTACCGACAAACCTGACATCAGACTCATACGAAGCAACGCACGCAAATGTGTCTAGTGCGCTTGTTCAGATGCGGTCGGAGTTAGCAGACATGATGCGGCAATCCCCCAACTTGTCGTTCGTCCTTAGTTACATCTCAAGCTGGTCGAATACAGAGATTGAAGCGAAAGACTCTGAGCTGCTCAATGTTCCTCTAGTCAACTTCGGAGGCATTCTGGCAAGGCTTAGCGACACCGTCTTGGTTGCTGTGGAGGCAGCCAAGAAGAAGGCCTTTGAGGTTTCGACAAATGAAGAAGAGCCAGGCTGGCTCGTCCTGCACAATGATGGTTTGTACTCAGTGCTTAAGCACCTTCGCATGGATGGATTTGCCAAGAGCGTCGAACAGGCCCTGCAATTACTTGAGAAATTGGATATGAGCTCAACAGCGACAAGTAGCGCGGCCGCTGGTATGATTGCGGTTGTCTCGTCAATTTTGCAAGAATTTGTCTACCTCTGTCAAAAGTCAGCCGAGAATGCCCTTAATCTGCACAAATCTACAACACATATGGGATACGTCTTGACCCGCGCTTTTACTCAAATTGCTACCCAAGGTTTCTGCACCCCTCATGAAAAATCAGACGAAACGTCGGGAGAAGGTAGCGTTGAGGCGGGTACTGGTCTTGGCGATGGAGAGGGTGCTGAGGACATAAGCAAGGATATCCAACCTGACGAGGACCTGTCTGAGCTCGCGCAGGAGGCGAACCAGGAAAAGAATGGCGAGATGGAGGATGAGAAGGATGCTGTTGACATGGCTGATGAAGAACTCGAGGGCGACATGGGAAGCGTCGATGGTGCGGATGACGAAGACGAAGGATCCAAGAACGGGGAAGAAGAGGAGGAAGAAAATGAAATGGATGAGGAAGCAGGCGATGTTGACGACTTGGACCCTACTGCCGTGGACGAGAAGATGTGGGATGGCCAAGACGAAGAAAAGGCCGACAAGGACCAGCAGGGAGACAAGCCGCACGGTCAAAAGAAGGACGACGATCCAATTCCTGATGAGACCAACCCTAGCAAGGAGGAAGCTGAAAAGCAGGCTGATGGTGACGACAACAAGGATGATGCCCAAGAGGATGAAGCTGTGGACGAAGTTGAGGAGGTTCAGGCCCAGGACGAAATGAACAAGCAAGACCGAAATGTCCAAGAAAATGACACCCTTGCATTACCCGAGGAGATGGATCTGGATCTGAAGGACGAGGAAGAAATGCCTGGCGATGACGATCTCGACGACCTTTCTGATGTCGATAAAGATGAACCTGTCCCTGAACAGGTTGAAGACAATGCCGATGAAGATGGGGATGAAGAAACTGGTAATGAGACGCAACAGAAGGCTGCTGCTCCCGAAGAAGAAGATGACGAAAGGGATGAAAATGAAGTAGAGGAGAAGGATGCCGATGCTGTTGGTGAAGATAAAGTTGACGAAGATGTCAAGGAGGAACCGGAGCAAGAGGAGAAAACGGATGAGGAGCAGCCAGAGAACGCCCAAGATCAGTCTGACCCGGCAGATGCAGCTGAGCTTGACAATGCAGCGCCAAGCGACGTCAAGAACTCTGGACAGGACCAAAACAAGGACGCAAAGGAGTTGGATGACCAATTCCAAGTTGATGCGGCGGAGCAAAATGAGGGTGACATGGGAGACGCTGGTGCCGATGAGAATACCAGCTCTGGAAACAAGGGCGCCGTTTCGCAGACAGAACATCCGGCGGAGCAACAAGATCACGATGCAGCAGAGCCCGAGAGCGCGCGCAATGACCCTTTCAAGAAGCTGGGTGATGCTTTAGAACGCTGGCACCGTCAGCAGTCTGACATCAAAGAGGCTCAACCGAACGAGGACGTCAAAAAGGAACAGGCCAGCCAACCGGATGAGCAGACGCAGCGAGAATTCCAGCACCTGCAAGACGACAGCACTGCACCCGATACTCAAGCCATGGGCACGGCAGACAACGAAGATATCCAACCGATGGATGAAGCCATGGCCATTGATGAGGAGAAGAAGGATCCTGAGAGCCGCGTCACTGAAGGAGCTGACGAGCAAGAGCCGGATGAAGTTTCCGACGAGATGGATACGACAGAGGCAGACGGCACCAAGGCTGACAACGAGCGGGAGGACGACGGCCGATCCGGTGTCAAGACGCGCCAGGGCAACTTCGACAGAGAACCAACACCCGAAGAGGATGGCGTCGAAAAGCAAGAGGTAGATGAAGACGAATTCCTGCAAGACGCCTCGGAGAAGCTTTCCGCCACGCACATCTCCGAAGAAGACCGTCCGCTCCGCGACTTTGACGCCTGCCTGCACGAGTGGTCCGACTTTCAGAGCAAGACGCACAGCCACTCCCTCTCGCTGACGTCGCAGCTGCGGCTCATCCTCACGCCGTCGCAGTCGACCAAGCTGTCCGGCGCCTTCCGAACCGGCAAGCGGCTCAACATCAAGCGCATCATCCCGTACATCGCGTCGAGCTACAAGCGCGACAAGATCTGGATGCGGCGCAGCGTGCCGACCAAGCGCACGTACCAGGTGCTGCTGTGCGTGGACGACTCGCGCAGCATGGGCGAGTCGTCGTCGGGCGCGCTGGCCATGGAGTCGCTCGTCATGGTCTCGCGGTCGCTCGCGATGCTCGAGGTCGGGCAGGTCGGGGTGCTCGGCTTCGGCGCTGACGTCTTCGCCGCGCACTGCCTGTCGGACCCGTTCTCGGCCGACGCCGGCGCCAAGGTGCTGCAGCGGTTCTCGTTTGGCCAGGACCGCACGGACATTGCGCGGCTGATCCGCCGCACGATCGACACGTTCCGCCTCGCGCGGCAGCAGCAGTCGGGCGGTGGTGCCGGGGCGGACCTGTGGCAGCTGGCGCTCATCTTGTCGGACGGGCTGACGCCGTCGTCGGCGCACGACGAGATCCGCAGGCTGCTGCGGGAGGCAATGGAGGAGCGCATCATGGTCGTCTTCATAATCATGGACGACAGGGACAAGAAGGCCGGCGACAGTGTGCTGGAGCTCAAGGAGGCCCGGTTCGTCAGCGACGGCAGTGAGAGCAAGGTGGTCATTGAGCGCTACCTCGATACGTTTCCGTTCCAGTACTACCTGATTGTGCACAACTTGGAGGAGCTGCCGAGCGCATTGGCCGGCTTGTTGCGTACATGGTTTGCAGAGGTTAATTCGTGATTTCCTTCTTGTTTGTCTTTTCTGCGATTTTATACGATGACATTGTTTGCATGGGAATGGCGTTTTACGGACTTCGGATACTACGATAGAATGATTTGTTGTACTTTGCACTTTTTTTTTTGTTTTTAAAAAGAAGACTTTATAGAGATCAATCTACAATCGCTACTACCAGATGTAATATCCCGGTGGAAGTCGGACCCTGCCATCCAAAGCCGTACCCGCATGATGCCGAAGTCCGAGATTTTGTCGCTCCACCACACCACGCTTGTCTTGTTTCTGGTGACGGCATTTCAGCCAGCCGCCCTTCGTCCACTCCATGTCCACCGCTTGACTTTGTTGTTGCCATCAGATAGGCAAAAGCAAAACCCACCTCGGCACACCACCCCGACTCCTGTTATTATTCTCGTTTTTCAAGTGTCAATGCAACTCGCCAGACACTCCAGCTTCCTCCTCCACACCCGCTTGACCCCCGCCTCGTCCTTGTTCGTCGCGATCCGCCGCCGCCCTTCACCCGCCGCTAAGCTGTCTTCGACCGTCCGCACCATGGCCCAGACAGACGCGCAGATGCGCTTCAGTACGTCAGCCGCCCGAGAAGAAATCTTTCAACTCGAGCAAGCGCGCAAGAAATTTGGAGAGGAAGCTAACCCGGCGCGCCCCCAGAGAACCCCGCCCTCTTGTACGTCCGTCTGCCGCAAATCCCGAAGAAACGGAGCCGACAATGAACAATGGGAGCTGACCGAGACTCGCACGTAGCGTCTGCGACCTGCAAGAAAAGTTTCGCAATGCCATCTACGAGTTTGACAAGGTGTACGTCCTCCCCGGGCCCCTCTCTCTCCCGATGGCCCTCCACCCACCCTAGCTAATCGCAACCGGCCTGCCTCCGATAAAACAGGGTCACCACGACTGAGAAGCTCCTTGCCTTTGCCAAGGCCGCCTCCATACCCGTGCGCGTCACGACGCAGACCGTCGCCAAGCTCGGCCCGACCGTCCCTAGCATCGCCGCGCACCTGACCTCCATCACGCCCGTCGACAAGACGCGCTTCTCCATGGCCGTCCCCGAGGTTGTCGCCGGTCTGGCGCCCGGCTCGCAGGTTGCGCTCGTCGGCATCGAGTCGCACATCTGCATCACGCAGACAGCGCTGGACCTCCGCGATGCTGGGCACCACGTCTACGTCCTCGCCGACGGCGTCAGCAGCTGCAACCGTCAGGAGGTCGTCGTCGCGCTCGACCGCTTGCGCGCCGAGGACGGCGTCAGCGTCACCTCGAGCGAGAGCTGGATGTACGAGTGCCTCGGCGACGCATCGCACCCGGCCTTCAAGCCCCTCATCGCCATTGTCAAGGGCGCAGGGGACAACACGAAGAAGGTCCTCGAAAGTTTGCCCCCGATGCCTAAGATCTAGTTTGACTACTTGCAGCTCAGTACATGAGTTTTTTTACTTCTTAGAATACTTGCTTGCATGTCTATGTAGAAGGAGATACAGAAACTCTAGCGTATTCCATTGGAGAAGCAACGACTTCGCACCCGAGGTGTAAATTCTCAAGCAAGTTCTGATCTAACTCAACTATACAACATACTACACAATATGTTAACAAACAGGGCGCTCACGTCATTTTCATGCAATGTGATACCTGAAAATCGTTTGCAAGAGCTTCCATCGAAGATCATTCCTGTCCTGTCGATACCTTGGGCTTGACGCTGGGCGTCATCCACGAAAAAGCAGACGCCACGCCCACTGGGTTCGTGCCTCGAGAATTAGACGGCGCAGAACTCTTGTCGCGCGCCGAAACGTGGGATCTGGACTCGCTTGTGGCACTTACAGATCGCTTGGGATCTCTCTTGTTTCCGCCATTCACGATCTCCCCTCCCACGCTGACCTGGCTCTTCCGGCGACTATCGGATCGCGAGGGAAGCGGCACCTCGTAGGCAGCTCCAGTCTTAGCTGAGCTAGACTTGCTTGCCTTCAAAGTCTTCATCCCACGAGAACTTCTGGTCGGTGCTGGCTGGTATCCACTGATGGGTGTAGCGTCTTTTTCATGGCCACCACTTGGTCCATGTCTCCACGAGCCCCAGACGCCAGCGGAAGATTCTCGTCTGGAGGACTCGGAGCCAGTGGCATCTTCCTTGCCGGACAAAGCGCCTCCGTGGCTTGAGTCCCGCGTTTGCTTGTTTTCGTTTGTGCTGCGACGAGATCTCGTGCTTCCGCGTCTTCTTCCTCTAGTATGAACAACAGTTGGCGACGTAGGCTCCGGAGCCTCGGCGTCATCAGCGATCGTTCCCTGTGGACGAGGGCGCGGTTGTCGGCCATTGAGATCAGGTTTCTCAGCGAGAACAAAGGGGGCTGCGGTGGCATTCAGCTTTTGCTTCTCCGGTAGCACATTTGCGGTGCTGATATGTCGGAAAACTTCATCATCCTCGGGTCGAACAAATGGGACGCGCAGTCTATCGCGGTCATTCCCATAGAGCACCATGGTATTTTGTGAAAACATAATATCTGCACAGTTCGCTCTCAAGGCATCGCTGCCGATAAAAACTCGAACAGGCTTGCGATCCCCCGTGGGAGGTGACTGGCTCAGCCCCACGATCTCAAAGGCAACAGACATGGAGGGTACCAGCCCTTCAGATCCCTCTGAACTGCGACCGCGCCTTGCCACAACAGCCTCTGCAAAGTAGACTTGTAGGCGAGCGCGACATATTCCGTCCACGTCCTTTTCGACTTCCTCGACGAGGTCGAGCTCTTCCAGCAAGGAGTAGGAAATGGTCGATCTTTGGGATCCGCTGCAGACGTCTGCGTAGAGAAGGGTTCGATGGGCAAAATTGGTTGTTAGCCAGCATCTGATTATGGATGGAACAGAGCCTAGAACAAAGAGAGAGATTGGAGGCTCTGGGATACCGAATGAAGAGGCGTCGTCATCACCGCCCGTGTCTGGGCCTACACTGCTAGCGCGACCAGACGCGACAGAATGGTGTGAATGAACAGAGTGTCCTGCCGAGCTGTGACGGCCGTCGGATTTGTGAGAAAGGGTCCTTTCCATGAAAAGGCCACTCGCTGGGCGTGAGCCGAATTCTCCCGAGTGTCGGTTGCTTTGCGCGCCACTCCAACCAGAACCATGCAGTGCACTCTCATCGAAGCGGACACTGTTTGCCCTTGAGGCCGCACCACGACGTACGGGTTCTTCTTCTGCAGTTCCTAGATGCAAAGACCCAAGAAGTTGTTCGCCCTGCTCATCAGAGTCATCAAAAACGTCACTATGAGGAATCTGAACAGGTCCTGCAAAGAGTTAACGATGCCAACGAAAAGTTGTGTACAAGTAGAAGGGTAGGCTGAGCTGGTCCGTACCTTGCTGAGGCGTGCCTGCGAGAACTCCGGGAAACGGCGAGTTCCATACTGACTTGAGGGCTGAGTCATCTGGTTGACGCTTCTCTAGTCGCAATATCCTCTCGGCGTGATTCGTCTGAGCATATTGGACTTGCTTAACCTCCATCTGGAGGTTGTACAAGTCCTCTGGCGTAATTGGAATTGGGTGGTCCATGCTCGCAATTCGGCCAGGTTATATGCGACAAATGTGCGCAGCTGCATGGGCCTGGCCCAGCGAGCGCAGGGATAGATACTAGGCCAAACGCTATCGGGAGTGTGGTGATAAAGAGCCCTGGAACGCTATGTTGCCCTTGGACAAGCTGAATTAGACTAGAACAGACCCTTTTGGGGGCAGGAGAGGAGGGTTTGTTCCAAAAGTAGAGCGCGGGCCGACCGGGTAGTAAGTGTGATAGGAATACCGTGAGGCTGTCGATGTTTTACCGATGGCGTTGCGGCTGAGAACCCAGAGACGGCGCGTGATACCGATTGAGCAATACCCTTTAGTAGGGAAACTAGCTTGGAAGTTTGCGGAAGCGTCTCGGCCAAGGTACTGCGGTAGTTTGAGGCCTGTTCGTTTGTTCGTTCGTTCGTTCTTTCGTCTGGGGGAACGGGCGCGAGAATGTGTGGTCGGCAGTGCAGTAGGTAGATAGGTAGCTTGTTTGGCTGCCAAGTACGTCGGCTGCGTGGCGGGGCGGCCACTGGATGGCGGTATAGAGATCGCTCGCAAAGATGAGGAGTATGTGCAGGCAAAAACACCGAAGGCTGCAAAACCGACCCTGGTGTAACCCACGAGAGATTGTTGCTGGAGGAAAGTTTAAGTTAGAGTGGCCAATGGTCCCAGCCAGTTAGCGTGCGTGAGGAACGACGTTGTAGAGACGAGCAATCGATTAGTTATTAGTGGAGGCGGCGCTGCTTTGTGGTTGGAAGGGGACTGACTGCCAGCAGGTGGAGAGGCGGGGAACTCACGACGAGCTACAACGAACACATCTCGGTGTATTTATTCAAACAAATCTACTTCTAAATTTATTGAAAATACTTTTACTGCATATTTATTTCCAAATTTCATCTATTCAGCCGAAACCATAGCCGCTACTCTGTATTCTTTGGCTGAAACGTCCTCCAGTCGGGAAAAACATAGCCCGTCCTGTCTCCCTCAGGCAGATGAAGCCATTCATGTCCAATATGAGGCCACAAGGTCTTGTAAAATTCTCTATATGCCAGGCCACCCAGATGCAAACCGTCGGGTAGAAGCTTCTCAAGTCCTGCATGTTTGCCATTCTCTGGCGTGCCTGGCAACGGACCGCCCTTTTCGTAGTCGTCGGGAACCATCTCAATGGCCTTGTCCATCAAAACCTTGTACAAATCGATGAGCGTCACATTCTCATACTTCGCGGCCACATCTCGAGCTTTCTGTGAATACTGAGCGCTGACTGCTGCGCGGCGTATGCTGCACGCGAATCCTTCCGATAGATCATCCTGCGTCGTCTTAATCTCGTCTAGTGGTGGTGGCGCCACAAGTAATATCTTGGGATTATGCGCCTCAATGCGGGGATGTTTAATAATCTTGCAGAGATTCTCACCATACTGCTCAAGAGGAACATGCTGCCATGTGTCTGGGAGCGGCAGGACGGCGTCGTTGGCACCGAGAAGAATGACCTGCTTCTGTTAGCCAAAGGCCCATCCTTGGTCTGACAATCAATTCATAATACCAAGTATCTTATTTCTGGGGAGGATGGTGTCTTCTCCGGGAACAGACGATCAAAGTATTCCAACACGTTGGCCGTGTTGTATCCAGACAAGCCGCGGTTCACGACATCGAGTCGACGAGAATATCCTAGAAATCGGTCAGAGTGAAATTCTGAACAATGTTTCTTTTGAATTGAACCGACTAGATTGAAGCGCTGCCTCAAACGAGAAGCCATCGTCGGTCTCGACAGAGAACTGGAACAGCGAGTCGCCCAGCAAGACGATCTGAGGATAAGGTACCTGAGCAGGAGGCGTTAGTCTGGGGAAGGGGGTCGTCAGTGGTGACGACTGCACTTACAGCCATGCTTCCTTTCTGAATTATTCAAAACAGCCAGGCTAAGAGCCATGTACCTACGCAGTGCGTTCAAAGACCGCAGCCGGTAGCTTCTCGAAGTCTTGCGGCCAGTCTGGCAGCTTGACCCTGCCTGCCCCTCAAACTACTAGCCAGCCCCTCTTGTACAAGGGAAATCAACCCATTGCATCAGGCTTGCACTATACCTTATTAGGCGCCACTAAGAAGGGAAAATGAATGGATGGTAAAACAGTGCTAGTAGCGATGATAGCAGTAACAACGATATGAATGAGAATAATGACCTAGAGGTAGTGAGATGGTACAGACAGTGACGATAGTAGCGATGATAGAGGCGAGAACTTACTATCGGGGGATGAGCTGTATAAGAAGCCAAAAAGTGGCGCACACAGCATCATTTCGTACTCAAATGATTTATCCTATTAAAAGTTCTGTAGAAATTTAAGGAACGATAATCCAAATCCAAATCTCCACATTGTTCTCTACAGTCTGCAGACAAAGCTGCCTGCAGCCTTCAAAAGATCGATATGGGTCATGTGACCTTCTGCAACGCGGCTTATCGATAAGCCCCAATTGCCAGTTCCTGACTTTTTTGGCAGAAAAAAAAAATCACGACCGCCAGCGCCAGCTTCAGTCGTAAGCCTTGATCCCCGCCAATTTTCATTCTCACTTTTACCACTGAAAGGGCCTGTGATTATCCGAAATGGCGACCTCGCTTGCCGCGCAGCTGGCGCAAGTGGCAGCAAATTCCAAGTCGACTCTAAACCTCAAGGCTCAGAGAGCAGCGCACTCCAAATCGCTGATTTGGGAGCCCAAAGTTGCTGCTACTCAAAGTCTTCAAACCCTTTACGCGACTTGTTTCCAAGGTTTCGAAGACCTTTGCCAATTAGATGCCAGATTTGTGCCCTTCCAGGCTACGCTATTTAGCGAGGAAAGCCAGGATCAAGACCGAACTCAACTCACATCCTCTGAAAATGCTGAGCTTAACCGCCAAATTGAAAGCTTCCTGCGTCTGGTTGGCGGCCGCCTCCGCCTGACGCCAGCGATCAAGGCCGTCGAATGGCTTATTAGACGATTCAGGTAACTTTATCTTTACATCTACAGTCAACCTCTGGCTAATCTCTTTGCAGAATCCACGAGGAAAACACCGTCCCATTGGTTCTCGCATTCCTACCTTATCATTCTGTCCCCGCATTCACCACGCTGCTTTCAATACTCCCACATAGAGTCCCACAGGCACTACGATTTCTCGATCCATACATTCGGTCTCTCACAGCGCCGCCAAGATCTATAATCGTGCATCAAGCCATCAACCACCCCGAGTTCCTGTCGCTGGTTTCTGAGTATACCCTCGAGTCATGCCGAAATCAATATCATCACCCTGCACAGATCACGTTCTGGGCTGGTTTAATGACTGAGTCTGTTAATGGCCTGCTTGATAAGACGAAATCTGGACGCGCCACAGTCCAGGCAGAAAATATACAAGCCTTGCTGCACAGACTCGGACCAATCTTTTCTGAGTCGCTCATGATGAAGACTGTCCCCAGTCTCCAGATTGCGTCATACATGGCTATGGCTGTGTTTGTCTCTAAAGGAAGCCTTGAAGATGCCGCTGTCACTGCCTTCATGCAGCAGACCGTGCTTGGCTGGTCCTTTGAGACCATACGACCTGGCCTTGTCTGCCTGACCATCATGGCCCAGTTCAGGTCCGCCAAGCAGATGAACAGCAAGGTCACCAAGGCTCTGATGAAGGTTCCAGATATCGGCCTTCTTCTTGTTGAAATTGGCAAAGAGCGACGTGTTGATAAGCTTGCCAACGGCCTCTGCCTGGCACTCATCGAGCGACTTACAAAAAAGGGCGATTCCAGTGGGCTCGCATCCATTATGTCTGTTCTAAGCGGCGAAATCCTAAAAGAAAAACAAACTGCTGTTATCTTTAAATCGCTTCTTCTAACAGCTCTAAAGCTCGACAATGAAAACGACAAGGACGGGTCCCTTAGAAGGGAACTCGGCTCTGTGTTGATTGCACTCTCGCAAGTTTCTGGCAAGGTTGGCGACATTGTCCAGTCCGCCATACAAGAGGTAGAATTCGATATCGAGGAGCTTGAACTGAAGCTTGACCTATCATTCCGATCTCGCCGGATCCCTGAGGCTTCCAGCGACAGCACCATTGCGAAGGTTGCCGTCTCACCCGAAACCCGAGTTGATATTGAAAAGGCACTTGGCCGTCTGAACTCACGCACTGAAGCCCTATCGATATGTCTTGTGCCTCAGCCAAGTGAGATCTTTGACGAATTCAGCCACCTTTTCTTCTCCATTGTTTCCGAACGCTCGAACGATGTGGAGCTGCTTTCTCGCTTTGAGGAGAGCCCCAAACTTTGCCGACCGACGGCTTTGAAGGACTGCACTTTCTACAGCTTCTTCATACATATTTGGTCGGGCCCGTATCCCGCCCTCGCCAGGATGGCAGCCCTCGACATGGTGAAGAAGAATGTGAAAGTCAGTGAGGATCTTACAGTTGACTTGCAGAACCTGGTCCCATACTGTGTCATTGCGCTCTCTGATCCCTCGAAAAGGGTACGGCGCTCTGCCGCAGACCTCCTCGTTGTTATCTCCAGCCGATACACAGCAACGCCCAGCTTCAAGTCAGTCTGGGGCGCTGGCACGCTGTACGGTAGCGCGCAGGATAGCAAACCTCTTACATGTGAAATTATCAGACGTCTACTACACCTTCAGCTGTTGCCAACTGTTGAGGAATGCGTGATGGATCCCAACCACATTGCCGTCGTGATCAAGGCCACCATCGAGCAGGGCACATATCAGACCAAACCTGATCCTTCTCTGGACAAAAAAGACCACATGTCCTCCTCTGGCAGACTTGCTCTACTGGTGTTTTTCTCTGAGCATGCCGTCAAAACTCCCATACTCCTTGTGAAGGAAAGGCTGTTGGGTGGATTGAATGAGGTGAAGGGCGTGAGTGGTACATCACGGACGAAATCATTGCTACCGGCTCTGAGGTGGTGGGCCGCCCTCAGCGACACGGAAATCGAGGCCATGTGCCGTTCTGAGCACATTGAGACGGCGGAGGCCTATACAAGATTTGTGGAAATTGTCGTCCCCAATGACGCGACAGGCCTTGAGTTTTTCATAGAAACTTTGACTAGTCCTGATACAAGTGAAAAGCCTGATCTTGTCCAGGCTATCTTTGCCCGGATCAGGAAAATATGGCCGCTTATGAAGGCAGATTCGAAGCTTGCTGTTGCACAGCAATTCCTGGCGCTCTCCCAGGAGACAGGCGATGACGATGCGTCTCCTATCGTGGCGACAGAGGCCTCAGACCTCCTCAGGACTGTTCCTCTCACCACTGATATCCTGTCGATATTCTTGAACTCCATTCAGACTGGTACCAAGATGATCACAGAGCCCCCGCCAGAGAAGAGACGCCGCAGGTGCTCCACTGATGTCAATCGTGAGCTTATTACGCAACTGACTCCAGATCTGAGCAAAGCTCTGCGCAAGATCACTTTTGTGTTGCAGCTGGTGGACAACTCTGATCCTGTGACTCATCCCGAGCTTCTCGATGGGCTGTTTACAGCCCTTGCTGAGCTTCAACACTTGAGAACCGTTGTGGGCTCAGAACTTGGCTACCTGCAGAACCTGATCCTTCGCAGCCTCTTGGCAATGATGCCTGCTTACAAAGCGAATGAAGATTTAGACATTGACAGCTCTGGTGGCTATGGCGACTTGCTTGTTAACTGCATCCAAAAGTCTTCTAGCCCTGTTGTCCAAAATGCCGCCCTTCTCCTCGTTGCCAACCTTGCAACAACTGCCCCTAACCTGGTTTTGCACAGTGTCATGCCCATCTTCACGTTCATGGGCACATCGGTTCTGCGGCAAAATGACGACTACTCTGCTCACGTCGTTTCTCAAACCATCAAGGAGGTCGTTCCGCCCCTAATCGCCAGCTTGCGGAAGGGAAAAAAGAGCCCTCTTGCAGGGGCATCTGATATTCTAGTCAGCTTTACGACTGCGTATGAGCACATACCATCCCACCGAAGACCAGCCCTGTTCCTTGCTCTCGTGGAGACCCTTGGCCCCAAAGACTTCCTGTTCGCTCTGATCGGCATGCTAGTGAACCGCTACGACGCAAGCGATGATTTGGTGCAGTTCAGCGCCGAGCTTCTTGATAACTTCAGCATCGACATTCAGCTTGACACATTGTTAAAACTCCTTAGTCTTACCAGCGACCTCTTCAAGCCTAAGCCGGGGCTTTCCGCCACCCTTCTAGGGTTCGGCGAAGACGGCGAGATTAAAGACCCCAGCAAGGTCGCACTTCGCCAATTGAACGCCTACCCTACTCTCCTATCAAGCAAAGCACTCGTATCGCAGATTGCCAAGCTTGAAGACCGCGATGATATGGAAGCGGCAGAGATTCGCTCTAATTATGCGACATTGTTGGAAAATATCCTGTTGTTGTCTGATACTATCAAGGCAAACAAAGCTCTCCGCGCGTGCTGTGGAGTGACGCTCGCCAACCTACTCAACCTGCTCTCTATTGGCGAATTCATCAAGGCTGTCGAAAATCTCTTAGATCGGCCCGACTTGACGCTGCGACACAAGGTGCTCAAAGCTCTCGAGGCTCGCGTTGAGTCCGAGAAAAACACCGACGCTGATGCAAGAATTGCGCTTTTGACGTTTTTGCCTCAGCTCACTGCCGCAATTCGCGAGTCCGAAGACATCCGCTACAAGCATACTGCCGTTACTTGTGTGGACAAGATTGCAGAAAAGTATGGCAAGAAGGATATTGAGGCCGTCGTTGCGGCTGCATCCACGATTGCTGGAGAGCACTGTCTGGGACAGAGTGAGAAGCTTCTGCGCACTATGGCGCTACTTTGCCTGACTTCCTTGGTGGATGTATTGCAAGATGCCATCGTGCCGGTTCTGCCGCTGGCCGTGCCGAGGGCTATTTCCTACCTGGAGCAGAGCCTGGAAGTTGCCCCAGTAGATGAAGAGTTGCATTCGGCAGGCTACGGTTTCCTAGCGTCGCTTGCAGAACACCTCCCTTATATGCTTTCCACGTACATGGACGACATTCTACGCGTGTCAAATGCGTCGGCTACTGCTGATCTGACGGCTGAAACCAATGGGAATCGCGTACTTTGTCTCGAGGTTCTCGCCAAAAAGATGGATGCCAAGGAGATGCTCACAGGATTAGATCGCAATTGGGAAACTGCCCTGTCGGCGGGTCCTTTGGTGAGTAATATCTCACAATCAATCGAGAAACGTGGGGCATTTACTAATAGGGCGACGCGTCAGGCTTTAACTGAAATCATTAACATCATTGGCTTGACGATTGACAGCCACTCAAAGGGCATTGTTTCTAAGAACTCGGGTATCCTGTCTGGCATCTTCCTGAAAGCCTTCGACCTGCGACGACGCATCCTTTTGGCCGATAATGCTGGAGAGAAGGTGCTACGGCAAATCTCGGAGCTGGAAGCTGCAGCGTATGAAAGGATGCTGAAGATGATTTTCAAGCTGAACGACGCTGCATTCCGCCCCGTTTTCGAAAAGATTGTCGAGTGGCCTGGGTCCAAAATTCCGAAGTCGGACAGCACCGGTCTCGCATTGCAGCAGCTTGCCGTTTACGGGTTCCTGCAAGCCTTCTTTGACAACCTAAAATCAATTGTGACGAACTACGCTACGTATGTGTTGGACGATGCGGTCAAGATTCTCGGCAAGATCCAGCCACATGTGAATGGTGAAAGCCGAGACTTGTGGAAACGCGTACTTGGCACGCTGAGCAAGTGCTTCGAGCACGACCAGGATGACTTTTGGCAGGCACCAGCACACTTTGGGGCGATTGCGCCGGTGCTGCTGCAGCAGTTCCTGGTGGCCCCGCAGATCGACGTTGCGGCAGATTTGATCCCGGCGACGGTCGAGTTGGCTGCCGCGGCTGATTCGCAGACGCATCAGAAGGAACTCAACTCGGCCCTGCTGCAGCACCTGCGCTCCGAGCAGGCGGCTGTCCGACTAGCAGCCGTCAAGTGCGAGCAGGCTCTGACGGACAAGCTGGGCGAAGAGTGGCTGGCGATGCTGCACGAGATGCTTCCGAGGATCAGCGAGCTGCAGGAGGATGATGATGAAGTTGTAGAGAGGGAGACTCATAGATGGATTGTCAAGATTGAGGAAGTTCTCGGCGAGAGCCTGGACGCCATGCTACAGTAAATGGGGTCGGCGAGGCTTGGTATTCTGACTGTCTTATTTCCTATTCCTAAAAAAACGGAGTTATTGGAGTTATCAAAATGGATCTATGCATAGTTCTGCACATAAATTATACATGCCGCTTACAAAGCCGGATTGATGAGGAAGAAAATCACGAAGAGCAGCTTCAGCCGCGCACTAATAACAAACAGACCAGGGACAGTGACGGAATCGTGGAAATGGCTCGCAGTGCGGGGACTTAATGGCTCTGCCTCCTCGGGACCCGAAACGGCACTGTTGCCAGCTACAGCAGGCCGCCTTGGCTATCGGATCCGCGGGAGTCGCACTCAGACACAAGCTAACTTGCAACCCGTTGGGAAAGGTCCCGGGTCGGGTCCCAGTCAGGCAGAGACGCGGGAGCTCCGGAGACTCCGGCGAATTATCGTCCCAACACAAGAAAAGTGTCACCGATTAGGCGAGGCGACACTGGAAGTCGATATAAGTAAGAGGTGTCTTTTGTGCAGCCAATTACGTTGGCATGATTACGCCCAAGTATAATCTATTACTCTTATTTCTGACGGACCCTATCCCGCGCCCTTGCAACGAGTTCCCGACAACGCAAGCACATGCAGAGAAGTTTAAGCTTCTCTAGCGCCAAGATCTGCAGCCCATACGGATAGCCGGTGATATCATTAGTGCGTGCCCTGCGCCAGCATCGGCGAAATATTTTGTGGTCGATTGGTCTACCGAGATTTCAAAAGAAAAAAAAAACAACTGTCTCTTTTGACCGTCTATGGTTATGATGAATGGCCTTGGTGGAATCACAAGAATACCAGCACAGCGCGCAGCAGCGGTGCTGGGCGGGACGCGAATAGCTGTGACGACGACGCCAAGCTATACCAAGTCTCACAGCTCTAAAACCACAACACAAGCAAGTGAGTTGACTTCAACAACAACCCTCGTCATCTCGCCACAACACCCATGTACTAACAAAAACTGTAGGGAAACTAGATAAAAAGGAACGAGTCGTCATTCTAGGCTCCGGCTGGGCCGGCTACGCCCTCGCGCAGACAATCAAGCCATCCGCCGCCTCGCGCGTGCTCATCTCGCCTCGCTCGCACTTTGTCTTCACGCCGCTCCTCGCCTCCACCGCCGTCGGCACGCTCGAGTTCCGCGCAACCGTCGAGCCGGTGCGCCGCCTCGGCCTTGACGAGTTTCACCAGGCGTGGGCCTCGCGCATCAACCTCGCCCGCAAAACCATCCTCCTCGAGGCCAACACGGGCAGCGACACGGCCGGCAGCCGGACCAGCGCGCTCAAGGCGCCCGAGAAGGGCGCCGAGTTCGAAATCGCCTACGACAAGCTCGTCATCGCCGTCGGCTGCTACAGCCAGACATTCGGCACCGAGGGCGTCGCGCAGCACGCCAGCTTCCTGCGCGACGTGGGCGACGCCCGCGACATACGCCTCAAGGTGCTGACGGCGTTTGAGAAGGCGGACCTGCCGTCGACGACGGACACGCAGCGCGCGGAGCTGCTGAGCTTTGCCGTCGTCGGCGGCGGGCCGACCGGCATCGAGTTCGCGGCCGAGCTGCACGACCTGGTGCACGAGGACCTCGCGCGGCTGTACCCGGCGCTGGCGCCCTTCGTGCGCGTCACCGTCTACGACGTCGCGTCTAAGGTGCTCCCCATGTTCGACCAGGCGCTCGCGGGCTACGCGATGGACCTGTTCCGGCGGCAGGGCATCGAGGTCCGCACGGAGACGTCCCTGCGGAGCATCCGCCGCGACGGAGACGTCCTGCGGCTGCGGATCAAGGGCGGCAAGGAGGAGGAGGAGGAGGAGGTCGGCGCGGGCCTGGTGGTCTGGAGCACGGGGCTGATGCAGAACCCGCTGGTGGCCGGACTGCTGCGCCAGGAGATCCCTGGCTACGGCCGGATCGTCGAGGACGAGCATACCGGCGGCATCACCACGGACGGGCGCATGCGGGTGCTGACGACGCAGACTGGTGACGACGGGAAGCGCGTGCCGCTGCCAGACGTGTACGCGATCGGAGACTGCGCGGTGCAGGAGGCTCACCGGCTGCCGGCCACGGCGCAGGTGGCCAGCCAGCAGGCGACGTGGCTCGGCAAGCGCATCAATCGCGGCGCGACCGACAGTGAAGGGGGCGGCGAGTTCAAATTTCGGAACTGGGGCGCGATGGCGTATCTCGGGAGCAAGCGCGCGATCCATCAGCACGGCACAGACGGGCTCAAGGGCTGGCCGGCGTGGATACTCTGGCGGACGGCGTACCTGACAAAGAGCATGAGCTGGAGGAACAAGCTCAAGATTCCGGCGCAGTGGCTGATCACGGCCCTGTTTGGACGAGACATTTCCCGGTTCTAGGCTGCTGTGGTGGTGGCTCGACAATGTGATGCACCTTTTTCCTTCCTAATAGATAGCAAATCTTTACTAGGATGCTGCTGAGAACTGGACGTCTCCAGAATATTGAAATTCCTTGACCTCGAAATACTAGTGCCTTCACTCATATACTTCCCTTGTGGGGCGCCATCTTGACCGATTGCCGCCCTCGTTTTGGTCTGAATGGACGGGATTCTGTAGTCAAGCATAGCATCACCTTCTTTGTGAGGTTTTGTAAAATACAAATTGACTTGAGGCTAGTATGTACTGCCGTAATCTGTCATCCGAACTCGTCAACCTTGGATATGGGCGCGAAGCGGGTTCTGCTCGTATGAGATGGGCTTTCATTGTTCGAGCTTGTCGAGGTGAAACCAAGGGTGCTTGAGCAGCTCTTCAGCCGTGGGTCGCCTTGTAGGATCATAGTCGGAAATGGTTTCCAGGAGATCAAGGAGAAGAGCCGCCTCGTCATCGAGTGTTTTTGGCAGGGACTCCATCTGCGTCTCCCACTCGTCGCTGTAGCCATAGAGATAAGCACCATCCACTTTGACGGCCTTTGGATTGCACACCATTCTCGACCAGCTAGACTCAAAAGGTTCGTATTCATGCTTAAGCCAGACGTATCCCTCCAGTGATCCTTGGCCTCCAGTATAGGAATGAGTAAAACTAACACGCCCGTTCGACTCATCCCACGTATTGTACACCACGTCTCGAAGGGACCGTTTGCTGTCATACCACCTGAATAGTGGTTCCCCTTTCTGGGGATCTAGTAGGCAGCCCCTCGGCGTCCCATAGAATCTCCTGCCACTTTTGCGGTATGTCTTTACCCAGGATACCAATAGCGTAGCTTATCAAATCTGCGGGACAAGAAACTTCAAATGGGTTAGAGAAAGGGCTATCTCTAGAGCGAAATCGAAAATGCAACATCCAAGCGCCTGTAATTACCACAGTTTCGGCTGCTACTGAGACCTGTTAGCGCCCCACTCGGCTCGACTCTATACCGACGAGTGTCTCGCTTCGCAGCTAATGTCTAAAAAGTACACTGTAGAATCAAATATATCTTAACACTAGCGCCTCCTAGTTCAACGATTTCTGTTATCAGCCAGCTTCGCTTTCAAAATGCATAACACTCAAAGAACACTCGCTCCTCGAACCAAAAAACGATTAACCTTTAATAATAATCAAAACGACAAACGCCTTTTAAAACAACAAGCGTCTCTCAACAACTCCCTACTTACTGCCCCCTCCGCTACTACAACTACAGCCTGCTGCTCTTCTCGCTAATCCCCCTCCACCTACGACCGTTCCCCAGATCGAAGCACCATCGAAATCTGTACTCGAGCTCCGCATACTTCCAAAGAATGTTGCTCTTCAAACATGGTCTCGATTAGTTGATGGATATGTTGATAAGAGCAATAGTGGATATGGGCCAGCAATTCGAGAAGATAATGGCTGTCTTCTAGGGCAAAAGGCTACTAACCGTGATGTGAGTGTTGACCCCCCTAACTATTATTTAAGAGTTCTAACCTAGTGTAATAGATAGACGGATAAATTCAAATTGCCCCTATCTCAATAACAATAGGCATCCGGCGAAAGAATGGTCTACGAAAAACCAAACTAATGCCACAGAACGCGCATCGACTTACTATTATCGCCCACCCATAATCAAGAAGCTATCGCTAATCTACTATACCGAGGGTGGCATGCAAGCCAGTTATGTATGTGGGCGCCCAACTTGTATTGAGCCAACACACTTAGTAGTAGAGCCTAAGAGCGCGAATGAGGCACGCAAGGGCTGCCACTTCCATGGGCGTCATTTGGTGGAATTGTAGTGTGTCGAATAAATTCACCCGCTGGTGGGTGGTTTTGGAGCACTGTCTATGTAGGTATGCAGATGGCCTGTTGGCTGTCGTACAAGAGTCACACGTAAGAAAAGGAAAAGACCGTATATTTAAGTGATCTAAAAAAAAAACTGCAACAGTATTATGAAAACGATCCCACCAGCTAACGATACATTAGTTTATCCTATTTTCTATATTGCCTGAGTGCCTTGACCTCGCCGACAATCTTCGCCTCCTCGATAGCAGTGATAACGTTTCCTACGTATCCTGTGAGACAAACGGCAAAGTCCGGAAGTAACTAGAGGGGCTGCTTCGTGCTGGACTTCGGAGATGGCAGGGAGTGCCAATTTGAGGCCGCCGAAAAGACTGGTATCTAAGGCAATGGCACACTGGTCACTGCATAAATATAGCCTTTGAGTACCAGATGAGGGCGGATAAGCAAATATTACCTATGTGGCTACTGACAACCTAAACAAATCAGTTGCATTTTGAACGATGCCACCTATATCAAGGTCATGTGCATTTATTAAAATAACCCAACAACGACTACATGGAGTATTTTCCTTTCGTGGTAGCAACGGTCCCGGGTAGACGTGGTACGTCGATGTTTGGACCCGCTAAGCCCGTGAGCGAGTTTCTCAAGAGCAACATCTGAGCCATCATTCCGGCTTCACCGATAGGAAAGCAAACTTGCTTCTTTCCTTTAACTTACGTCTCATCCCTCCAAACACTCAACCGATTCAGACAGCACAACACACTCATGCTCCCGCTCGTCACGCCCAAGCGGCCGACCCCGGCCCCGGCCGAAGGCGCAGCAGCCCCGCCGACCCGACCACCCAACTACGGCGTCTACCTCGTCACCGACTCGACGCCCACCATCCTTGGTGACAGGGATCTTGTCGCCGTTGTCGAAGCCGCGCTCCGGGGCGGCGTTACCTGCGTCCAGTACCGCGACAAGCACGGCGAGCGCGAGGCCGTCGTAGCCACGGCGCGCCAACTGCACGCCCTCACCCGCCGCCGCGGCGTGCCGCTGCTCATCAACGACCGCGTGGAAGTTGCCGTGGAGGTTGGATGCGAGGGTGTCCACATTGGACAGGATGACATGAGTGAGTTTGGTTTTCTGCCGGCGAGCGATGAGGCTTATTTCAGTAGTTAAGTCGAGCACGACCATGAGGCGATTCTGACTTGAATCTAGGTGTACAGGAAGCTCGTAAGCTCCTCGGAGACGGCAAGATCATCGGCGTCACGGCCAGCACCACCAAAGAAGCCATAAAAGCTTGCCAAGACGGCGCCGACTATCTCGGAATCGGCACCGTCTATGCCACCGCAACGTGAGTCTTCTCCCCCAAAATCACTAAGCTCTACTGACCTTGAGCAACCTTCCACAGCAAGAAAGATACCAAGTCTATCATCGGGCCCGCCGGCGTCCGCGCAATCCTCACTGCCATGGCCGCCTACGGCCACGGCGGCGTGCCCACCGTCTGCATCGGCGGCGTCAACACCTCCAACGCTACCTCCGTTCTCGCACAAGCCAGCTCCCCCAGCAAGTCCCTTGAGGGTATCGCTGTCGTCAGCGCCGTCGTCGCCGCTGCGGATCCCGCCGCCGCCGCCAGCCAACTCGCGGGGGCTGTCGCCACGGCGGCGATCCCGGTTGTCGTCCGAGCCGTTGCGCGCGCCCCCCCCCCCCCCCAACCAATGATATTCTGCTAACATGTAGAACAACGAAGGTCGTGCAAAACTTTGCCGCCAACGTGGCGCTGGCGGTCGGGGCCAGCCCCATCATGTCCAACTACGCCGCCGAGGCCGCGGACCTCGCCCAGCTCGGCGGCGCGCTGGTCGTCAACATGGGCACCGTGACGCCCGAGGGCCTTGCCAACTACAAACAGGCTGTCAAGGCTTACAATGACGCCGGCCGGCCGATCGTCCTAGACCCCGTCGGGTAAGCACCCCTCCCCCCTTCCCCTCAACCGTCGCCGTCGCCGGGCCTTGGCTCAACTGACAAACCTTCTTCCTTCACACACGCAGCGCCGGCGCAACCACCATCCGACGAGCAGCGTCCGCTGAGATGCTCGCCCTCGGCCGCTTCGCCGTCATCAAGGGCAACGCCGCTGAGATCCAGACCCTCTTCGGCACCTCGATCGCGCAGCGCGGCGTCGACTCGACCGCAGAACTCACCGTCCCGGAGCGGGCGCGGATCGCCGCCGCGCTGGCGCGCCGCCACGACACCGTCGTGCTGCTGACACGGTCGTGAGCGCCATGGTCGCCGCCACACCGCAGGGTGGTGACGCGCTGCTGGCGACGGTCGCGGCGGCGGCGCTGTACGGTGCGGCGGCGCAGCGCGCGGTCCAGAGGGCCGACGTGCGCGGGCCGGGCACGTTTGTGCCCGCCTTCATCGACGAGCTGGCGGCCGTGAGTGTGGCGACGGCCGAGGGAGACCTACGGTGGCTGGCGATGACCAAGGTCCAGGGCCTCGCTGTGGACTGAGATAAGGAGTGATAAGCAGAGAAATAGAGCGGACGCTTCTAGAATGGGTTTGGCTTCAAGATCATGGAAAAAAACAAAGACGGCCTAAATGTAGTCCGCATTTTACTAATAACGAGTATATTCCTAACCATTAAGCGTGGTGAGCTTCCTAAACACAGACGAGAACCGCAAAGTAGCGCGTAGACAATAGATCAATAATAACAACTCCCAAAGAGCGTGGTGTTGCCACACCAACTTGAATGCGCCGATTCCCAATCGCTTGCAAAACCCTTGACTCGACGACAACAAATGCCTTTCAATCGCTAAACAGTAAACAAAACTATACACTTCACTCGCCAGTAGTGTACGTTGTTGGGCGTGATCGCCTCACCCACTGACCTCTTGTCTTTCTTCATTTCTCATTACCCAGACATGATTTCGTCATTCATGTTCCAGGCCGTCTCGTTCACAATATCAAACCACACAGACTCGTCCAGCTCCCCAAGTAGAGCCTGCGACGAGCCCGGCGGGCCTGGCATGCCCGGAATCGCAGCCGCAGCCGCAGCCGCAGCCGTCGCGTTCATGTCCCCCGCGTGGCACTGCAAGTTGACCAGCTCCCTTGCGTTGAAGAGCAGGCGGAGGAGGCGCTCCCACGGGTCCTCCGCAATCGGCGCCACCTTGGCCGGTCCAGCAGTCCCCGTGGCTGCCGACTCCCCGCGACGCTTCTCGATAATCAGCGCCAGGTCATTAATCTGCCAGTGCAGCACGTGCGTGATCGTCAGCTCCGACGCCACGTGCTTGGGGTCCCAGCCGGGCAGCCGCAACATCAGCAGCTTGATGCTCGTGATGAGGCTGTAGGCGATGTCCGACGTTGTTAGGTTGACGTAACGCGGCCGGTCAATGTCACGGTTGAGGAAGCGGTTGCGGAAAAAGGCCCGCAGCGACCGAATGCACGACCACAGAAGCTCCAGGCGCGTCTCGACTGGCATGCTGGCCGGCCCGCAGTACTGGTCTGACAGGGCAATGTCTGTTAGAAGGACTTCGGAGATGAGGAGGTGGCCGCCGAGGGACGCTGTGTATTGTTAGCGAGCCTGAGCTATTCTGTAATATATCTCAAGTGTGGGTGCCCATGACGTACGATCTTTTTCTAAATGCTTTGGTAGCGTTTCTCGGAAGTTCTTGATTTGCTCTTGAAAGGTCTGAACCATGACGGGGATGGGGAGTTGCATGGGATGGCTGGGGTCAAAGGACATCGTGAGGGCAACGTTCTGGGCGATCTGCTGCGACTTGACGAGCTTGACCAGGAAAACATCCGACGGATATTCTGCTGCGCTCTCGAGCGTCTTGAGACAGAGCTCGACGTGGGACGTATTCATAAAGACATCTGTCTTCTTATTCGTCGCAAAAACACTGCAAATAGAGCTGTTAGGGATGGAGTGTTTTGCAGTTACATGAAATAACCGCGTGTCAAGTTCAACTCACATTGTATTTATATAATATGTAGCGGCGTAGGCCCGTAGGGGATCTAGCTGGGAGTATCTCGCATCGCTCGGCAACGGGTCGCAGCTCGGAGAGCTCAGATTAACGCACATGGAGCGCGCTAGGAAGAGAAGATTGGTCAGCTGGTGGCCCTTGACTGCGTACTGGTACCACGCGACGAGCAGCTGCATGCCCTGTAGTAGGTCGAGCGTCTTGACGCCCTCGACCACGGCCGCGCGCGCCATGTCGCCTAGCAGCTCCGCGCCCAGCCGCGTCTGTCGCGCCGCATCGAAGAAGGACGCCGTCAGCATCATTCCCTTCCAGAGGAACGGCCGTTTGTCGCGAAGGTCCTCGGATGTCATGTCCCGCGGCACCACGATGAAGGGAAACGTGTCCGCCCACAGTTCGTGATAGTCCTGGAGCAGCGCCGCCGCATCCTCGGGCAGCGGCCAGATTGAGTCCATGTGCTGAAAGGCCTCAGCCTCCCAGCCGGCCCGTGGCGGCGACACCGACTTTTCTTTGCCGGCGCCAGCGCCACCGGGTGAACTTGCCGAGTTGGGGAACCAGTGCTGCAGGTTGACAATCTCGACTAGGTCGCTCTGGACGTCGCCGCTGTTTACCGTCTTGGCGCTGGAAGTCGCTCGCTCTGACGTCGCCGCATCCTCGGGCGTCGGCAGCCGCGCGTGGCCTTGACCGACTTGTGAGGACAGTTCATTCAGCCTCTTCTCCAGCTCGGCGACCCTGGATCTCTTCGGCCTCTTCTTGATGCGGGGCGGGGCCGGCGGACGGGAGAAGCAGTCCTTGTTCAATCTCTGGCATCTATGCGATTATCGAATCGACAAAAATAGCATCAGTTTCATCTTCACTTGTTTTGCAATACTTTGTTTCATTCGCCTGTCCATTCAAAACCCATCGCGCATCGGCGGCCCCCATGTGAGGAGCGGCCAAACCCACCCTCTTTGACATGTGATTGCCAACAAAAAAGGATCTCAACAAAAAAAGCAAAGACTCACCTCTCGCATTTGTCGCCATCAGAATTTCCTGGAATGCATCGCGCCTTAGCCTTTGCGCAAGTCGTACAGGCCTTGGGGCCCTTTTGCGCGGCCTGCATTGCCGCGCCAGGTTGCGTGGGTTGGCCAAAGCAAGACGTCGTGGGTTGGGTGAGCTGTCCTGTAGGTGATGAGATGGGGATTATGGGCCGAGACCAGGCGACATTGGTCTGGGGAAAAACAACAAGTAGGGTTTAAGTGACAGGCCAAGATTGAGCGCCGACTTTGGACGGTAACCAACGCAATGTCGGGATATGAAGGCAAGTAGTAGTGTGAGTAGTGTGCGTAAGAAGCGTCAGGGAAATGTCGTTGATAAAAACGATGTGACAAAAGGAAAACGAAGCGGAAAAAGTTCAGGCAACGTTGTGTAGGTGTAAAAGCCCACTTGTCCGTGGACGGTTGGCTTGCAAGGATAGCGCACCAACTTCCCCGTAACTGTCGAAGGGGGTCTTCTCCACGCGGTTTGCCGTTACTTTAAAGTTGGAAATGCAGTGTAGGAGTCAAGAAAAACCGTGCCGGCGAGTGTGGGTGAATCACCATGATAAACTCCAGACAAAGATGGTTGATGGCACGGCTGCTGGGACCGAACCCGCCTTTTCCCCAGATCGGAGCTAGTTGTTGGTACGCTGATGACAGGAATGAGCCTGCTGCTGCCGTTTTCCAGAGATGTGGTCCAAGAAATGTCGAGAAGGGAGGCTTTGACGCTGCAGGTTGTTCTGTGTGTGGTGCTTGTTGTCAATTGTTTAGTGTTGGGCCAAGGCTCAGGGAGGCCGGTTGTCCTTTTCGTCCTTTTCGCTTGATCCCTGACAAGACATTATTAAAACAATCGGCCGGGAACCGCGAAGACCGCGAGCGAAGTCAAACTAAAAAGAATGACCCTATTTCTTGCGTCGCAGACGGCTGACCATTGCCAGGCGCGGGGAGACGTTCCCTCGGCACGGACGACTAAATTAGCCCGTGCATCCGGTGCAGTGACCTCTCGCTCCTCCGTGGTAACGGGCATTGGCCGCCTGTCAACTAAGGAGTTTACCTCATCAATTTTTCGGCTAATAGCCTTCCAGTAAGTGTCACCCGCACAAAAGTCTTTCTTCTGGGCTGGCGTCCTTTTCCCATCCGTCCTTTTCCCATCGTACGGCGCCCGCGAGTCACGTTTGAGTCCAGCCTCCCCCCCTCTTCCTTTCCCAGTGTATAACCAGGCTTGGCTAAATGGGCTGACCTTTCTAGAAAGCCCCGCCTCGCCAAAAGAGGTCAAAGCCACATGGAGCAAGCCCGTTCCCCAGCCCGAAAAGCGCCTGACTTCCTAGGCAGAGACTGGTACAAAACTCAAAAATATGACCTGAAGCTATTTAATAAACGATTGGCAACGTGGTGTGTCCTGTCGGTATGTACCTGTTATTAATAAGTCGACGAGACCATTCTTTCCCCAGACCCGGTAACCCGTAGCGGAGCTGAAGGCTGAAGAGCTTAGACTAACCATTCCTCAACGCGCAAAGGCGATGAGCCTAGTTGTGAAGTCTGACAATGATCCAATTGGCCAAGTCAATGCCGAGGGTATACAAAAAAAGGAGATCACACATCAGTCAGCAGGAGGTAGGCGTAATAGGCCTGCGAGCAAGATCAAGCTTTAGTCTTGAAACGACGATGCGGTAGTCGCATCACATGTTTTTATTCAAAATCGTTGGGCTTTTATGCAAGCCCAGCGACGATCAAAGTAAATCATTCAGAAAGGTTCGCAAATATATTACGAGGAAATAAGCACACATCAAGAGTAGAATGGAAATGAGGTTGGGCCGCAACTGGTTAGCTGTAGAGTGCGCGGCGTTCCTGCTCCTAAGCAATTGCTACGCCAGCAGCTCGAGCGCCGGCCGACTCTTGCTTGAGGAGTGCTTCAGTGAAGCTGGTGCCGTTCTCGACCTGCCCAGTCGCCATCATCTCCCTTCTAGCCTGCTCGATTCCAAGCTGCTTATCGGTCCAGAGGGCCGACTCGACGGCGCCCTCCTCACCAACACCGATAAATCCACCTTGAGCAGCCCACTCCGAAGTTCTCTTGATGCCAAGACGGGTCCAAATCTCGTCAACGGCGGCCACCAGCTCGTCGCGGTACTCCTTGGTATGGCCAGGTGTCGGCGTGATGCGGAGGCGTTCCTGGCCAACCGGGACGGTCGGGTAGTTGATGGATTGCACGTAGATCTGGTAGTCCTTAAGAAGCATATCCGAGGCAACCTTGGCCAGTTCGGCGCTACCAACAAGGATGGGAATGATGTGAGATGGGTTCGGCATGACGGGGATGTCACGCGCGCCCATCTCCTCCTTGACGGCGCGGGTGTGAAGCTGCTGCAGCCTACGGTCACCGTCATATTTCATTTGATACTCGATGGACGCCTTGGCGCCCGCCATGGTCGCGGGAGGGAGAGAGGTCGTAAAGATGAAGCCTGGAGCGAGAGAGCGAATCATGTCAACAAGTTTGGCGCTGCCAGCAATGTATCCTCCAACGCAGCCGTAAGCCTTGCCCAGAGTACCGGTGATGATGTCGATGCGATCCATGATGGTGCCGCGGGGCATTCCCTCCTTGTGAGCCTCCCAGTCGAGATGTTCTGCGACGCCGGCACCACTGGGTCCATACATGCCGACGGCGTGCACCTCATCGAGGAATGTAATGGCGCCGTACTTGTCGGCGAGATCGCATATGGCCTCGATCGGCCCGATGGAGCCGCACATGCTGTAGACAGACTCAAAAGCGATAATCTTGGGCATATGCAGCGGTAGCGACGCAAGCTTGGCCTCGAGATCGGAAACATCGTTGTGCTTGAACACAATCTTCTTGGTGCCGGAATGTCGGATGCCCTGGATCATGGAGGCGTGGTTCAGGCTGTCTGAAAGAATGACGCACTCGGGGAGCTTGCTGCCCAGAGTGGCTAGGGTCGCATCGTTGGCGACGTAGCAGGAGGAAAAGACGAGAGCAGACTCCTTGGCGTGCAGCTTAGCCAGGGTCGCCTCGAGTTCGACCGCGTGTGTGTTGTGGCCGGAGATGTTGCGTGTACCACCGGCGCCGGCACCGTATTCGTCGAGGGTCTCGTGCATCTTTTCAAGGACAATGTTGTTGCGGCCCATGCCGAGGTAATCGTTGGCGCACCAGACGGTGACCTTTTCCTCCTTGCTGGCCATGTGGGCGCGGGGGAACTCCTTGGCGAGGCGGTTGATGTTATTGAAGTAGCGATAAGACTTGTCCTTGTGCTTCTTATCGAGCTCCTTCGTGTAGAACACATCGTAGTTGAACTTGGTAGCGTGGTTTGGGCATGCGGCAGCAGCAGTGGCGGTGATGGCCGCTTCTTTGCGATGAAACGGCACAGTGGGCGGTATGGGGCCTATTTCAACGTAGTGTTAGCCTTTAATGAACGCAATTGGTGTCCTAGGAGCACTATAGCGAGACATCGGTGGTTCATCGTACCTTTATCACGGTCGCTAAGGAACGGTGTCTCGACGGCGCGGGCTTCCTGGTTCCGGCTGGTGTGAATGCTCGCGCGGCTCGGTTTGGCGTTGACGGAGAAAGCGCGGAGGCCGGAGAGGGCGGCGTGCTTAGATGACTGCACAGCGAGGGCCTTGCCCATGACAGGGCAGCGGTGGGCGTAGACCTGCAGCTTAGACATTGTGCCGCCGCAAGGCGAGGACGGCTGCGGGCGGACCACACTCGACATGGCACGGAGGGTTGCAGGGGAGGCGGCCTTGAGGAAAGGGCACATGGCCTTCGACTGACGAAGGACGCTATCCATGGCGGGCGAGATTGATTCGGTCCTGATTCAAGAGTCGATGATCGTATTTTGAAGAGCGCTTGGAGGCGAAGACCAGCAGCACACTGGGTCAGACGTCGTATGTAGGACTGGAGCAGGAGTGGGTGCGAGGGGCACCTACTGGCTTTTTATTTGATCAGACAATTCAAGTGTTTTGTGCTCAAAGAAACCAGATATCTCAGTCAATGAGAGAGAGGGGGGATGGCGGAAAGGAAAAAGAGAAAGGCGGACAAAAAAAGTTGCTTCGTCTTAAGTAAGATGTAGAAGACGAGAAGGAAACTGGGAACTGGGGAAAGGAAAAGGCGAAACGCCAAACGGATTTTCAGTTTGGCGCCCTCAGCCGGGACGGAAGCCAGGACGGAAAAGGCACTAACAATTAATGCAACAGTCTCGGCTTATTTGTGTTAGCATCATCCCAGCGCCCACATTCGATGGGCCGGCGGAACCTGGATGAGCCGGTGGCAGGTACCTCTAGTACATAAGTAGCTGGCTGGGTGATCCAAATTTCACGCCCTCTGACTGGCTGGATATGGCTACCGCTTTTGCCTGCATGCCTTTTCTTCATTGTCTCGGTTGCCACCGCTGCGCAAGCTCTGTAAAGAAACAAGGACTCGTTTTTTTGTACGGAGTAGTATCCGTATTATCCTCCCCGGCTGTCTGTTACCCGGCATGGCGTGTTGCGGGATGCCCTGACCTACCTACATAAGCTCGGGTCACTCCGGCGTTGGCTCGCTGTTCGGCGTGCATGGCCACTGTTCCGGACTCGGCCTGGGCTTGGCCCACCACTAAAACTACCACACAACCGCTTGATAAAGCGGAGCTCTGCAACAACTAGCTGAGCCCAGCGCGTGACATTGGGAAATATCAAATCTCCCCCTTCCTATTGGCTGTTGCTAAGTAAGAAACGTCGTTTTGCTTGCTTCTGCGTATCCTGTCAATGTCTACACTCCCTCTCCGTTCAATGAAACGATTCGTCTACTAGACTGTGATTGCTAAATAAGCTAGGTATCTCGAGTTGTGCTGAATCCTCTTCCTTTTCTTTTGCACATAGTAAAATCAAAACTTTGCCCGAACGCCAATTCATGCCCTATGCCAAGCTTTCCATACTGGAATCAAGCCTGCTCTTCCCAATTCATCCTAATTCTCAAATTCTCACCGTCTGCTCAGCAAACTCTCTGCTAGTCGTCCCTGTCCACGAATGTTGTTCGCCCATGATGGCAGCTCTGGCCCCTGGTCAGTCCGCAGGTCGCTTCTCAGGTCGCTTCGCACATCGCTTCGCCGCTCGCCGTTTCGCATGGTCGATGCCCGTCGTATTGCTCGCAAGTCCTCCAACGCCTGCGTTTTGTTAATTTTATTATCGAACCATCGGCTCGGCGATCGCATAATGTTCGATAGGCTCTTTTCTCGCAAATTCACGTCAGTTCTTGGTTGCTCGTCTTTTTCGGGAGCCACGTTTTGGCTGCCGTCCGGCCACTCGTACCTCAGGGTCCTTTGACTTGCCCCCCTCGCGAATTAGATCTAAGGAATTCTTTTCGCAGATAAGTTCTAGGTCCTGGAGGCGCTCGAGAATGGCACCCTCCTCGGTCGCGCCCAGGAACCGTCCAGAAAACCGGGCGGCTGCTATTGCCAGAAGAAACCTCTCATTCTCAACCTTCCCAGCCAGCATGTTCCAGTGTAGAGTATCAGCTGCATGCCCTTCGTTCCGCTCTGACAGGGCCACCTCGATTTCAGCTGTGATGGAGTCCGCTTTTGCAAGCGCATCGAGCGGAATAGGTTGATTTCGGGCCACGACCACCGACAGCGCAGCCGCCAACTTCTGTCGGAACTGCTCTCGCGCCTCCGCGCTTGACGCCGCGTTGAAAGCAGATTTTCCGTTGTTGGGCACTGAAGAGGCCTGGACTACGGTCATTCTCGGACCACCGTTGCCGTAGAAGGTATTAGAGCCCAGCATAGGCATGGGTCCGGATGAGGGCAACGAACGTTTTGTAGTAGCCGGAGCCGGAGCCGGAGCCGGAGCCGGAGCCGAGGCTGGGCCCGAAGACTGTGAAAGAAGATAACTGTAATGGCCGGTTGATTGATATGCAGGGTCGGGTCTCTCCGAGAACCCGTCCTTATTCGGCTTGCCCGAAACAATATGCGAAGCAGCTCTCTGATTGTTACCAGTTCGCTCTGTCTGCATCATTTGGCTGTATTTTTCCGGGTCCGCCACCCGCATGTTGTGCCGCTCAACCATGCTATCGGCTTCCTTGCGTTCCTCAGCCGTCAGTGTTTCAGTCTCGTCTTCTTCTTCGAACGTGTCAGAGGACATGACAGATGTAATGGCCCTTGTATCCGCATGATCTAGCAAGTGGTCAAGGATGACATCCTTCCCCTTGAAGTCGAATCGGGATTCAGTGGCGTCGACATGCTTGATCTTATGGATCAGGTTTGCGAGTCGTTTTGACCAGCTGACAACGTTCTTCTGGTCCACCACTCGGGCTGCTAGCTGAGTCTTAAAGACTGCTTTGTTTTGCAAATCCTCCTCAAATGACCCAGCAACCACGAAACGGTAGACAAACACAGGCTTTCGCTGACCGATACGATAGGCTCGTCCAATTGCTTGCTGGTCTGAGACAGGGTTCCATTTAAAGTCAAAAATGACGACTCGGTTCGCACCATGGATGTTTAGACCAACACCACCCGCATTCGTGGAAATCAGATACACTTGCGTCGAACCGGTGTTGAAGTTCTTGACCATCTCTTGGCGCTTGTCAATTTTGGTGTTGCCATCCAGTCGACAAGATTCCCGGCGCTGGCTTGCAAAGAGTTTTTCCAGGTAATCTAGCGTCGGGATTGACTGGCTAAAAACCAAGACTTTGTCACCGAGACGAGCAGATTGGTCCAGAATCTTATTGAGGAGTTCAACTTTGTATGAGAGCTCGGTGCGCTCCAAGCTTTGACCAGCGGTGATCTTCAGAACCTCACCTATTGTTGCCATGGGGAACCTCGCCACCTCGTGCCCTTTTTCTGACTTGACGTTCAGCTCAATGGCCCTTTTGCGATAGACTGCCGGGTGCGCACAGATGAGCGCCAAATGGTTCAGAATGCCAAACAAATTGGCTTGGTTGACTCTGTCGTCGCTGCTGTCAGAGCCATTGCCCTGTATGTAAAGGTCATACAGCTTGCGCTGTATTTCAGTTGGCGGAACTGAAATGACAAATTCTTCCTTTGGCGGAAGCTCATGCTTCAGGCATGACTTAATTGTTGCGCGGTGGACCTTTGGAGCTGCGGTCGTCTTCAGAACTTGAAGCATCTTGATAGCCATTCGCTTTTCAGAGCTGGACGAGTCATGATAAAGGCCCTGATGAATTGGCGTAGCATACATGTCCCTGAACTCCTGCAGTGGACCTAAAAAATTTGGAGCAACCCAATTGATCATTGCGTAGTACTCTTCAACGTTGTTTGCAAGTGGTGAGCCAGTCAAGGCGATTCGGTTGCTCGTCTTTATTTCGGAAGCGACCTGTGTAATATTCGTTTTTGGATCCTTGAGGAGGTGCGCCTCGTCCGCGATCACTACCGTTGCATTATCGACCAGGATCCGGTCGAGGCTGGTCGGGGTTCCATCACCCTTTCTAAATCCGGACTTGAACATCGTATAGCCGATAATCAGCACACCTCCCTTATGAACCCAGTCTTTGGCGTTCTGGATTCTCTGAGCGGGAGGTTTCGCTGCTTCGATGGTAACAATATTTCCCATCAGCTTTTCAGGAGCCCAGATGGCAAACTCGTCCTTCCAATTCTCTACCAGACCTGCAGGGCAAAGGACCAGAACTTTCCAATCGCGCAAGTCCTTAGGGATCTGATCACGTAGTTGATCCGTCAGCGCTGACTCTCGCAGCGCGACTAGAAACGTGATCGTCTGCATCGTCTTGCCCAAACCCATGGTGTGAGCCAACAAGCAGCCCTGTCTTTCGCTCTCGTGGCGGACAATGTGGTTCCAAAGGAACCTAACGCCTTCGATCTGATGATCTTTGATGCGACAAGAAATCTGGGGGTTGACATAGATGAAATTTTGGTCGTCTGTTTTCGACTCATTGATGATAAAGCGCGGCGCTCGGGCAGAAGCGGCATCGACTGTGTTGTTTTTCTGGATAGAGGCACGAAGCTCGTCTCGACGCCGCTCCTGTTCTCGCATGTCTCGCTCTGCTCGTTCGCGCAATTCGACACCGCTCCTATCGAGAATAATCGCCTTCTTCTTGTTCTTCTTTTTGCCTCCACCCGACTTGGTGGAGGTCTGGTCGGGAAATCCATCGATTTCAACGAAGCCCTCAATACCGAACTCATCGAGGCGAGCAATTTGGTTCCTCTTGGGGAATCCATTTTGAATGCTTCCTAGAAATTCACAGAATAAAGGAAACGACTTCTCTGAGTGTTCCATTTTGTCAACATCTTTAGGCTTCAATTTAGAGATCTTCTCCTCTTTCCGGTATTTGCATTTCTGGAAACTCAGATAAACGAGCATCAAATCAAACACCGCACCTTGCTTGAACGAGCCTGTGGCTTCTATTCTGCTTTGGGCAGTGTCGATTAATGCCCGCCAGATATCGGAGACGCCGTTTTCACCAAGCCAATGGAAGAAGGCTTCGCGCCTTTCAATGTCAAGTCTCCATAATATAGAAATGACAAGGCGAAATCGGTCCCCTTTGCGGGCCCAATGCTTAGGATGCTTCTCCCCGATTTGCGCAAGTGCATCTTGGGTAAACTCGTCAAACCCGCGATGCAGCAGTTTCTCCGCTGTGCCATCCATTTCGACATCAGAAGCCATCGTCAAATCAATGACAGTTTGAGGATAACTAGTTTCAGCCATGACAGAGGAGACAGGGCTGTGCGGCACGCTGTGGTTGTTGGAGTGTGCAAGTGGAAGATGGCAACTGGTGGAAGGCGAGGGGATGTTTTGTTGTGGAACAGGAGAAATCGCGCGCGCAGATACAGAATCGTCATCCACAATAAAGTCCTCCAAATTCGATTCTTCTTCGGAGCTTGATGAAAGCTGGTCGCCGTGAATAACTCTTCTCGGCCGGGGTTGCTGATGTGTTTGAGTGTGTGGATGTGAACGTTTCGGTGGTACACTTCGCAAGGAGAACAAGTTGGCGAGCCACTCCTGACGCAGCTTATCGACCACCGTTTGTTCGACAATGCACGTTTGAAAACGCAACTCTTCGCTCGTCTTCCACGGCAGGCCCCTCAAATCACGGGTAAGGGTACTGAGACGATCGCGAAAGTGCCTTGCCTCTTGCTGCGCTTCAAATGCTTTTCGCCGCAACAGACTGTGCTTTTTAGCTTGACCCCATAGACGGTAGGCTTTTCTCTCGAGTTTAGGCAGTTTGTTTTCTTGCCACTGAGCTTGGAATTTGCAAATTTCCTCGTTGATGATTTCCTCGATTTTCTCAGAGGCCAGAAAAGACGAGTTGGCTTGTTTACTCTCTGCTTCCTCGTTCGCCATCTCACGGATGGTGTCTTCGTCCAGGGATGCCAAATCGTCGAAGTCAATAACGTCTCGGTCACCGTCGGAGGAAGTAGAGACCTTGACCCCAGACTGAATTGTGAGGATCTTTCTATTATTTTTCAAGAGATATTTTTTCAGCCGAGAATAGATAGCTCTTGTCTTCCCTCGCGGTTGTGGCGCATTAACCGAGTAGAAGGTGTCCGAACCGCTATCTGAAGAGTAGTCAGGCTCTAGAGGAACCATGTCTGCCACCGCCTTCTTGCCGAGGTAGGCGGTAGATACTTCTTCTCCAGAGAAAGAAGCGTCAGCAACGCGTACCATGTGAGGGGTGCCTAATTCAGGTTCTTCGAAGCCTGGCATACGCTGTGTAGCAGCGCTAGCCGATATGTCCGTAACAAAAGTAGGGGCTATGCGACGGCGTTTTCGGGGGAATTCTTCCAACGGCCCTACTTTTTCGGCAATTGCAAAAAGCGGTTGCATAGGAGGAGAAGACGTTTTGTCAAAGGGACTTTGTGATGGTGGTGCAACTGGGAGGGTTGACATCTGAGTGTGCAAGAAGACCTGATTGATGCCGTCGGTTTCGATGCTCTTCTTTTCTTCACGAAACTTAGGACTTTGTTTCTGAAGCTGCAGAATCTTCCTGATAAGTTTGGCGCGATGGCGAGCGGCCGTAATGCCGAGACATTCTATGAGCTCTTTTCTCGAAAAGGCGAGCTCATATGTCAACAGCGTCTCGCCATCCATAAAATTCTCACGCAAGAGCGACTCAAGAGCCGAGGCATCGTTAGTCCACTCCACACCATCGCAGCAAAGCTCCTGGCAGACCCTGTCGGTGTCCCAATGGAATGGGTCTTCCGATGGTGGTTGTGCCATGCTGACCTTGTCGTCACACAAGTGATAGGCGACGCTGTGATTCTTTTACTGTTCTCTTGTTAGACAGTCCAGTGGAAATTGTGACGGGCCGAATCGGCACCGAAGGAAATACTCGCGCCGCTTTATCACGTACATTGCACATTTGTATGGCTATTTCTGAGAAAAATGAGGGACTGAAGCGTGATGCGACGACAGGGTTGCTCGAGAACCAAAAAGCCTATCACGCCACAGCTGGAGCGTATGCAGCCTTGAAAGCAAACTAGTAGAGAGAGGGCGATATCTCGAGTCAAGAAAATCTTGGTGGTGGGAGGAGATGGGCTTCTCTGCGACGACGTGAGGGAGGAGTGAGTCGGCAGTGATTTTCGGCGTTTGCAGCAGGGTGTGTGCTGAAGCAGCTGGCACGTGACGACGTTGCGTTGATCAACGATTGCTGCTTATAGACAGAAATGACGCGAGTTTGCGACCCAGCGCCTCCATCAAGTTCAAATCAGGCATTCACTTGTTGACGTCGACGGCTTTTCGTTTGAGCAGTAGCAAAAGGCCATGCTGAAGTCGTCGCGAAATTTTAGTGGGTCGGCGCTTTTCGCGCAGCAGCGCGCAGAGGTTATTAAACAATTATTACTGGGGTACTGGAATAACAGTAACTTCGATATTTACGGACCACTGTGCCTGCAGCAACGTTACAAGATATTGTAAATTGATAAAAGAAGAAGTAGGGAGCACAGATGTCTCTTTGAAAGTGGGCGAATTAAAAAAATACCCAGGTACACAGGTAGCGAAACCAAGAAGCGTGGAGTAAATAAAGAAATTGCCAGAATTATATGAATTTATGGCGCATATTTTTCTTGATAGCCTTTTTTCTTTCAACCAGCAGGACAATCCATAATAAGTCTTGGGTTGATGAAAAGTTGTATTTTTAAGATGGACGCACTGTACGGAGGTCGCTTTTAAACTCGCGTTTGAGGCTTTTTAACCTCACGTTTGGAGCTTTTTATTTTGCCTGACGAATAATAGGGTTTATATCTCTTACATGTCCCATTCCTTCACCCTCTTTTTCATCAGCACTTTATCTATCTTTGTTAAATGCCTGCGTCTGGATATATGTCAAAATTAGTGATACCAACCCAGTAGTTAGCGCCGCAAGCTGATCGAACACAACAATGTACAGCAGGCCACAAAAAGTCTGGAATATGATCAGCGCCACCGACCGCGTCACTAAGAACCCTATGAACAAAGGTACCTCTAACACACGCATTTTTATAGCAAAAAACGAAGTACCTATATTTTTAGAAAGCTCTTTAGTAGGGCTTTAATACCGTGTATAGAAACCCTTCGCTTTCTTTACTGCTTCTATGTGGTGTGGCCATGAGCCTAACAACCGCTGGACTAATTCGTCATCTAGCGCCTCCCACACAACCTATAGTGTAACGGTGGCTCTTCTCTAATCCACAGTAAATCTGTTTCTTAGGAAGTGAGTCAGGTTGAATGCACCACAGGTGCAGATGAGCAGTATCGTAGCTTGAGTCACGTTTAGGAGATTACTCCCAATAGTAGAACTATTGCTTAGATTGATCAGTAGAGATCTAGCTGTCTATCTAGGGAAATCCCCTTCCTTATATATCCACCTATCCTCTACTGTATTCCTTGGATCACTCTGGATCACCAGTGATCCAAGTGATCCTGATGCTTGTGTGGGATCACCTCTGGCTCACCGTGATCCACGGTGATCCAGTCACGTGACCTTGCATCCTATCTAGACGACTTGCAGGCGCCCGCCTGGTCGCTCCTTTGGGCCGCCTCCCCGGCTGCCTTGCATACATTCTTGATTCGTAACATATAGGCAGGCTTTAAACCTACGAATATTCTCTTTATTATTTATGAATTCGTAGAGGTTAGGGAATAATTTAAATAATTTTTCCTTTAACACAGCCTATATGTGTTTAATAGGGTTAAGATTAGGGCTTTTTACTAGCTAGTTAAGTACTAATATTCTATAGCTCTAGAGTTAACTTATTATTACACATAAGGTGTGAATTCTTATATTATCTTACTAGAAATGATTCTAATCTTTATATATAGGTAGAAGGCCTTCTTATAAAGTTATAATATAAATTTTAGAATTTAGACCTTTTTTTTAAATATCTTCTAGCGTTATAATAATAAGCCTACTTTTACTACCCTTATAAATAGCTCCCTAGACTATAATAGAGATATCTACTTTAATATAGGATTTAAAATTAACTATTTCTAGAAGATATATATAACGGTGGCTCTTCTCTAATCCACAGTAAATCTGTTTCTTAGGAAGTGAGTCAGGTTGAATGCACCACAGGTGCAGATGAGCAGTATCAGGTTGAATGCACCACAGGTGCAGATGAGC